>NW_021604717.1:475653-507735 GCF_004785775.1 Grammomys surdaster
CTCTCTCTCTCTCTCTCTCTCTCTCTCTCTCTCTCTCTCTCTCTCTCTCTCACACACACACTCTCTCTCTCACTCTCGCTCTCTCTCTCTGACTACTATGTTGAATTTTCTGCTTGGCATCAGAGCCAAAGAGCCAAAGCAGCACTGAAGAAATAATCATCTGGGTAAGTCTAAAAGTATAAAGTGACAGATAAAAAACATATCCTCACTTTCTTAGAAGCAGAGTCAGACTCTGGTCCAATGGTACTCCAGATAAAGAAGTGGAGCTTTGAAACTTACCACAAGACTACTGCAGAAGGGACAGTACCTAGTTCACACAAAAATACCATAAAGGGAAGCTTAGGAATAAATTAGAGAATCCTGTCAGCTAACTGAACTTCCTGAATATAGTTAAATATCCTATGAACAACTAAGGACCTTTTACAGGTGTGTTAAGATTATATCAATTAAATTGAAGAGAAAACTGAGAAGTCTGACAAGAGATTTAGGACATACAGCAACCAATCAAATGCACGGGTCATATTTAGCGTCTAAACCAAAGCCTTAAAAACATATAAAACAACTAGGAATTTGAACACAAATTATACATAAATATTAAAGTATTGTGGAATATGTGGGTGTGTGTGGGTGTGTGTGTGTGTGTTTAAATGAACTGTGAATATATGTGGAGAGTTCTTATTGTGGAAATACACATGACTTTGAAATATGTCTGACTAAATTCATTGAATTGGTAAGGGTAGAGAAAAAAATTGTTCATGGCATAACTGTGGAATTTAGATAATAAGTATTTATGTCTATGGCATTCCTTTGTATTTTTAATATGTTGAAGGCTTGCCATAGTAGAAAACCAAAATAAAGTTAATGTAAGAAACAAACTTTATTTCAGAAAAGAGACAAGACACACAAGTTATTAAGAAAACAATTAGGAAAAAACTTCCTATTTAATTTTTCTCATCCTCTCTTGTATTTCTGTACGGTAGCAAAAAGAATAACAATTTGGAAGTGAAGTAGGTGGAGCAGATGTTGTGTGTGATGACATCTTGCTCATCCTAAATACTTTTTACCAATCTTATTTTTCTTATAAATAGTGCGTTGATTTTTTTACTATTTAGTTTTTCCCTCCTTTTAAATTATTTTTTTCCATCACTTAACATGCCTGTGATGTGCTCATGTGTATGCATGTTGATATACAAGGGTCATGTGTCCATGTGCTTATGTAAATCATCTTCCAATGCTCTTCTATCTTATTTATTGAGGTCAGGAGTTTCTGTCAAATTTGAGCTCAAATATACACTAGCTAGCATGATTTTTTGAGACAGGGTTTCTCTGTATAGCCCAGGCTGTCCTCAAATTTAGAGATCTGCCTGCCTCACCATCTTTGGTGCTGGGATTAAAGGCATGTTTCCACTACCACTCTGCTCATGTTGAAATTCTTAATGGTTTTTATTTCTTAACACAACTGTAAAAGGTCCTTAGTTGTCCATAGGATATTTAAACTGTATTCAGGAAGTCAGTTAACTAATCTCTGACTTCTGAAATTGGTATTACAGGCTTCCCAAAAGACATTTACGCATGTCCTGCATTCACAGGAGTTCTGGGGTTCCTTCCTAATATCTTCACGCTTGCACAATACGCACTTTAACCACTGAGCTATCTTGCCAGCCCTCATCTCCATTTGAACTCTGAGACAAGAATCCAGATTTTGGAGCAGAGAGGGCACCCAGAAGGGACATCCTGAAAACAGAGAAGAGGGAAAATCAATCTCCCAGACAACTGGGATGGCCAGCAGTCCATAAAGCACACACATGGCCCTTCTTTTTGTCAGGCCATGAAATGCCCAAGGCTCAGAGACAGGGCCCAGGCTGGAAGACTTTAAAGGGACCCAGAGGTGAAGAAGGGACCTGAACTTTGCACAGCAAGACACTGGGGGCGGGAAGAGGGGCTAGGGCCGGGGGCGGAGCTTTGGCTTCTGACGCAAGTGGCACGTGACTAGCCCACGCAGGCTCACACCCCTCGCTGGGTCTCGGACCTGCCCTGGCTCACTCTCTTCCAGCCCGCCATCCCTAACGGAGGCACCTGTTCCTGGTGGCGCAGCTCCTGGTGGCGCAGAGCGCGCGGGCCCGGGCGGCGCGGAAAGCAGCAGCAGGAGGAGGAAGAGCGGAGCAGGTGAGAGGGACAGGGGCCCGGACCCGCGGAGCCCTTGGTCGGGGTCCCGCGGCCGTCGCAGCGCAGGCCGAGGCTGCAGGTGGCCGTCCCCGTGTGCGCAGCGGCGCAGCGGCGCGGCGGCTGGACGGGGAGGGAGGCGGCGGACCCGGGCGGAGACCCTCGGGGAGTAGGAGCATGCACCCCGCGACAGGTTCCCATAGACCCCAGCATCCCTGCATCTGGGGGGCCCAGGGGTGGTCGGCGGGGTGGGGCAGAGGCGGCCGAGGCGGCGGGAAGAGCCTGGGCGGTGGCGCTCGGTACAGTGCCACAGGTCCTCCCTCCCACCCACTCACCCATCCTTCTGGGTTGATCGCAGGTCCGAGGAGCAGAAGCTTCGCAGCACACCTGGTGGTGAGCATCTCTAGCAAGAGGAGAAGGCAAGGATAGGCCCAGGTAGGTGCTGGGGACTGAGAGGGGGAAAGGGAACGTGCGCAAAGCTGAGTCTGACCTCAGGGAGTTCAACTTTCCCCTCTACTTTTATCTTTTCTTCCATCCCATGCTTCCGATTTTTTGTACCCATAGGGGCCTTGGAAATGGGTTCACAGGGGAATGGTAGCCTCTGAAGTGGGAGGGGGTCCTGGCTCAGGTTTGTGCCTCCTTTCTATGTATTGTTAAGCCCACGAAGTAAGCATCTTATCTCTCCTTTTCTAGGAGTAATGGCGTCCAAAGTCAAACAAGTCATACTGGATCTCACTGTGGAGAAAGACAAAAAGGACAAAAAAGGTGGGAAGGCCTCCAAACCAAGTGAAGAAGAATCCCACCATCTGGAAGAGGTTGAAAACAAGAAGCCTGGGGGAAATGTCAGAAGGAAAGTCAGGCGACTTGTGCCTAACTTTCTGTGGGCCATTCCTAATAGACATGTTGATCACAATGAAGGGGGAGAAGATGTTGGGAGATTTGTAGTGCAGGGGACGGAAGTCAAGAGAAAGAGTAAGGAGCAGCAGACTAGGCCTTACAGGCGTTTCCGAACACCGGAACCTGACAATCATTACGACTTTTGCCTCATACCTTGAAATCTAAGATTTTTTTTCTGGGCTCATAAAATGGCTACTGTTTTACAGGCTTGTATCTAGTGGGGTATTTTTTCTGTAAACTTTTGGTGTTTCCACTTAACGGTTTCTACATAAACATTGTTTAATAGTTGCATTTAATTCTAAACATTCCTATCAGCATGGCAATTTAACCCATTTTAGAAAAATATCTTTTTCATAATTTGAAATTAATAAAGCAATTTAAAAAGCAATATGTGCTCAATCATTGTCTACTCAGTTCTTATATTTCCTTCATAGTGTCTTTCCCAGCTGCTCGGACATTGGCAATTCTTTTTTTCACATCCCCAACTAATCAGTAAGGAATAGTTATAATTCTAGAGTATAGTGTGTGTGCGTGTGTGTGTGTGTGTGTGTATAGTAGATTAAGCACAAACAAAAGCAAGGTGACTAATTTTAGTAGCCACAATATTAAAATCTACAAGGCCTTACATTATAATAGTAGGGGTTATGACAAACTGGAGGGTAGCCACTATAAGGCCAAGCAAGTATGGGCTGAGAGAAACATCCATCTTGATTGACCTGTAGTTCTCCCTTAAAAGCACTTTTAATATCTAAGATCTCATTTTTTTTTATCCTTGCCACAACCTATCCTGTCTCATATCTCCTCTGTGTACATAAGAGTCCTGGAGTTGAGAGGCTAAATCTCAGAGATACCCTCATGCTGTATATCTTGTGGATTTCCCTGGTGGCATTGTGTATGGTACCCTCTTTGAGATGCAGAATATTTAATTTGTAATTGACACAAGACACAAACTGGGAGAGTTTAAAGAATCAAGTATAGCAACCATTTTGGTGTTTTTTAAAACACAGAAATACAAGAATGTTTCCATTTTAATCCCAGGTGTGGGATATGGGGCTGTTCACATTGTCCACAGCAGTTGACTAATTTGTCTCCTGCTCTAGCAAGGACATTATTTGAACAGCTGTAGATAATTTCTGATAATTCACGATGTTTGGAATTCTGGGGACTCTTCCGAGAGTATATAAGTGCTAGGGCCCTAAAAGGTGCATGGGTTGTTGATTGTCTGCTGTTGGTTGCAGTTTGTCAAGTAGTTGTGTGCAAAGAAGAAGCAAGAAATCAGATATCCTGATGGCGAAGATCAAATGTGCTCCAAGGAACTCAGTGGCCCTAATCAGCAGGAGGTAGTCTAACAACACTGATGCTCCCTTTTCCCTCCGTCCTTCTTCTTATCTAGTCTTAGGGAGTTGTAAGGGGAGAAGAAAGTCTGGCTACAAACAACAAAAGTGAAGCTTCATTTCTTTTTATATCGCCAGCAGATACTTTGAGAGTTAGAACACTGGAGCATAAAATGTGTTACAGTAATAAAAAGAGACTTTCAATTTGGGAAGAAGGGTTGGAGAGAAGACAAGGAGGGAAATAATGTAAATTTAAAAGTTCTTAATAAAATCTTAAAAGTCCCTTCAGTCTAGTCTTCTTCAGACTAAGAATTACCATCCATTTTCACTCATGAAAGAAGTTTGTGTATCATAATAAGCAGTCAAAATCAGAGACCAGTTTTATCTCATGGTAGAACTCCACTGCTTAATGTGTGCAATCCCCAACATCAAAACTGAAGTCTGTCTCCCTGTCTTAGGGTTTTACTGCTGTGAAGAGAGACACCATGATCAAGGTAACTCTTATAGGGACAACATTTAATTGGGGCTGGTTTACAGGTTCACAGGCTGAGTCCATTATCATCAAGGAGAGAACATGGCAGTGTCCAGGCAGGCATGGTGCAGGTGGAGCTGAGAGTTCTACATCTTCATCTTTAGGCTCCCACATGTCTAGGAAGAAGGTCTCAAAGCTCACCAACACAGTGACACACTTCCTCCAACAAGAGTAAACCACCTAATACTTCCACTCCATGGGCCAAATGTATTTAAACCACCATACTTGCATTAGTGTTAAAAATTGGACAGTTTTATCTGCAGAAAAAGCACTCTTAAAATGTGTTTCTTTTTTTAAAAAAATAAGTATTTTAATACTGTGTGTGTGTGTGTGTGTGTGTGTGTAATGTACTGGGTATTATGCCTGGTGCTTGTGAAAGTTAAAAGAAGGTATTGGCTCTTCTGGAACTGATGTTTCAGGTGGTTGTGAGCTGCATATGGGTGTTGGAAATTGAAACCAGTTCTCCTGCAAAAGCTGCAAATGCTCTTAACTACTGATCCATTTCCCCAGCTACTTAAAATGCATTTCTAAGGACTAGCTCAATGGTATATCATTTTCTAGCAGGCACAAGTCCTTTGGCTTCACTTCCTAGCACTTCAAAAAAAATTCTAACTAGAGTACAGAACAACTTATTTTTATTAGCTTATATTTATTTTACAAATAATGGATTTTAAACATGTATTTCACACATGCTTATTTCTCATCCCTTCCCACTTCATGCTGTTCCTTCATTTGTCCGCAATAATCCTTATACTTTCTTTTTTATTATTAGAGGGAAAGAGAAGATAGAGTTTGACACACAGAATAGAGCCTAGGGTTTTACACATACTATACAAATGCTTTTTTTTTTTTCTGAGCAGATCTCCAGACCTCTTGCTATTTTTGAAACAGGTTATCACTAAACTGGTCAGGGTGGCATTGAATTCACTCTGTAGCCCAAATAAGGCTTGGGTTTATGATCCTCCTACTTCAGCCTCAGAAGTACCAGGTGTTACAGGACTCTGCTGCCAAGCATGGCAACTTTATTTTTTTTAGCTCTTTTTATGTTCTAGATATTAATATCCTGTTAGATGAATAACTGACAAATATGTTCTCCTTGATTTTTGCTTGACTCTCATTTCTTTTACAGCTCAGAAGCTAATTTGATACAGTCCCATTTGTATTACTTCTGGACATTTGGTGTCCTACTCAGAAAGCTTTTGTCTGGGATCTTTAAGTGGTTTCTCTGTGCTTTTCCTTAGAAGTTTCAGTCTCAGGTCTTTTAGGGGTGTTTTATCAGTTCAAACTTCGATTTCACAGATAAGGGAACTGGACAGGAAAATGATTTACTACAGTCAAACAGCCAGTTTGTGTCAGAGCTCTGTTTGCAGCTTTTATCTTATCAATTCCCAGTTCACGGGGCTTGTCTTCTCATTCCAGGGGCTACACAGAACAGTGCTTGGAAATTTTTACAGCATATATTGATCACCAGTTGATATGAATAAATGCTCATGCACACTTGTACACAGTTGATGTTTGTTGTTCATGCTATTTAGTCATCATAGTTACTATTTTTTTAATCAAAACACATTTCAGACCAATGCCATGCCTATATCATTTTGGAACTGTAATTGTGTGTCCTTTGGCTAGAGAAAGGAGATGATAGTCTGGCCAGAAAATGTATAGTGATAAATTCATGGCCAATTAACAAAGGCTAGTAGATTGAGTGAAGTTCATGAATGTTCTTTCAATACTTTTAAAAACTAGCACTTGATCCTGTCTTGCTCACCAGTGATTCTGTATCACCCCCACTTAACCTGTTCTTTTTCAAACGTAAGAATGTGGGAGGAATCAGAACATGATTCCATCCAAGGAAGGGAAACAGAAACCCCCTTCATCTGGCAAGGGATGAGTGCAAAGATTTGGGAGGAAATAAAAATCAGTTTTGATTCAAAATATGGTTTGTTCAAGTACTTAAAAGACCTTGTCCTTTTAATGGAATAAGGACATAATGTTCCAGAGGCAATAAAGGTCATGTCCACTATGCTTTTGATGTTAAGCTAGATGAAAACCTCACCTTGGGCTGGAGGTGTATCTCTAGCAGTAAAGCGCTAGTCAAACATTTATGAGTGGGTATTCACTCCATAATACCACACACACACAAAGATAATAAACTATCTTCTGGCAATTTGGTGTTAAAAACAAGAAATTTCCAAAAGCAAAGTTTCAAGGGCCATGATGTCATTGTTTAAACTTTAAAGGAAGCTTCTTTCTAGAGGTTTCTGCAAAGGTGGAGGACAGGGTTTTCTGGAGGTGGGGGGTGCATAGTTAAGAAAGATCAGATCAGAGTGATACTGTAGGAAAACTGAGTTTCACCTTCCCAGTGAGTAGTTAAATTAATTTACACACCTTATCTGAGGGTCAAAATTTTTAATCTTGGTTGGTGATAGTCTGTCTTTTTAAAGTGACAAATGGATACCAGTGAGTGTCTCTAAAAAGTCCTTGAAAAGGAGAACGCAAATATTTGTATGAAGCCAATAAAAATGCAACAAAGGATGACCAAACTGATATCCCTATCAGTCTTTCATGTGTTCATGTTTGTAGATTTGGGTTTCTTAAGGAAATGTGCCTGCTTTTATATTGTGGAGCAAGACTTGAGTTAAAAGCCCAATAATTAATGAGAGGAAAGTGTGAGGTGATCTCCTAACAGAGGAAAGTTAAGCCTATGTTCCAAAGCAGTTGTATGAGTGTGTGTCTTGTTGCTGTGACAAAATGCCTGGCAGAAGCAATGGAGGGGCTATTGTTATATGTTTCCACGTTAGCTTTGTATCCTAATATTGCTAAATTCATTAGGTAGTTCTAGTAGCTGCATGCAGCCTTGACATATCATTCATACACTCTACAAAAAGATTCTTGTAAGTATAAAAACATCTTGTTTTATGGCACTCAGGGTCAAAAATATGGGCCCTGTTATCTCCTAAACTAAAGGAGCTGAAATTGCTGAGTCTTTCACACCTTTTTTTTTTTTCTCATCTTAAAAAAGTTCCCGAAGTCGTCATGATTAGATAGATAGGGCTTCATGAGAATAGCTTGCTCTGCTCCTTTCCAAAGGGAAGCATGAGAATACAATCAGAAACTAGGAACTGTACTTGAAATGCTTCCGGACACAATTAGAAATTTAATGATACCTCTACCCATTTCAATAACAATACAAAATTTGAGTCACTCTGAAGCATTGGCCCAAACATTTCCAAGGGAATGACAGAGTTTAGTACAATCAGATCAGAGGGGCAATTGCTTTGGAAAAGTAGAGCAAGAAAAGAATTGTTAGGCAAGTGTTTCTTAAGCACTTCGCAGCTAGTGGTGTAGTTATGCAGAAAGCATACTGAACCTGGCATGTGACTGTGATGCAGGGTACAAGTCTGTAATTATCATTCTTAGGAGGCAGGGACAGGAGACCTTTGAGACTGAGGGCCCTCCTGGGCTACATGGTGAGCCTAAGTCTCAAAAATAAAACAAAACTACAAGCACGAATAACTGTGGAGGAGAATGTGGGGATAAGGGTTAACCTCATGTTTTGATGATGAGAGTGTAACCATGCAGTTGCTTCAGAAGACAGTTTGAGTGGGTGGAATATTATTAGCCAGAAGGACAGTTTACTATAAACACAACAGTGCCTGGGTGGTGACACACACATTTAATCTCAGCACTTGGGAGACAGAGGCAGCTGGATCTCTGAGTTCAAAGACAGCATGGTCTACAGAGTGAGTTCCAGACAGCCAGGATGTACACAGAAAAATGCTGTCTTGAAAAAAAAAAACAGACACCCAGTCTGCTTCTCTCACAATAATGAAAAAATAGATAAGTAGAATGTGTAACACAGGCCCATTTATGTATAAAAAATTCTTTTAGGGCCTGGAAGATGGTTCTGTGGGTAAAGATGCTTGCCACCAAGCTTGAAGACTTATCCCTGTTATCCACATAATGGAAGGAGAGAATGGATTACCATAAATTGTCATTTGACCTCCACATAGTACCAAGGCATGCATGCCCATCTCTCCAACTTACAAATTAAATTAATTACATTAAAAAGGTGTAAAGACTCTTACATATAAAACAATGGATGGCTCAATGGATAAAAGGGCTTGCTGTGTAGGCATATTTGAATTTGAATCCCTAGCATCCACATAAAAAGCCAGGCAGCCCTGCATATGACTGTGACTATGAGTTGGGAAGCAAAGACAGGCAGATCTTGGGAGATCATTGGCCACTCAGATTAGCCTAAACGGTAAACTTCCACTCCAATGAAAGATCTTGTCCAGGGAATAAGGCAGAGAGTGCTGAAGAAATCCACTGTCCTCTCATCCTCTTCTGGCCTCTGTAAGTACTCATCTGGGTGAGCACACTAACACATTTATATACGCAGACCATATACACACATCCAAACACAGAACCCCCACATATAAATACACAAATACAAAAGTCTTTTGATATATGAGAAAATGTGCTTGTCAAATCAAAAAGAGAAGCTGAGCTATTCAATAGATTGTCTTCTTGTCTTATGCTAATTTGAGGCTCAGTCAACTAAAGCAGTTCCCAGAGCCAGGCATCTAAGCCTTAGGAAGGGCTTAATTTCCAAGATTCCATTGTATTAAGAGATGTTGATGAATGAGTCCCAACGTGTCATTGGAGAGCATGAGCATGATATAGCAAAAATTGTACGACCCAGTCTCATCTGAGAGTTGAGAAATAAGCTAAATTCCCAGGTCTGATGTTTCTAGGTGCATGCTCTTGGGTAATTTTCTGAGACTTAGGTTTTGTGTTTATCCTTTGGGGCCCATAACATTTAACTGTGCTTATCAGTATGAGGAAGCCATTCACAGTACTTGTTTTTTTGTGTTATAGTCAGGTCCTTTATCAAAGAACTCTGAACATAACATTGAAATGTATTGAGGTTTTAAAATTAAGAGATAATCTACACTAACTACTAGTGGCTCCTATCTGATCTTTGTTTTTCATAATTAGGAGGGTTTTTAAGTCATTTATTTTGGCTTGACCCGAACTTTTTTTAAAAATTTTATTTATTTAGTGTATGAGTGCTCTGATGCATATACATCCGAATGCCTGAAGAGGGCATCAGGTCCCTTGATAGATAGTTGTGAGCCACCATGTGGTTGCTGGGAATTGAACTCAGGACCTCTGGAAGAGCAGCCAGTGCTCTTAACCGCTGAGCCATCTCACCAGCCCCTAATTAGAAGATTTTAATAACCCAAATCAAATCAGAAATCAGTGGTCAACCTACCCATTTCTCTACTAGTAATAAGTACATGTCTAAGACTATTTGCAATCTTAGAGGTTTAATGGAATTATAACGATGAGTCAGATATTGTTTTGTTCAATGCAGATAGGAAGAAGTGGGATCTGCTCCTACAATCCTTCGATGGCCAAAGGGATAAGAAGCTCCATCATTTTTAATCCAACTATCAAGATTTTTGTTTTGTGTTTATATGCAACTGGAATCTAGAGGGGGAAAAGGGGGGCTTCTGAGAAATTATGATGGAGTTTCATGTGGAAGATAGGAAAATGGCACCCAATTTTGCTCAGAGTCCAAAAGCCAGAAATCAGTCACCTAACTGCAATGCAGTGTGGGAAAAACAGCTCATGAGGACAAATCCAGGCAGAAAAACTGAGCAGAATTTAGTTAATATGTGTCCTGTTTCTGCCACAGAATCATAGCAGCAGTTAGCAACTAACAGAATTCTCCAATCTAGAATTATTCTGTCTTCTATGCCATTTCTGAAGTAGATTAAAGTAATTAGATCTTCCTTCCAGACTTCTCATTTTACCCTACCCACTGTTCTGGCATCACTACTGGATGCAAGAGCCATGTCAAGTTCCAGTCTTGCTGGAGATATCAGAGGAATTCAAAGAACTTCCTGAAAGAGATAAAGGACAAACAAGTTAGATAGCTGAGGGCAGAGTTTTCTTTGCAGACAGACTATCAAAGGCTGGGTTGAAAAAAAATGCTTCACAAAGTTACCTAAAGTTACATCCCTTCCTGCTTTTATCTAAGGTCTAGAAATCAATTCTCACAGGTTGGATGACATTTTTGCTAGTGTAGCAAATGCATTGGGTGAATAGAATTTGTAAGAGGCAATAACAATCTTACTTTTAGTTCCACTGCCTATGCAAACACACATTTTGGAAGCTGTTGGCCAAAATCTATTTCTTATGATTTTTTTTCTCTTTTTGCTCTTTTATAAAGTGAAAACTATGCAAATTCTATCATGAAAGTTTCCATTCCGTGAAGAGAGATAGTAAACTAGAAGAGATTAAAATCTTATATGATAGATGTTTATCTGGTGTTGACATTTTCTACTCTGGAAATTGAGTTAAAGTTGGCATTCTCTTATGTTGCTTTTTAAAGATATCCTCAGACACCCATTTCTCTTGAAATGGGTAGTTACTTTTTTATGACTTTTATGCTTTCTTTATGCTTTTTAAAGATATCCTCAGATACCCATTTCAAGACAAGTCAGGTGGGTGATGCACACCGATAATCATAGTACTTTGGAGTATTTTTTTTAGTATCTCTGTGTTTGAGTTTAGCCTCTCTACAAAGTTTCAGGCAGCCAGAACTACTTAAGAAGACCGTGTCTCAAAGCATAAACGAGACATACCATAGCTGAGCATGGTAGGACACTTGAAATATCCGTAAGTGAGAGGCTGAAATAGAATCACTGAGAATTTTAGGCCAGCCTGTGCCACATAGAAAGTCTGAGGCCTGCTTGGACACCAGAATGAAAACCTGCTTCAAAATAACAAGGGCTGGAGAGATGGCTTAGAGGTTATCTTCCAGTGGTCCTGAGTTCAATTCCCAGCAACCACATGGTGGCTCACAACCATCTGTAATGGATCTGATGCCCTCTTCTGGTGTGTCTGAAGACAGCAACTTACTCATATATATATGTAAATAAATCTTTAAACAACAACAAAACACTCTTTCACAAAAATGTGTGTGCATGTTTGGGAGCATACATATCCTAGGGTTTACCACTTTTGATACTTAGCCTTTAACCTTAAAGAAACATATCTCCAGGTTGTTTCTACAAAAGTTTCCTTGCTCTTACATAAGACCACCATAACCAAGATCTATGATAACACTAAAATACCTGTAACCCCCTCTCAAGCCTTTGTTGCATGTTGGAAAGCACCTCTGGGGGGAAAAAGGACTCCCAAATGCACAGTCCATACTCCTTCCAACTATTCTTCACTCAGATGGCAAAGTAGCTGGCCACTCAGTCTCATGATTTCACTGTAACTATTCAGATAATGATATCTATCAGGTTCCAGGAACCCTGAATGATCTTTAAACTTCCTGTCCAAAATTTGAGGTAAGAAGAAGAGTTCTTGCTCCTACTTCAAGTAAGGATACACATGGAATACCAATATATCACATTAGAAATCTTCCAAACTTCAAAAACCTTGATCTTGAAAATGTTTTATTTTTGTAGGTTTGAAGTAGGTGGTTGTCTACAGATGACGGAATCTACATTAATTTGAATTATTTGCAAGATTCGATTTAACTACCTTGTTATCTACATTGCAAATGACAGCATCCGTCTTGGGATATGGATTAAAGACAATACTAAAGTAGGTAAAGTTTTATCCTCTATCATAACAATATAAATATTAAAAGGCTTGCAATTCATCTCTTATATAAGGCATTATGGTTTTCAAATTGTATCCTACTTATAAATTTGGGGGTGAGGAATGAGGAGGGATTAAGCACAGTCTTCCTTACACAGTATCTTTAGGCTCATTTTTATGGACACCTGTCTTAGGGTTTCATTGTTGTGAACAGGCACCATGACCAAGGAAACTTTTATATTGGTACAACATTTAGTTGGGGCTGGCTTACAGGCTCAGAGGTTCAGTCTATTATTATCATGGTGGGAGCATGGCAGTGTCCAAGGAGGCATGATGCTGGAAGAGCCATCTACATCTTCATCCAAAGGAAGTCTGGAAATGACTGATTTTTTTCCAGGCAGCTAGGACAAAAGTCTTAAAGCCCACCCCGACACTGACACACTTCCTCCAACAAGGCCATACCTACTCAAACAAGGCTGAAGCTCCTAATAGTGCTGCTCCCTGGGCCAAACATATTCAAACCACCAAAATCTTCAAAAACATCAAAGACTCCATCACCTATCAATGAAGAGTAAAGATAATATGGATGGAATGGGGGAGGGCAGTAAAGGTTCAAAGTAGGGAGTATTATGAGCCAGAGTTCCATATGTCCTATTCCTTCTCTTGGCTTTCTCTTTCTCCTAGTTCCAGGTACAGGATGAGTGTGCCAGTCCTGTGTCTCCTTCCTACCGCTGATGCACAGAACACGTAGTCATCAATCACATAGGTCAGATGTAAAGCATAACTGTCTATTTTCTTTGTTTACATTGTTTTCCTTCTAATCCCACCTTTCATTTTTTCTTCCTGAACAAATCAGATACATTTCATCATTATCAGATGGGGAATATCAAGTCTTTATCAGAACTGGGGAAAGAGTTAGGGATTGAAGGTGTGTACTACCTTGCCTGGGCCTAAGATTTTCATGGTCACTATGCCTCAAGATCTCTATGCCAGGATCCAGGCCAGAAACTTGTATCTTCTAGCCTGAAGCTCTGGATCACGAGTGAGCCCTCCAATTCTGGATTGTAGCTCATTCCAGATATAGTCAAGTTGACAACCAGGAAGATCCATTACACCTACTGTCCATATTTAGCCCTCTAAACATCATTATTCAATACAAGGAATGGGGACTCTTTGGGTAAATGTTTATTGTGTGGGTTGGATAGGAAGAGAACAGACAGAGCCTGAACTGACTCATTGTTCTAGAAATCAAGGCACTAAAGCAATACTGTGGAAGAAGCCTAACCAGGACCAAAGAACCAAATAGAAGACAGTATGAACACCAAAATAAATATTGACAAACTGTAGCACAACCAGTTGAATGAACTAGGACAGGAAAATAAAAGATTTTATTAAAGAAAATAAATACATGCACATAGTTTGAATTACCTCAAAGTTACTTTCCTCAAAATAATTGGTTTCAAGGGGAAAGAGGTTCTAGAACTGTCTAGAAGTCACCATCTTAAACTAGTGACAGAAAAAGGACTATAACAGAGTGTGCTCACCCAGGATAGCAAAAGAATACTGCAACATCACTACCACCATAGTCATACTAAAGATGCACAATCTGAATCCATCCAAAATGAAATATCAGACAAACTAAAATAAGTAGTAAAACGACACTACTAAAAATGGAAGCCATCTCAAAGTCATGTGGGAAGGCATGGGAGGGTTGAGAGTGTGGAGGTAGGGATTTAGGAGAGAGGAGTGAATACATTCCAAATACATTCCATGAAATTCTCAAAAATAGTAAAATATTACAAAAAAAAGAGACACTATAGAAAATAAATGACTAAGTCTATGAAAGCAAAATATAAGCAAGTTTTATAGAATAACAAGAAGACATGGCCAGTAAATTCAACAGTTCATTCTGAACAAATTCCTTGTTTTATAAAAGGACCTCATTTGAGTAACTGATAAAACATTAGTGAGGTTTGAGTCTAAGTTTAAAAGGAAGTAATATATTAGTGTCACGTTTCTTTTTAAAAACTATTTGTTTCAGATTGTGTCTCATATAGGCCATCAAGGCCATGAACTTCTAATCTTTCAGCCTCTGACTCTTAAGTGATGAGATTACAGGTATTTGCCAACAAGCCCAACTATTAATTTAATGTTAATTTTATTATCTTAATGGTTGTGTGATAGTTACATAGGAAAATATGTTTTAGAGACTTTTAGTCACTAAAGATATATCATTTTGTGTGTGTGCATGTGTGTAAAATCCAATATTTAGCAAATTATTACAATTATAAGTTTAAACCAAGTTGTTTGTAGTTTATAGTGATATAGATCAATATTTTAAATGAAATTGGCTGATTCTCTGTTTAAGGCCACAAGCAACTGAAATCAAGGTATTAACTGTCTTAGACTTTATCTGTAGAACTAGGAGAATGAGCTCCTTCTAAATTCATTCAGATAGTTGACACAATCTAAATCCTTAAAGTTATAGGAATAATGTCCTTATTTATTTGATAATTTGTGGCAAAAGTTTGCTTTTAGCTCCCTTAAGTTTTTCTCTGGCTTTACATATGATTCTTGGTAGTTCAAATGGTGTTGACACTGTGAAAAACTATAGGGACTTTTGAAATTGGACTAAATGCATTTTGTATTATGATATGGTCACAAGCCTATGGGGACCTGGAAAGGGAATATGCTCGTTTAAATGACAATAGCCCCCATAGGTGTATATATTGAAAATGCTTAGTCACAATGGAGTAGTTAAAAAGATTAGGGGGTGTGGTCTTGTTAGAGAAGGTGAGTAACTGAGGGTGGGCTTTGAGGTTTCAAAAGCCTACACCAGGCCCTATCTTGTTCTCTTTGACTTTGTAGATAAGGTTGTAGGCTCTCAGCTGCTGTTTCAGTGTCATGCCTGCCTGCCTATTGACGTGCTCCCTGACATGATGGTCATGGACTCTGTGAAACTGTCCACCCTAACAAACTGTTTTTTTCTATAACTTGCCTTGTTTGGGGTATCTTAGCTCAACAATAAAAAAAAAAAACACCTTGAAGACTGGCAATAGTGATTCGTTCAGGCCTTATCATGTTTCAGACCTATCTGCCTCCCACTTCTTCCAACAGATAGGTAAAATTTTGTCCTTTTAAAGGGCTCATGTGGTCAGATTAAGGATACCCAGATACGCTCCCTGTTTCTGTATAATTTAAAAAATGATAGGAGTAACAAAGAGTTGAAAGTATAAGTGAGATCTGAAAATCCAGTCACCTATAGGAAAGATGGAACATTAGGCTGACAATTTATTCTCTTATGTCTTTAAAGTTGTGTGTGTGTGTGTGTGTGTGTGTGTGCTAGAATTGGTTCATGAGAAGGGAAGAAGTGATGTTAAAAGAGAGGTAGCTCAGTAGTTAAGAGTACTGACTACACTTCCAGAGGTCCTGAGTTCAATTCCCAGCCCCCACATGGTGGCTGACAACTATCTGTAATGGGATCTGATGCCCTCTTCTGGTGTGTCTGAAGACAGTGACAGTGTACTTAGATAAATGAAATAAATAAAATAAAATAAATATTTAAAGACAGAGAGAGAAATGTAGCATTGTGATATGAAAACAGAAAGAGGACAAGTGTAAGAATAATGCACCATACAACAGGGGCAGGGTGGCAGTAGACAGCAGTGGGGGTGCCCCCCAAAAGAAAACCATAACAAAATCCTTTACTTTGTTTACTAATTTTTAAAAATTGATACCTACTTTAGAAACCTATTGCTTTAAATGTAATATTTTAAAAATTTAATATTTAAGCATAATCTACAGCTCGGGTTCCAGGACAGCCAAGGGCTACACAGAGAAATCCTGTCTCCAAACAAACAAACGAACGAATGAACGAACAGGCATATAAAAATAACAAAACATAATAAGAAAGAAAGAAAAAAGAAAATGTGAACAACACAATGTCTTACCTTTTATTTACTTGCCTGTGAACTACCAAGCATCTTTCTGTTGCCAACCCCTATCTCAGTATACTCCTCCTGGGATTACAGACACACGCTACCCTCTGGGCTTTCTATGGGCTCTAGGCATCCAAACACAGGTCTTTACACTTATACAGCAAAAGTTTTACAAATGAAACCATCACTTTAGTCCCTAGCAATTTACTCAAGTTCAGGTTCCTAGGAAAAGATAATTACCCATTAACATTGTGATCTTATAATAACTTCAGGATAATGCTGCCTTTTTTATTTAATTTCTTTTTACAATCTCCCCCCTCCTCAGAGTCAAATTTGTGTTTCTATATACTTCTGGGTGTGTGGCCATCCAGTGGAGCTTGGAATCATTTTTCTCTTGGATAACTTTACTGGTATACCCTTGATATATATAAGGCATCATGTTGGATATCATATGATTTTATTCAAGGAAGTCATATACTTTAACCACATGATCTACCCACTTTTATGTTCACATTCAAGGATGCAAGGATTGGACCTGGCTCTCTAGATATATGACTGAAAATCTGGTATAATCTAATGGACAATGGCTGGTGAAACTCCGTAGGACATGTCCAGAGTTCCCTTGACCCAAATAGCATTCCTTTTTCTCAGGTAAAGGGTGGGACATTTTGTAGAACGTTTTGGGAATTCTTCTTAGCTCCTATCAGACAAGATAGGTTAGAGAATTTCCTTATTTCCAGATTCAAGATAAATTTGCTTTGAGTAAAATGGATTCCAGTTTCTATGGCTGACCTTTAGAAAGACAAATGAGAGTTTCTACAGCCTATCTTTATGGTTGAAAATGAAACAGGACTAGGTGACAGAGAAACTTTGTTTCTCAGACTACTTTTGAGACTTCAACTTTTGGATATCATTTTCTCAGCCCCAACTCCTTCTTTGGGTTTTTTTTTTTGTTTGTTTGTTATGGTTTTTTTCCCCAACTCCTTCGTATAGTATTGCTAAACTGAACTGAACAATCGAGTACAACTCCTTTAAAATAATAGCATTTTGTGTCAAGTAAAAAAAAAGACATTGGCTGGGCTGGAGAGATGGCTCAGTGGTTAAGAACACTGACTGCTGTTCCAGAGGTCCTGAGTTCAATTCCCAGCAACCACATGGTGGCTCACAACCATCTGTGATGGGATCCAATGCCCTCTTCGGGTGTGTCTGAAGAGAGCAATGGTGCACTCATATACATTAAATAAATTTCAAAAAAATCATTTTAATTCATAGTTTAAAGTTAAATCAGCAAAGATAAAGACAAAAATGTTGTTCTACTTTTTTTTTTGTTTCAGAAGATTGCTCATCAAGACCACACCAAACTGTTTTTTAGAGCAACATCAACAAGCAGGAAAAAAAGCTTTTAAAATGGATTGTTCTCATGCATTGGGGTTGCTGGCTTTGTTTTTCTCCCACATGAGCTTGCCCTTCATTAAGTACAGACAATATAGGTTTGATGTACTTGCAAAATGTTCCAAGTATAATGAAGTGGATAATTTAACATGTTTCAAGGATAACAAAGTAAATTTCCACATCTCTATTGCACTTACCAATAAATATTTTAAAATTGCTTCCCCCCCACATGCACATTCTTCCTCATTGCCGAATAACTTAAAAACAAATCATATAAAATTACACTTCATTTAGAAATTTTTCTTTTATTGAAAATATATTTTTTCATATAATATATTCTGATTACATTTTATTTTCTTAGCAAGGCACCCTTCTAAACAACCAATAGAATCATGCCGACATTTAGAAAATTCGGCACTAATAGAATAACTATTATTTGATCCATAAACCTTACTCAAATATTACATGTCACATTGAATTCAGATAAATTGGAACATCCTTTAATCTAGAGCAGTTTCTTCATAACATTGACATTTTGATAAGAATGTGAAAGGACTGGAATTGGGAAAACTGTCTGGCAACTTCAAATAAAATCAAATGTTCATCTTGTCTAATAACCCAGCAATTGTTCTTCTTGATATTTCCCAAGAGAACTGAGAATGTGTGTGGACAAAAAGACACACACACACACACGCACACACACACACACATATACATATATATGGACTATATTTGTAACAGACAAAAAATGGATACAATTTGCATATCCCACAGAATCTGAGTGGATAAACAAACCATTCTGCATTTGCACTATGGAGTAGTATGCAGAAATAATAGTAAAAGAATAAAGTACTTATGCATACAACTATAAAAGCTTATTTTATAACATATATAGATAGATATAGAGATAGATAGATAGATAGATAGATAGATAGATAGATGAGTGATAAATGATAGATGATAGGTAGATAGGTAGGTAGGTAGATAGATAGATAGATAGATAGATAGATAGATAGATAGATAGACAGATAGATAAGGTGTTGTGTAGCTCCAGCTTGTCTCAAACTTCATAAGTAGCTCTCAGTGACTTTGAACATTCAACCCTGCATATGCCTCCAGAGTATTGGGATGATAAGCCTTCTGAGTTCTGGGATTACACGTACCTCTGAGCTCAAAGATAAAAGTCTTTTTGTTTGTTTGGTTTCATTCTTGCGTTTGTTTCTTTGAGATAGTTTCTCCTGTGTAGCCTTGAATGTTAATTCTCCTGCCTCCATGTCCTGGATGTTGGGATTACAGGTATATAATCTCTTTTCCCAAGATAAATCCTATTTTTATTAATGTACATTAATTGTACAAAAGAATAGTCTTTGTTTCAATATTTTCATACATGCTGATAAATGTAATTTGATCCCCATTTCCTTCTCTTTTCTCCCACTGCTCTCCATTCTCTTCCCCCAAATAGTTTCTCTTCTACATATCATTTATTTTATTTTTTAATTCTAGAGTGGCTGGAGAAGGGGCTTAGTAGTTAAGAGTACTGGCTATTTTCTCAGAGGATGGGGTTCAATTACTGTCACCTGTAAGGTAGCTCACAGCTATCTGTCCATAACTGCAGTTCCAGGGAAGTCAATGCCTTCTGGCAACATTTTCTGATGCCAAGGACACAAAGGGGCACAGAAATACATGCAGGCAAAAATATGCATACACGTAAGATAATAATATAAATTTGAGCCTGGTGGTGGTAGTGCAAACCTTTAATTCCAACACCTGGGAGGCAGAGGCAGATGGATCTCTGTGAGTTTGAGGTCAGCATGGTTTCCAGAGGAAGTTCCAGGATAGCCTTGATAAACAAATATATACTTCTAGGTTCTGCATATATAGGAAAGCAAACTATCTTCATCTTTCTGAGTCTGTCTTGTTCTATGTAACACAGTGAGCTCCTGTTCCACCAAGGTGAAATTTTAAAGCCTTATATGAATGAATGAATGAATGAATGAATGAATGAATGAATGAATGAATGACAGATAAGATTGCAGTTATGAGGCTGGAGAGATGGCTCAGTAGTTAAGAGCACTGACTGCTTTGCTCTTTCAGAGGTCCTGAGTTCAATTCCCAGCAACCACATGGTGGCTCACAACCATCTGTAATGGGATCAGATGCCCTCTTCTGGTGTGTCTGAGGACAGCTACAGCGTATTCATATACATAAAATAAATAAATCAATCCTTTTTTTAAAAAAAGATTGCACTTACAAATAAGTGCATACCGTACACTTACTTTATCTAAAGTTCCTCAATAGATAAGTGAATATCAACTCTTAGGAATAACTAGACTGGTTTCTAGCAGTAAACAGGGTAAGAAGGGAAAAACTTTTGAGAAAGAAATGTTACATTTTACAATTTTAGTCATATTGAGTTGCATACTTGATAGCTGTATGTAAATTTTATCTGAACTTTCCAAAATCAGAGATGAGTGTCCATGCATCATGAAGGCAAGAACGTTGGTCTGCATGTTGTTAGGTCCTATCCAAAGGAGTACAATAAATAAATGAAAAAATTATCAGGCCTTGGACATCATCAATACTCATGGCTGCCAAATACATAATGGAGATTTGGGCAATCAGCCTTACATAATACAAGTGTGCTTTTGTATGAAACCTGATTAGTCCATTTCCTGGCTTACTAAGAATCCTGTTGATCACTTATACAGTTTTGACAAAAGCAAATACATATTTCAAGTAATTTTCACAGACTCAAAAGCTTGTGTGTACCCTCCTACAGCCACTTTACATTGTGAACTGATGAGATTGAGGAACAGATAGTAAAAGTGATGAAAAACTTGGCAGAGCTACACCCACATGGCTAGTTAACAATATTTATTTCATTTTGAATGATCAGGCCCAGAGGGCAACTGAATACATAGTCTTCAAACTCTGAAATGGATGAGTAGATTTGGGCTACAATAGTCAGACATATATAAGTCTTCCAGGAATTATTTTTTGGACTGGATAAATAATCAGATGAAAGGTGAACCTGTAACTATCTAGTAAACATAACTAAAGATATGCTTTTCTAGAATCTCTCTCTATAGTACACATAAAATAAATTACATACTTTCATGTGATGTTTGTGTCCCAATCCAGGAGCACATGCATGCTAGGCAAGTGGTCTATCACTGAGCTACATACCTCAAAGCACCTCAGTAGCTCTCTTTTCTTACTGATTTCTTTCTCTCACTTGCTCTTTTTGTCACTGCTTTTTTCAAGATTTTTTTTTTTTTTGAGGCCTTAGTTGTCCTGGAACTTGATCTGTAGAACAGGCTGGCATTAAAGAGATGGGGCACCACCACCCAGCTTCTATATGTTTTTGTGAGAATTATGTCACTTTATTGGACGTGAATACATATTGTAAATAGTCACAATATTGATCTTGCTTTTATTACAAATGAATTAGTTATTTTATTTAGCTTGTCCGGAAGTTGGTTCTCTTATGCAAAGAGAGAAAGAAGGCTAGGTGAGGGTTCTGACAGTAGCCAACTGATAGACATACAGTTTTCTGAATTAGCTTTCCACAACTCAGTCTCATTTTGTATACAAATATAATTCATTTTAGGTGAATTAACCAATCTGATCTCATACTTCTAAGCAGAAAATCTTACTCTACCATGTGCTTTCTCAATAAACTCAGTCCTTCACTTTAGGGGATGGGTTTCCAGAGCTTGGTTAATGATTATTTCCAAATCTCACGTTTTTGTGACTTGTGCTCAAGCAGAGTTCACAGTGATCACTCACCACCCACAGCTGATAATGATTACACAGCCAGTCACAGCGATGGTGGTAGAGAAGAACCATTTTGTTTCGTCAAAGATTCTTATGTCTGGGACACCTATGTGTCTTGGTTTTTTAAGAAAGTACATGTAAAACAAAAGTAGATGCCCTTCAAGAAAGAAGGTAATTAGTACCCCACAGTGATGAGATCCATTTATTTATCTTTAAGGCTATGTATATACTTAACCTCGTTGTCTTTCTTTTCTTTTTACTTTCTCCCCCCCACCCCCTTCTTTCTTTATCTAGTTGCCTCTCTCTGTGTGTGCACACGTGTGGGACTTAAAAGAAAACCTGCTGGAGGAGTTGGTTCCCTCCCTCCTTGCTATGGTGCCAGAGATCCAACCCAGGTTCTCAGATTTGGCTGCAAACATCCTCACCTGCTGAGGCATCCCCAAGGGTCCCATTTTACATTTCAAAACCAAAGAATTTGAATTCTCACCTCATTACTCAAAGAAAGACTCCTTTAAGATGCCAGAAGCTGGGGCTGAGCTCCGGAAAAGAAAATTCAAAGGACTCTTGCAGAATTCAGTTCCCAGCACCCACATCCAAGGGCTCACAGCTGCTTGTAAAGGCAGCTCCAAGGCGGGAATCTGAGGCTTCTGGCCTTCATCATCAACCCCACACAGCCATGCTTACATCCACACACCGACACACGCATACCTATAATTAAAAAGTAACAAAAGCAGCCAGGCATTGTGGCGCCAGCATTAATCCCAGCACTTGTCAGAGGATGGGGTTTGGGGGCGGGGATCTCTGAGTTCGAGGCCAGGCTGGAGTACCGATAGTGAGTTCGAGGACAGCCAGAGCTAAAGTGAATCCCTGTATTGAAAAACCAAGAGAGACAGAAGGACAAATAAGAAAAACATCACTTACTTAGTTGCACTGTTCCCTCTGATGATACCTTCAAAAGCAGCTTTAATTGTGTTTTCTCAATGATTTTGTTTTTCTCTTTTAAATGTATGTGTGTGCATGTGAACATGCAGGAGAATGAAGGTGCCCATGGAGGCCGGATGCATCAGATTTCCTGGAGCTGGAATCACACAGGTGGTTGTGTGCCTATGAATGTGGACACTGGAAACTGAACTCAGGTCCTCTGGAAGAGAAGCAAGTGCTCTTAACCAGTGAGCCATGTCTCCAGCCACTTACAAAGCATCCAAACACCAATTCAGTTGGCTTGCCCAGAGTCTCCAAAGCAAAGACTGAGTAAGAGCATGTTTTCCCCTTGCTTTCCCTTCGATCATCTATGCTTTTGGGTCTGAGCTGACACAGACTAGAGATGCAGTGCATCAGACAGACACAGAGCTAACTCATCATAGAACCAGGCCAGAGCACATTTCAGGCTGTTCTAGAAGTCTGAACAGGGTGGGTGGGACAAAAATGGGGAGGCCTTATTTGCTAGCTAACCTCATTTTTGCCAGTTATTCCGGAGGCTAGTTCACTGGACTCTGAAGCAAGGGTCACCTCCTTATTTTTTAATCCCAGGTGACCTAGTCAGAACCAGTGAGACATCTACTAGCTCAAAGTCTGTCCTAAACAATGTTTCCAGTAAGGAAGGCTTGAGGCTTTATCTCTTCTCCTGAAACAAAAAAATTCCCCAAAGAGAAAGATTAACAGAAGAAGAGATAACATGTTCATGCTTGGAATGGCAACAGCCCTCCAGATAAGTCTGTCCAGGATAGCTCTCAATTCTCAGCTCTGGAAGTGCTGGTGCCTGATATAAGACTGAGCAGAGAAAACAAAAGGCAGACCGAGGTCCCAGAGGAGTGCCCTGTGCCTGACTAACCCTCTAAGTACCAAGGTGATGAACACAACCTTTCTAATCAAACTGTCACAGTAAGCCTAGCCTCTCGAATCTTAATCTAGTGGCAACACCACCCCAGGCAGCATCCATAAAGCTGTTTCAATCTTGAAAAGTCATCTGGGTTTGTAGTTTTTTTCTAATATGCCTTATTCATGTTACAAGAAGAAAACGCATAGCTCAGCATCATGTTCAAAAAAATTTTTATCTCATATTTCTGGTCTTTGGCTTTTTAATTTTTAATCCTGTATTTCCTTGTAAACAGCAAGCTTTTAAGCCTTATGTATAGAACTGTTAATGTTTTCCTTTTAAATTCATATTTATGTTTATATAAGCATTCTAACTTTTAAGTTTCAACAAACATTAACACACACACACACACACACACACACACAGGACTTTCGTCTATGTGAGTTCTGTCTGAACATATATTTGTGTACCACGTGCATACCTTGTGCCTGTAGAGGCCAAAAGAGGACTTTGGATCCCCTGGGACTGAAGTTACAGTTTGTTCTGAGCCACCATGTGAGTGCAGGGAATTGAACCTCGTCCTCTCAAAAAGCAGCTATTCACCAATGTTTTATTCTATTTATCTTTCTTTATAAAACATTTACATTTTATGTATATGAGTGCTCTGTCTTCATACACACCTGAAGAAGGAAGCAGATCTCGTTAGAGATGGTTGTGAGCCACCACACCATTGCTGGGAATTGAACTCAGGATCTCTGGAAGAGCAGTCAAATAGTCTTAACCACTGTGCCATCTCTCTAACACCCTTATTCTGTTTACCTAATGGTCATCATCTATATTGGAAAACACACTGTGCATACCAGTGGTCCTCATGCTTCGGTGTATACATTATTCACCTGGGGCTATGTTGTACTTACAGCCCATCTTCAGAATATGAATCAAATGGATTATATGTGGGCCATAGAAGTCAGAATTCTCAAGATACTTCCCAAATGACTGTAATGTAGAAAAGAATACAGCACTTGTAGTACAATCTTCTCTCTCTCTCTCTCTCTCTCTCTCTCTCTCTCTCTCTCTCTGTCTCTCTCTCTCTCTCTCTCTCTCTTTCTCTGTGTGTGTGTGTGTGTGTATGTGTGTGTGTTGAGTGTGCATGTCTCCCCTCTTTCTTTTCTCTGCAATTATTTGTTATAACCCTGGAGAAATAAAAGTGCTTGTTGCAAAACCTGAGTTCCGTCCCAGGATGCACAAGGTAAAAGAGTACTAACTCCTGTAAGTTGTCGTTTGACCTCCACACACTCTCTGCAGCACATACTGCACACACAATAAATGTAATTTAAAATTTCAAAAGAAAAATATTGATATTGGACATGGGGTACAGAGGGCTAAGGAGAACAATAGATTAAGGAACTGAACATGTCAGGAATATTTTTAATAGAATCCAAATATATTTACTGACATAGTCTAAAGGAGCAGATAATTCTGCTCTTCTCTCTAGTTCCCCTTTTAACTTATATAGATTTTCTACTTTTTATTCTAAAATAGAATTATTTAATTTTACATCAAAAATAAAAGTACTTGTTAATAGTAGTAGTATCTGTAAAAACATGATACATCAGTCCAAAAACCCATCACTATGGGGGGTATCAGAATGGAGATACCTTTTATTCTACAGAATCAATGTAATACAATACATTTATACAATAGCCATTCTTCTGCAAGTACCTTCATCATATTCATAGTACCTTTGAAAGTTTTTGAATCTATCAATATTCAGTAAGGGGTAGGTAGAAAGGGTTGGTTATGGGTTCTTAGGATTCATGTGCATACACATCTTCATTTTATATTATTTTTATCTTTTAAGAAATGAAATGTAAAACGAACTTGCACAATTTACACATGTTCCCTCAACCAATGGGGCCTGCCAGTAGCCTTTAGATAGATTTTTCTTACAAGGCAAGGATATAAGCTTACTTTTTGTTAGAAGTAGCTGTTCTAGGACCTGAGTATGAGGCTCAGTTGGCAGAGTGCTTACCTACTGTGTAGAAAGCCTTGAATTTGATCCCCGAATCATAGAAAGTTAAAGCAGTGGCACACACCTGCAACCCTTACACTTGGGAAGAAGAATCCAGAAGATCAGAAGCTTAAGGTAATTTTACCCTACTTAAGCAAATTGGTGTAGAGCCTGGGATACATGAGATACTGTCTCAAAAAGCAAAATAAAAACAAGACACCACTCAAAACACCCAGTAATTCTCCCATAGTTTTCATTTGAATAGATACCTTGGTCTACTTTCAAATAGGCTTATTATTATCCAGTTGGAACTCCAGAAAATGCCCCATGTTGAAAAATAATAAGGATTGCTTTTGCTAAGGATTCTGCAGGAATCCTCACTAACCTAGAGCAGTTTTAAAAACTTTTTTTGAAAAGTCTGCATGAATACATGTGTACTATGTCGGGGGGCTGGAGAGACAGCTCAGAGGTTAAGAGCACTGGTTGCTCTTGTCCTGAGTTCAATTCCCAGCATCTATATGGTAGCTCACAACCATCTGTAATAGGATCTGATGCCCCCTTCTTGTGTGTCTGAAGACAGTGACAGTGTACTCACATGTGTACCATGTCTGTGTAGAGACCAGGAAAGGGCCTCAGATCCCCCTGGAACTGGAGTTACAGGGAGTTAATATCTCAGTATTTCAGAAGCTGAAGGATTGCCATGAATTCCAGCCTAGTTAGCCTGGGCTACAGAATAAGGCAATGCTTCAAACAAAGCAAAATGCTGGGTATAGTGGCACCACCTGTAATTGAACACTGAGGGTGGGGGTGGGGATTCAGGGAAACTCAGCAGGGTCTTTATACTTAAGAGCCCAGTGGCAGGATCCAGCACAAGTGGCCCTAGTTGGTAGGCAGGACAGGTCCCAGGAAAGAAAAGGGCGGGACTCAACAGCATAAGAATGGTGTGGAAGCCCAACCCCCACCCCTGCCTACCAGTCTTGCATCTGAGCACAGGCTGAGTGAGGCCATGTCCTACCTCAGATATGTTCTCAAATATACTATGTTCCACACAGACCCTTGTGAGGCAAGTATTTCCCCCACGAAAAGACCAAGTCTTAACCAAGTGCGTCTATAATGATTGCCAGTTTTATTCCTCTGGCTAAGCAATCCAGAGGTAATTCCAGGTTTACATTTCTTTTTTAATAGTTCATCAAGAGTTTAGTACCTTTATTGCCTCTACAAGCTGGTTACAAATTAATTTTAATTAACTCCCACTTATTAAAAAATCTGCAGTTCTTTGTGAGACACGTATTCATTAAAAAAATCAACATAAGCAAAAGGCAAAATTAAAACACACCAAAAATAAGCATGGTTAAGGTTTTTGATACGTATAATTATACATGTACACACATAATTAGGAGTTTTCCTATATATGTGAGCTGATCCTAAATACGCTGCTTTTCAATCTGCTGTTTAACTGTATTTCCATGCATACGTGTGAAACTTTCCAACTGAAAGATAAACGTGGAAAATGGGTCAAAATCCAAAATCCAATGAGATGCTGGTAACAACGAAACTACATAAAAGAAAATACCACCAGGTAATTATTATTAAAAGTAAAATGAAGTTCAAAGAAACAACAGAAAATGCTAAGAGAAAGAAAGCAGCCACATTTCAATATCAGAGAAAAACGATTTCAAGGCCTGAAGCACACAGGGTAAGGTCGGCTTCGGGAATGTCTTTGCTTCCAATGCATCAACACAAACTTGTTTCTTACTCTTCTTATCTCTTCCCTAAGCCTTTCCAACTCATCTACTCCTCTTATCACTTCTTCAGGGTTCAGATGCCTTGTGGGAGTGTCCTCTTTAGGCTCTGGGCTGGGTTCAGCAGGCTCTCCTCCTCTAAGGCTTCCGTCAGTTTCCTCCCTCACATTTTCTCCAGAAGCCTGAAGATTTTCTTCTGCCTGCTGTGGTGGATCTTCTGAAGGATGGCCTTCATCTGCTTTTGGTGTGTTCTGGGGTGTTCCTTCGTTCTCGTCACAAGACTTTTGCATGTTGATTATTTTTTCTTAATGAATTAATCCTAGGGGAAAAAAAAACAAGGAAAAAAAACCCGACTAGGAGTCAGGCAGATGGACAAGCCTTTGTGTTCCCATAGCGACTGACTTTTCTGATTCAGGTCTCTAAATTGCAAAAAAGTTTTCTAACTAGACAAGTCAGTCTCTGAGCTCCTGACTCCACCCCTTCCTCCACCGCCCCCCCCACCGCCCCCCTTGCTCTCCAACTCCATCTTCTCCTGTCCCGGCACCAGCCCACCATTTTCCCAGCAGGCCCTGCAACAAACCTCTCCTAGCACTGAAATGGGAGCGGCGTGGAAACGATTAACCCTTCCCTCACCACATGGCTCTAATACTCCCGCCCTTTCGGGCT
This sequence comes from Grammomys surdaster, assembly GCF_004785775.1. Taxonomy (NCBI): domain Eukaryota; kingdom Metazoa; phylum Chordata; class Mammalia; order Rodentia; family Muridae; genus Grammomys; species Grammomys surdaster. The sequence goes on from NW_021604717.1 coordinate 503,551, forward strand.
TTTCCAAGTCATCCCATCCTCAGCCTCTCACCAGCAACAGTCTGGTCCGCGGTCTCCTCTCTCTTTTAAATATCTTTAGCCTCTCCCTTTCCTTCCTTCACCCGATTTCCGCAGCACGATCTGCAGGGGCCTTCTGTGCTTAAGCCGGATGGGAGGTAGTTGTGGCGCCCCTGGAATGTGCTTTTGGTGTCTTCCACACTCCTACCCCCACCCAAAGGGACCTGAAGCAATTGCACCCTTGCACTGACCTGTAGGTATCTGGAGATTTTCCTCTCTTCTTGCACCTCGATTTATGTCGCGCTCAAAAGATCAAGAGTCCTGAAGAAAGACGGGAGAGCTTGGTGAGAACACCAGTGCCTAAATCAAAAGGTCTTGCTAACGGATAGCACAAAGTTTTTCCACGTCCCCCTCTTCTCCCTCCTTTTGTGGCAACCCCGCCTTCATCTGCACCCTGTTTCCCAACAAGAGGGTAAAGAATCAGACAAGTTTTCTCCACAGTGTTATTGTTTCTTCTCTCCTTCTCTCGCCTTTCGCCTTTCCCCCTCTCCTTTCTTTCTCTGCCGGACTCGGTTAGCTCCCTCCCTCCCAGTCTGCCCCATCCGTCAGCAAGCAACCCCAAGCACAAAATAGTTTAGCAGAACCTTAGGATAAGGGAAATAGTGCGGGATACGCGTGCTTTCTATTCTCTGCTCCCTCCACCCTACGGTCTCTTGAGGCAGCGCCCACTATTAAAGTACCTGGAAGTAGCAGGTCCACTCTTCTCTAGCAGGACTGAGCTGCTACTGAGGAACTGGGCCTAGACTATAAGGACTTCTGCACACGTCGACTGCTGGTCACGTGAGGGCCGCGTCATCAATGAGCTCCTGCCTTTGGTTATCCCTCCCATTAACATGCAGCCCGCCCCTACATTCCCTTCACTCGATACTGTCAATCTTTTTTCCTATTTGCCAATAGGAGACAATAAAACTGGTCTCGTCACCAAGTAGTATCTATTCACCTTACTCAGATTACCAGGAAAAGATCAGTCTTTTAGGGTACGTCGACCAATTCTCCTAATTTGGGAAATCAGCGCTTTCTCTCCCTTGCTCCGTATACTTCCCTTCCCCTCCCCCCAAAACCTACAGTCCACCATTTCTCTGGGAAGCGTCTTTAAAATGGGGGAAGGTTGTAGATACGCGCTTGTGGGGGTAGCGGAAGAATAAAAAAAATCTAAGGAAAGAATGTTTAACTTCACTGGCCCTCTTGAGTCGTTTTCTGTTGTGTTCTGTTTTAAGAATCAGGTTTTAAAAATGATATTTACAAAGGAATACTTCATACTCATTCTTTCACACTAGAGGAGAAAATAACTTCATTAAATCAATTTTAAGGTTTCAAAAAGTATTCTAAGGACTTCAAGTGAAAGGAGAGTATTTACAACATACTGATGTGTTGGGGTTTTTAAAAATCTTACTAAAATGGCATCGTTTGCAAACTGATTCTGGAAACAGAGCGGATTTGTCTTGTTAGTTTTGTATCCACAATTCCACTACTCTCTTTGGCTGAGCTTAGGCTATTATTAGATGTCTGAACTTTTAATTGATGACTGCTGGCAGCTTCCACTTGCAAAGAAAGGCTTCAGACAGACCTCTTTTCCTCATCCTTTGTAGGAGCCAGTGTCTTTGTTAAACAGAAAAGCCTGCTTTTCACTAAGTGAACTTTCGTGGAACTCAAAGAAATATGTTTGTTGGTAAACTTTTGTTATTAAGAACAAAATGTTTGTAAGGAAATTGTGCTCATAATGAAGCAGAAAGGAGAGAGCTCTTTGTATGTCACTGCTGATTGCTGGGCTTATTAAGCATGTGGGGTTTTCATTCATTCATGGAACTCTAGATAGATAGCCTGATAGTCTTCAAAGTGCTCCATGAAAACAAGAGCCATCTCAGAGAACTCCATACACTGCCGTAGAGCTGTTTGCACCACATGTTCATTGCTGCTTTATTCATTGCAAGGAATACTATTCAGCTAAAAAAAAAAAGAAGAAGAAGAAGAAGAATGTAAAAATGTAGTTACAAAATTTTCAGGTAAATGAATGCACTTAGAATGTTTGATATTCACTGAGCTCACACAATATCAGAAAGAAAAAATATCACATATTCTTCCCCATAAACAGAACCTAGTCTCATACACACACACACACACACACACACACACACACACACACAAGCCTACATGTGAGTACATTCAGAAATGAAAACAAGAAAGGTCTAATATTAAGAGGTGAGGAAGGATTGAACACAGGGAATGGACACGAGATATGAAAGAGGGCAGAAATCTAATTATTTTCCTAGTTCTAGCTTTGTCGTGAATTTTTTTTCCTTTTTCTTTTGGTGATAGATAAATGCATAAAATATATTCAGTAGTAAAAACACAAATGCCAACAGGAAGCTCCACAGCTTCGGAACAGATATTTTAACTTTACGGAAGTCCATTGAGAGGCATAGACTTCAGGTCAGGTTAATATCATTGCCTGGTATTTTTTTGTTTGCAAGTTTTTTACAAGAATGTTTATAAAATAAACTGTCAGCATGCATAATTGTTATTAAAAAGCAGAGAGGATATTACTAGGGTATAAAAAAAGAAGAACGCTATTTTAAAGAAGAAACTGAGCTCCTGAAACCCAGAGTTCACCAGTATCTGCAGGTGTGGTGATACTTGGAGTGGTTATGTACTTGGAGAGTCAAGAGAAAGACAATGGGGTATGGTTGAGACTGTCTCAGGGCAAGTGTGATCACAGCAGGGTATATTTGTACAAAATAGTCCGCCACTGAGAAAGAAAGGCTCTCAAAAATAAATGTTTTTGTTGGCTTAATGTTTAATAATTTATAATTAAGCACAAATGGGAGAGATGTTTTCTATTATTTGAAAAGAGTGTGTAACATAAATTATAAATAATTATATTTTCTTATCACTTACAACAAAATTTTCCACTCTTTGTGATTCTACCATCACAAATATGAATCCATCTATTCTTCACCCTCCTCCTCTTCTTCCTCCTCTTCCTCCTCTTCCTCTCTCTCTGAGACAGGGTTTCTCTGCATAGCCCTGAGTGTTCTTGAATTCACTCTGTAGACCAGGCTGGCCTGGAACTCACAGAGTTCCAGGTGCTGGGATCAAAGACATGTGCCGTCACTGCCTAGCTTCCTCCAGATTCTGTTTTTAACCATATCATTCTGTTTTTAAGCATATTATCATTTAGCAATCCTTGATTGCCACTTTAATAAAACTTTGTCTTGTCTTTCTCATTCAACATAATGCTGCCAATGTATAAAATAAGACAGAAAATTAACAATTCCAAAGCAAATTGGTTTTTTTTTTTCTGAAGCAACAAGGAGCTCAAGGATTTAACATACATTTTAAGATTCCAACCAGCAGACACACAAAGTCACTAAACTAGTTATACACGGTGAGAAGACGTTTAACATTCTATCTCTCCACAAGGTCACTGCATTGTAATCAATGAGATTTAGATAATTTTAAAGCTCAAATGTTACCCCTTTGAGGAAGATTTTTTAGGTATAGGTACTCCATTCTTCTCTTTCTAGTTACTGTTCAGTCATGTGGCTATCCCACTGTGAATCCATTCACCTACTGAAGAGCATTGGAGTTTTTCTAACGCTGAGCATCTGTGAAGAACACTGTTATAGGCATTCATGTATAGAACTTTTTCCCTTCTAGGAACTACCTAGCACTTCCATCTATCCCTCCAACCTACCTCACACATTACTATCAAATGCCATTCTTCCCTGCTTCCAACTGTCAGAGGACTTCTCAGAAGTCCCCAAAGTCCCCACAAGTAAATCCTCCACTCTTCAGTGTAAGCATGCATCTTCTGATGAGCCCCAGGACCCTCATTACCAACCTAGTCATGCACTTCTCTGCCTCACTGTGTCTCAAATATCTATTTCATCTCTCTCATTGTTGTTACTGCCATTTTCTTCCTTTCCTATACACTGCCCTCTTTTAGAAGGTTTAAGAAACAGGGTTTCTCTGTGTATCCCGGCTGTCCTGGAACTCACTCTGTAGAACACAGTGGCCTCGAACTCAGAAATCCAACTGCCTCTACCTCCGAGTGCTGGGATTAAAGGAATACATCACTGCTACCACCACCACCACCACCACCACCACCACCACCACCACCACCACCAC
>NW_021604717.1:507745-529691 GCF_004785775.1 Grammomys surdaster
ACCACCACCACCACCACCACCACCACCACCACCACCACCACCACCACCATCGGGCTACTGCCCTCTTCTTTTTCCTCTTAGATTATGGTTCTTTATCCTTAGAGTCTCCAAAACTACCTCAGCTGGAAGTGATCTGTTCCTCCTTTGTCATTAATGTGATAAGGTTTGGACCATCCTGTGGCTTTTAATTAAAGTGTCTCAGCACTCTTTCTTTTTCATGTATATGTGGGTAAGTGTGTCTGCATGTATTAGGGGAGGGGATTCTGACTACACAGCAGTGATATGTGGAAGTGGATTGGGGGTGGGCATCAGGAATCATGCCCCAACTCTCCTGTTTCTGTAGTGATTCTTGTAATAGTAACTAACATGTTTCCCATAAATTCCATTATTTACTTATTTATTTATTTATTTATTTATTTATTTATTTATTTTGGTTTTTCAAGACAAGGTTTCTCTGTGTAGCCCTGGCTGTCCTGGAACTCACTCTGTAGACCAGGCTGGCCTCAAACTCAGAAATCCACCTGCCTCTGCCTCCCAAGTGCTGGGATTAAAGGCGTGTGCCACCACTGCCCGGCAAATTCCATCATTTAAAAAAAATATGCATGTCTTAGTAAAAAAGAGAAGAAAAAAATGTATATGTTAATTTTAACAATGAGGGTTCCCGGAGAATAGCCACACTGGACATCTGAGTTAATTAGTATCTTTGTGAGTGTGTGTGTGTGTGTGTGTGCATGTGCGCCAGAGATGCTTCTAAATCTCAAAGTGCCCCAGGCTATGCAGGGAGAGGAGGGGGTTGCAGTCTAAGTAATTTCTGTAGTTTTGCATTTTGAAGCTTTCTGTATGAAAATACATCTTGTACATTTTTCATTGCTGTTTAGGTACTGAAGTGTGGTACTTCATTACATATGTGCATTGTGAAGTGGCCAAATCAGGGTAATTAGCATATCTAGCACCTTAAATATGTATCATTTCTTTTTGGTAAGAACATCAAAAAATCTATTCTAGGCACTTCAAAATTACACAATAAATTATAGTTAATTATACTAATTATAGTTAATTATACTGTACAGAACACTAGAACTTATACTTCCTATCTAACTGTAACTTTGTATCCGTCGAGCAACCTTTCTGCCAAGGACCAGCTTGGAGAGGGGTTCTGAGAGAAGAGGTGTCTGGGAACTGCAAAACAAAGGACTCCAAGTCAAATTAAATCGTGGGTCCAAGCTGGCGGACTCAAGAGAGCTTTCCAGACTTTCTCTGATTTCTGTTCTCTTTGGAGATCTCCGGACAGCTACTCTCTCTAGATAGCTTTCTCTTGCTATTCCCTGCTTGAGAGAGTTCTCCAAGCAGTTCTCTTTTTCTATTCTTAAAAAAAAAATAATAATAATGATCTCCGAATAGCTCATCTCTCACAGATCATAAGCCCAGTCTTTTATTTTACATATAAATCCAGTCATTTACTCTGGGTTTCCTTTTAATTATCCTATGAACAGCACCCCATGACTCCAGCCCCCTAATTCTTAGGAGACAGAAAGCACACATTTTTTTTTTAATAGTGCAAAAGAATTGAGAGATCTTGCTGCCTCTGTTAAGCACAGATGATAAACTAGCTGAGTGGGACTCTGTCCTAAAATCATCATTTCTACCACACCTGGGCCTAACCATGCTCTGTCCATGCAGACCCTGAACTCAGGAATCTGTCTGCCTTTGTAAGCATAAACAAAAAAACCTTAGCAGCAACCATCAGCCCCTAAATCTCCTTCCTTAGTATCTTGTTAGCTCACAGCTCAGCTGCTTTTGTTCCTTTAGATTCATGAAGTCTCTTATATAATTCATATTGGATACTTATTTTTTAAGAAATTATATGTTTTTGAACCCGTGGTTTTTTGAGTTCTTTTCCACAACTTTAAGGGCTGTCCTTATCATTGTTCTGAGACACCTTCACCTCCCAAACTCATGCTGTCTAGGATTATCATGGAGTCATTAACAGGAAGACATTCTTTGAAGGAGGAGCATAAAATATGTATATTTTATACAAATAAGCCTTACACGCACACCCACAGCAGCCTAATAGTCCTGTCCCAGGGGAAAGAACCATATCACTCTGTCCCTACCAAGGCCATCTTGGACTCGGCATCTCCTGTCTTTTGTTTTAATTCAAGAGTGAGAATGGCAATTGTGAATGTGGTTATTGAATACAGCACTTGCTTGATGCAGACTGGAAGGAGAAACAAAGCCAGTAAGAGTAAATCAACTGAAATTCCTCCATTTATCAGCAAAGTCATCCAGGAAGATGAAAAAGTGAACTCATGCACAGCAGAGGCAAAAGCTGCAGATACTTCCTCAATAGAAGTGGATCACACTCTAGACTCAATATCCTTGATCTTATGATGTAGGGAATCCATATCCAAAGCCAAATTAGAGTTGTTCCAAAGCCCCTTTAAATAAGACTGAATTTTAGACCAGTCATGTTCAGAGGTATTATACTCTAAGGGGCTTACACAAACTCAACAGAACAGTGAATGGCATTGAACTGAGGGCCTGATCTTAATATTTTGAATTTGATTTTACATAAATAGAACTGCTTCTTCTAAAGCATTAAGTCTATCCTGTGAAGTTCCCTGAATCAATATTCTCCTGGATCATGAGTGCTATTGACACACCTGAGGATAACTGATGTACATGATGTGCTGTATGATGTAGTGGATAAGGCAAAACTAGAAATCACACCAATTAAGGCTGTGATCCCCAATATGAAGGCTGCAACAAATCTTTTACATCCGTTGAGAGCAAAAGAATTATGATGCAACGCTTTTATAAACAAATCTGGCAGAGAAGGGCCAGAGAAATCTCCCCTGAGAAAATGTGGCTGTACCATGGATGCAATCCAGCCCAGAGTATACCAGGCTTTCTCTGTCTCTTTAGATGCTGGACATAGAGTGGGTCTCTTCAGGCCAGCCAACTGCAAATGACTGAGAGTTTCAGGACCTCCTCTGCTCCATCAGGAGAGTCGCCTTTAATAACTGATTATGACTTCCTTTCCACATAGCAGCAGACCTGTGGAATAGTCACTGCAGGGGTGGAGAGAGGGGATAATGCGCATGTTAAGCCTGTAACAGTTTGATTGGCATATCGATGGCCCATTGTTAAAGGCCTAGAAAAGAGGTAAGGACATTAAGGGGATCTTGGTCCTGGTAGGAATTCTTTAACTGGGGAGTCACCTGTGTTGCATTAAAGAAAGCAAAGGGAAGAGTTGGGAATTATTTATTCCATGTGCTTTATGTAGCTGGGGAAGAGGACACCATGTTAATTATGTATCTGGGATAGGCAGTAACAGCCTGTCTGTGAAAAAGGACACTGGCTTAAGTTGATAGTATTATTTTATTAATTAGGGATGAAATAATGGTTATTAATGTAGTGAGTTTGACCTATGGGAGGTAGAGTTGAGTGGATACCCTGAAGCTTATAAGAATCTTTTAAAGTTATAAAAGGTAACTTTCCTATCACCTTCTAAGTTTTTTTTTTTTTTTTGGTTTTTCGAGACAGGGTTTCTCTGTATAGCCCGGGCTGTCCTGGAACTCACTCTGTAGACCAGGCTGGCCTCGAACTCAGAAATCCGCCTGCCTCTGCCTCCCGAGTGCTGGGATTAAAGGCGTGCGCCACCACCGCCCGGCCACCTTCTAAGTTTTTATCACATACTTTAACCTTCATAACTTGCATTACCAATCTAATCACTTTCCTCTACCAACGCTCACACACTGTCTCAGACACTCACACACTGTCTCAGACACTCACACACTGTCTCAGACACTCACACACTCTCTCAGACACTCACACACTGTCTCAGACACTCACACACTCTCTCAGACCCTCACACACTCTCTCAGACACTCACACACTCTCTCAGACACTCACACACTCTCTCAGACACTCACACACTCTCTCAGACACTCACACACTGTCTCAGACACTCACACACTCTCTCAGACACTCACACACTCTCAGACACACACTCACACACTCTCAGACACTCACACACTATCTCAGACACTCACACACTGTCTCAGACACTCACACACTCTCTCAGACACTCACACACTGTCTCAAGACACTCACTTTCTTCCAGTATGATATTCTGAAGCTCAAAAGAAGTTTTAAACAAATTGAGAAAAAATTTAAACAGTCTTGGGTTAAAAATCACGAACGTTGTTTCAGATATTCCTGTTATGAGGGAAGAACAAGCATTTAAACAAATTTTAGAGCAAAAAAGCATGAACATTTAAACGTTTGGGTGAGCTGTGTTGTTCCAAGCTCTCAGCAGTAAGATTCCACCCACTATTCTCGACCTGGCGGGTCCTGGCCAACTGTATATCATTTCTATCTGAGCCAGGAGAGGAGGAAAGGCCTGCTTGACCCCCACCAGAAGCCTGCCCCAGCCGTTTGCATGATTGTGCTGGGTCCCTCTTCCCCTGGACAGCTTGTCACCACAGCTCTCCGGGTGGCAGTAGGAGGGTGCCATTCTCTGCAAACCCTGGAAAGTAGAACAGGAAGAGAAAAGGCATTTTTCTCTAATGGCACCCTGCTGGTTGGGGCCTTTGGTCCATCCCTACCTTTTCTTTGTTATGGCTCAAAGGGCATAAGCATACCTTGCTGCTTTTTGCCAAGGCCTCTCTGAGGATAAAGACCATCTTTAGCATCTGCTGCAAGACAGGATCTGAAAGAGTCAGCAGAAAAGCTCCCATTTGACTAAACAAGTCTCTTCCCCATAGTGTGATGGGTAGAGAGGGTTTCACATAAGGTTGGAAAGTTTTTCTTGTTCCTCCCAATGCAAAACGACTGTGCTTTGAGCAACACTCGAGGCTTGTCCCACACCAGAGAGTGTGGAGGGAGTGAATGTAGTGGGCCAAATTGCAGGCCAGTCTTTGCTATCTATACAAGAGACATCTGCTCCAGTATCCAAAAGGTCTTTGATAACTTATCCATTTATTGTCATCTCCTTAAAAAGGCCCGGTTTTCTTTACTTCTTCCACTCTAAACACTAGGTTACTTGAACCAAAGCTTTCCTCTCCTCCGGCCTGAGTTTGTAGTGAGCGACCCCCAACACGTAATGGCAACATCACTTGAACAACCAACTCTACACCCTGAATAAATCTGTACTGGTTTTGTGGGCAGCTACAACATGATTTTTATTTCTCCTGTGTAGTGAGAATCAATAACTCCTGAGATTACATGTATCCCTTGTAGGGAGGTACAGCTTCTGCAGAAAATTAGTCCCACTGTGTCCGTGGGCAATGGACCATGTACCCCTGTGGTCATGGTCACTGGGAGAGAATCAGGAGTTAATATGACTGAGGCGGTGGAACTGAGGACCAATCCTGTGTTCCTAAATTTTCTTTATTCTCAACTGTGCTCTAGAGTCCGAAAATGGCCCTGTTCTAGTCAATACCCAATGTGCAGCCTCCCCATTTTCCTGTCTCCAGGAGAGTACTTCTTTTCTGACCTCCTCTTCATACTCTGCTCTCCACAACTAAAAACTGTCCTTCTGAGACACAAGCCTTTGCTACCTGCTGCCAGTCCCATGGTGTCTGAGTAGTGCTTGTCAAGAAGGAAGGCCAATTCTCTTTGTGATTCTTAGCAGTCTCCTTTTCCAAAGAGAAATTACCTCAGAGATTGGACAGCTCCTCAGATTCAGTTCACTTTCATAAATAGCAAGATTTGCCTATAAAGCCTTTGGTGTTGGGGTGGGTGGCCATGGTAGCAGCCTTAGTAAAGGCGTAGTTTTCCCCAAATTAATCCAATCGGAGCAAGTTGATGCTACAGAGGCTGAGCTAGAATGATGCAGATCATCAACCGCTTCTGTTTTCAAGGTCAGCTTAATTGTGTGCCACAAGAAAAGAGCAGGCATTTCTTTATCCTCGTGGGTCTGTACCCACTTGCAAAGGTCTTCACCAACCTCACACCATGCATCAGGGCTCAATGACCCTTCTGAGAACCATGGGCTTACTTTCTGTATGAACTAGAAGAAATCTTGCAAAAGCCTTGTGTACATCTTGACATCTTTCTTACTAACTGCTTGTTTCAAAACCTAAATGCTCATTTCTCCCATGTTTGAATTTGCTTGACCCATTTTCATTTACCAGATCTTCATCCCATCGTCACTTGAAGAGGCCACATCTGTTGGCCCTGTTGCAGGGGCAGGAACGATGTCATTCTGTCCCTACCAAGGCCATGCTGAACTCTCCTTATCTTTCTTTCTCTATCATTCAATTTCAAGGGTAAAGGATGCTAGAATGTACAAACACATTCTGGACTGACTGCCACTTAAATTGATTATGCTTTTTGTTACCATATTTCTTGACATAAAAAAAAAACATGTTCTACAGGTTTAACATGGATAAATTTAATAACTTCTGCAAACTATCCAAAATAGCCATTGACCACAACAACTTAACTTAAAGCAACTTTTATAATGTGTGTTATTTCTTCCACCCATTTTTTTTTTTGCCTTCTGCCCACTGACTGAAGTCACAGCATAAATGATCCTGGCAAGGAGCCTTCCAGTTATGCAGCATATGGAACACTGTAAACTTAAAGTGCTGTGTCATGGTACTGGCTTTTCAAATTTCAGTAAGTCTATCTGCTTAGATGTCAGTAGGCAATATTATGCTATGTTTTGGCCCTATGTTTTCTCATTCTAACATCTGTACTCTGTTTTGCTGACTTTCTACTTAGTATCTCTCACTAGTCTGAAAGTACTATATAATAGATTTAATTTAACTTTATAAGCACTCCAATGGTAAAATGTCAAGTTAGTAAAAATAGCTTAAAATTCCATCACTATAAAATGTTTAAATGAATACATGTTTAAAAATAAGATATAAGACAGAAAATGGAACAAAATAATATGCATATAGTAAGTAGATTATATTGAAGTTATTTGGGGATTGAAAATGACAGAATATTATTTAGAAAATAGTTTTATATGGTTCTATCTATCTATCTATGAATTCAAATACTTTATTTAAAAGTTCTATTTTTCTGGTATAAACATAGAAGTGATTTTGCTTTTTATAGTAATTAATGTTAAACATCCATTTTTTGTGGAGTCATGGATTTCTTTATGACATTTCAATTTGGTTCTTCAGTCATTTTCATTCATTAAGATTCAGTTTCAAGCCAGTTATGGTGGCACACACTTTTAATCCCAGCACTCTGGAGGCAGAGGCAGGTGAATCTCTTCTGAGTTCAAGGCAAGCCTGGACTACAAAGTGTGTTCCAGGGCAGTCAGGGCTTACAAAGAAACCCTGTCTTGAAAATGACCCCCCAAAATTCATTTTCATATTTATTAGACTTCATTAACAATTTCCATTTGTAGGAAAATCACACACCACACCCATCTTTGCTTACTAGTTATGATACATGTTTATTAAAACTAAAAAATTAATGGTTATGCATTGCTTTTAAGTAAAGACTAGTCAAACTTCACAAGATATTCCACTAATTCCACTAATATTTTTGTGTTCAAATATTCAACCTAGGACATAATGATTCATTTAATTCACCAGTCTTTTTAGTCATTTGGTTTCTGTTGTATGTCTGTCCTTGTAAAGTATCTATTTGTTTTTCTTTTCATAAACTTTTTTGTTGTTGTTGTTTTTCGAGACAAGGTTTCTCTTTATAGCCCGGGCTGTCCTGGAACTCACTCTGTAGACCAGGCTGGCCTCGAACTCAGAAATCCGCCTGCCTCTGCCTCCCAAGTGCTGGGATTAAAGGCATGTGCCACCAACTGCCCGGCCCATAAACTCTTTTTTTTTAAAGATCTATTTATTTATATGAGTACACTGTAGCTGTCTTTAGACACACTAGAAGAGAGTATTGGATTCTATTATAGATGGTTGTGAGCCAGCCTGTGGTTGCTGAGAATTGAAGAGCAGTCAGTACTCTTAACCACTGAGCAATCTCTCCAACCCCTTTCATACTCTTTTGCAGAAGCAAACTTCTTCCACTGAGCTACATGGCTAGCCAGAAGTGAGTTTCTACATCTTGTCCCTATTGAAGCAGAAGGGAATTAGTATCTACCAAGGATAAGAGTAATATTAGAAAATTTGTGAATATGTGTTTTAAAAACAGCCAGAGTGATTAGTTAATATTTAGGGACAAATTATTTGAAGTTGCACAAACATCCTGCAGAGTTTGTGTACATAAATTACTAATACAATATCTTAAAGATGATCTTTGTTGTTGTTGTTGTTATTATATTGTTGTTGTTGTTGTTGTTGTTGTTTTTAAAACAGGGTCTCACTATGTTGCTTTGGCTGTCCTGAAACTCACTCTGTAGACCAGACTGGCCTTGAACTCACAGAGATCCACTTGCCTCTGACTTCCAAGTGCTAGGATCAAAGGTGTGTGCCACTACGTCCTGTTAAGGTAAATGTTTTAATATTCCATATCCTTTCTACATTTGCTATTGCAAATTAGGCCAGGTGTAGAGGCATGCACCTTTATTCCCAACATTTGAGGGGCAGAAGCTAACAGGCCTCTTTGAATCTGAAGGCAGCCTGGTCTACATAGTGAGATCCAATCCATCTAGGGTTATATAGTGAAACCCTATCTCCAAAAATAATGGATAGATAGACTAAAAAGAACATTCTAATTACTCTCACCAACACTTTCATTTATAGCTTTTTCATTTTTATCTGCCCCCTCACTCCTATCTACAAATCCCCTTCCCAAATTCATGTAATTTATGAACTTAAAATCATTTTTATTTTGTGACTCATTGAGTTAAACAGGGGTATCTGTGGCTATGGTTTTCAAACACTGCAATAGAGCTTGGTGGGCTCATGATTGCATACAAGGCTAATGACAATGACTTCTGTCTCCTAGAATCTATTAGTAGCCATTATTACTGCATAGAGTTTAGGGTGCCATGAGCCCCTCTCTCATCTAACAGTGATTGTTGATAGGGTCAATCATGTGCAGGCAACAGCTTCTGTGAGCTCCTGACTACTATTGATTGTGCTCTTCTCCCTTGACCACTTTCTCCCCTCCCCTCCCCTCCCCTCCCCTCTCTCTTTCTCTTGAGACAGGGTCTCTTTATGTAGCTCTGTCCTGTAACTCACTAAGTAGACCTGGCTGGCCTTAGAACTCATGCCTCTGCTTCCCAAGTACTGGAATTAACAACCTGCACTACCAGACTGACCTGCCTCTGCAACTGCTATTTCTTAGCCTGAAGATGGCGTTTTACTGCCTTTCTTACTATCTTCCAGCGCTTAGATCCTCTTCCTTTCCTCTTCTCCATGTTCCTTGGGAGTTAGATGATATAAATAAATGTCTTGTTCAGAATTCAGTTCTCAAATGTCACTTATTCTCAGCACTTTTATCAGCCACAAGTCTCTGCATTCACTGAAAAGAGAAGCTTCTCCGATTAACGATGAGATATAAACATGGGTATTTTGAAGGCAGTTTAGTGTTGTGCCAATTTAACTAAACAACAGAAGTTCCTTTTTCAGGACTATGTCTTCCCCGGCCATGTGAGCAGGTTTATAGTACTGGGTATGGAATCCTTCCCATGGAATGAGTAGACCTCAAATCTATCTTAAAAAGTAGTTGGTTTGTGGCCCCATGAGGAGAGCAAGAATACCAACCAGAGCTCCCAGGGTCTAAACCACCAGTCTGGGAGCACATAGGGAGGGACCCATGGCTCCAGCTGTGTATGTAAGGGAGGATGGCTTTGTTGGGCATCAGTGGGAGAGGAGATCCTTGTTGCATGAGTAGGCATTAGTATTGACGCCCATAATGTTCACTGCTTTAAGATTCTCAAAGGATTTTCTTCCTAAAATCCAACTGGCACCCTGTGGTACTAGGAAATCTAATCAGAAATGAAGCTTCCAGCTCAGTTCCAACGTGATTTCTCTATACTTTACAACCAAGGTATGAAGTATTCAGCAATAGGGGTTTTGATATCAAATTTTGCTGGTGCCATTTGTTGAAGAGTCTGTCATTTGTTTTTAACCAATATATGTTTTTGTACCTTTGTGGAAACTTGGGTGGCTAGAGTCATGTGAGTTTATTTTTGAATCCTCATTTATATTTTACTGTATACATGTCTGGTTTTGTTTGTTTGTTTGTTTATTTGTTTGTTTGAGACAGGGTTTTTCTATGTAGCCCTGGCTGTCCTAGAACTCACTCTGTAGACCAGTCTGGTCTCAAAGTCAGAGATCTGCCTGCCTCTGCCTCCTGAGTGCAGGGATATGCCACACAATTGGGCACTGTCCAGCTGGCATGTCTTTTTTACATCAGTACCAAGCTTATTTTGTTACTATGACTCTATAACATAATTTGAGACAAGATATTGTGATTCTCCAGCATTCCTCTTTCTGCTTAGCATCAGTTTATTTAGAATCTTTTGCGCTTCTATGTGAATCATAGAACTGTTTTTTTCTTATTCTATGAAGACTATCATTGGGCTTTTGATAGTTATTGCATGGAGTCTGTATGAGACTTGTGATAAATAAAATAGCCATTTCACCATATAAATCTGTCAATCCATGATCATGGAAGATCTTCCCACTATTTTAGCATTGTCTTCAATTTCTCTTTTCAGTGTCTTAAAATAGAGGGTTTTCATTTCTGGTTAGATTTATTTCTAAGTATTTTTTAAGTTATTGTAAATAACATTTTTTCTAATTTCTTTCTTGGCAAGTTTGTTATTGGTATATAGAAAAAGTATCTATTTTTTATTTTTATTTTTTATTTTTTAGTATCTTACAGCACCGATGTGTTTTTCTTGTGCAGTCTCTCAGGTCTTCAAAATATAGGCAGAAATAAAAATGTCCAATTAACATTTAGAAAACTGTTCAACATCCATAGCCATGAGGAAATTAAAACTGCTTTGAGATTCCAGTCAGAACCACTGTCGTCAAGAAAGGAAATTACAATAAATTGTAGTGTGGGTGGGAGGAAAGGGGATAAAATTGCTGGTGAGAAATGGAAACTGATTCAGCAACTATGGAACTCAGGATAGAGGGTGCTCAAAAGACTAAAAATAGAACTTCCAAATTACCTAGCTAAACCCCTCCTGTGTGTCTACACAAAGGATTCTGTGTCTAACCAAAAAGATCCTTGAACACGTTTATTGCTTCACTGTTCACAGTAGATAAGAAATGGAAGCAGTGTTTCAGTTGCTTATCAAAGATAACTAAAGAAAGGCTGATACATACACACAATGGAATTGTATTAGCCAGAAAAATTAAATTATGATGTCTTTAAGAAACTAGATGGAAAAGGGGATCATTATGCTGAGTAAAATAAGCCAGACTCAGAAATACAAATGCTAGGTTTTCTTTCATAGGCAGAACCTAGATTTAAGCGTATGAGTGTACATGTACATGTTCATGTGTAGATCATGCAGCTGGAAGTTGTCAATAGACGGGGAAGAAGAGTTAAAACAATAAAGGAATATTGTTATTTAAAACCAGAAAAGAAGACTATTATGAGAAGAAGGCAACCCACAATTGGGGACAGGGTGGCAGTAGAGGGCAGTGAGGTGGGGCATAAAAAGGAAGTTTGTATAAGGAAGCCATAACAAAATCCAGTGGATTGTTTACTAGTTTTAAAAATTGATTTTAAAAGCATTAGAAACATTGTTTCAAGTATAACAATTTAAATGATCAAATTTCTATTCCAGTCAGCTAGGAGAAGAAGAAATACGTATTTGTACTATCTTTTATCAATTCATAATGACCTTTACTCATGCTTTTCTTCTTTTATTAACTTTTTAGACTATCATATAAAGTAGTGGTTTCATCATGGCATCCTCATATACAGTTTCCTTGTGAATTCAAATCACTATCTGAGGTAACTTATCTTCATGTGGTGGACTCAAAATGTTATGTTTATGAACTGGTGAGATGATTCAGTGGTTAAGAACACTGGCTGCTCTACTAGAGGTCTGGAGTTCAGTTCCCACCAACCACAGGGTGGGATATAAAAGGAATCTGATGCCCTCTTCTATCACATGGGTGTAACAAGCAGACAGAAGACTCCATTACAAACAAATAAATATTCCGTTAAAGAAGAAAATGTGGAGCATCACAGCACTTTGCCTTTTATTCGTTTAAGAGTGTGTTTATTTTGTCTTCTTTTGAAAGATAGTTTTGTTAAGTGTGGTTCTTTCTTCAAAGTTTTTTATCTGACCATATATATTGTCCTTCTTATTGCTGGCATTTATTGTTTAGTATATAAGTTGGTCGCTAATTTATAGAGGTCTTCTTGTAAGTGATAAGTTCCTTCTCTCTTGTTGCTTTCAACACTTTTCTGCTTTATTTTTGGCAAAGTTTGGACGTTTTCAGATATTTTGTAGATTTCTTTTTCTGCTCTGTTGGTACTGTGTTTATTGGCATAATTTATGATGTCACACATTTCTCTGAATTCTGTTCATTTCTCTTTGGAGTGTCAAGTTGCAGTAAGATTAGTCACATCCCTTCCTGTTAAGACTGGATGAGGCAAGTAGTATGAGGGAAAGGGTCTCAAAAGCAGGCATAAGAGTCAGAGACGCCCCCTGCTTACACTTCTAGGAGTCCCACAATAATGCCAAGCTACACAACCATAACATATATGCAGAAGGCCTAGGTCAGTCCCATGCAGGCTTCTTGGTTGGCAGTTTAGTTAGTCTCTGTGGGCCTCTATGATTTTTTGTGTGGTTCTTGACCTCTCTGACTTCTATAATCCTTCCTCCCCCTCCCCATCTTCAACAGGATTCCCCAAGCTCTGCCTAATGTTTGGCTGTTGTTGGACAGTTGTTGGACAAAGCTTCTCTAATGAAAATTGGGCTAGGGACCAATCTATGAATAAAGCAGAATATCATTAGGAATCATTTCATTGACCTTCCTCCCTCCCTCCCTCCCTCCCTCCCTCCCTCCCTCCCTCCCTCCCTCCCTTCCTCCCTTCCTTCTTTCCAGAACATACTAAGTCTGTGAGCTATCCAGCCTTTGTCTCATTTCTGGACTTCTAAGCAGAATGGGCTCCCTCTTGTGGCACAGGTCTTAAACTTTACCAGTCACTCCTTGCCCACTCACACAATTTCTGCACCACCTTTAGGCAAGCACACCCGTAGGCAGGACAAATTATGAGTAGAAGGTTTCATGGCTGGGTTGGTGCCTCAACCTCTCCACTGGGAGTTTGCCTGGTTACAAGAGATAGCCAGTTTAGGCTCCATATCCCCCATTGCTAGAAGTCTTAGCTTGGGCCACCCTCTATAGATTCCTTGAAGTTTCCATTGCACTAGGTTTCTAGCTCATCTCTGCCTCCCATATACAAACAATAAATGGGCTGAGAAAGAAATATGAGAAACAACACCCTTCACAATAGCCACAAATAATCTTGGTGTAACTCTAGCCAAGCAAGTGAAAGACCTGTATGACAGGAACTTCAAGTCTCTGAAGAAAGAAACTGAAGAAGATCTCAGAAGATAGAGAGATCTCCTATGCTCATGGATCTGTAGGATTAGCATAGTGAAGATGGCCATTTTACCAAATTCAATGCAATCCCCATCAAAATTTCAACACAATTCTTGTTTTAATTTTTTATTCTTCAGATTACATAAGCTCTTTTAATCCAAACATTCACTATTCTTTTCTTGCATTAGCTCAAATCTAGTTGAACTCTTGTAGACTTTTAAAATTTTCAGTGTTCTTACTTTCTAGATTTTCCATTTGGTCTTTTAAAAAATAAGATATCGGTGTCTCCATAAATTGTTTTCCGTTTGGTGTAACATTGTTATTATACTAACTTTCATGACTTTAATAATAGGACTTAAAAATTGAGACATCTGCAGGACGTGGTATTTTATGCCTTTAATCCTGGCATTCAGAAAGACAGAAGCAGGAGGTCCTGGATGAGTTCGAGGTCAGCTAAATTTATATAGTGAAATTTTGTCTCAGAAAGGGAGAGGAAAGACACTCACACACCACAAAGGCACATGCATACACACACACACACACACACACGCGCACACACACACACGCACACCCAGGGCGGGGGGAGGGAGGGAGGGAGGGAGAGGGAGAGGTATATTGTCTACTTTGAAGACCTTGCTAAATTTAATACCTCATCTCTTTCACAATTTCTCTTGTTTGCAGCTTGATTCCTCATGTATGGCTCATATTGTCTGTTTCTTTGCATTTGATTTGAGACAAGAACTTTTAGGTTATGGATTATTCCCTCGGAGGTTGACTGTCATTATTTATTCACCCAGCTTCTGGCAGTCATGTTTATTCCCTCTACACCCTCGCTGTGTGGGGCCACTCATGTTGCTCCTGACAAGGAGCACTGGGCTGAAACATAGTTTGTGTTTTTGTAACCCTGTCTCTGATTTGCTCAGTGTGTGAAACGCCTGGCTGCGATGAACCACTATTTGCAAGATAATTTACAGTTTTCAGCAGTGCATTTAGGCATGAAGAACTCTACTGATTTTCAGATTCATGGAATTAATTTTGAACTCTTCCAGAATAGATTTTGACGTCAGTATTTAAGATCTGTTTTGGACCCCTAGAAGGTTATACTTATTATCTTTTCTTTCATGCTTAGTATCTTTTGTTGGCCTTCATTGATAACACTTCTATCTCTGACAAACGTACTCACTTCCTGTTATGTCTTCTTCAATACAAACATCATTTTTCCCCAAGCATCTTTAGCCATCAACTTTAGCATACTGGGGTGCTGTGTAGATAGCTCATTCAGTGCTTAAGAGCACTGGCTGGTCTTGTCCTTGCTAGGGGACCCAGGTTCAATTCCCTGCACTCATGGTGGCTCAGGGTCAGTCTTGTTGCCACCTAAAACTCTAGTTCTTGGGGATTAGATGCCTTCTTAGGATCTCCACAGGGACTGGGCATACAGGTGGCAAAGAGACATACATGCTGAGGTCGCTGTTTTACTTATTTATTCCCTTTTATTAAACACAGATCTTATCCTCATGTAATCTGAATAAATTTTCTTCTACCTCTGCTCCTCCTAGTTGCCCTCCTCCCCTCGCATCCAGATCCACTCCATTTTTGTCTCTCATTAGAAAAGAACAGGTTTCCGAGAGATAACAGAATAGCAAAATACAATATAAGCTAAAACCAAAACCATCATATGGAAGGACAAGACAAATCAACAGAAGAAAAGGACATGAAGAGAAGGCACAAGAATCAGAGACACCCTCATTCCCACACTCAGGAGTCCCATAAAAGCACTAAACTGAAAGCTATAGTATATATGCCAAGAACCTGGTGCAGACCCATGTAGGCCCGGTAACTTCTGCTTCAGTCTCTGTGAGTTCATATGAGCTTTGCTAGGTTGTTTTAGAGGGCCTTGTTCTTCTAGTGCCCTTTGTCCCCTCTATCTCCCCTGCTCTTTCTGCTTCTTCTTCTGTGGAGTTGCCTGAGCTTGGAGGGGAGGGATTTGATGGAGCTATATCATTTAGAGCTGTGTGTGTCCAAGGTCTCACTTGCTGTGTAATGTCTGGCTGTGGGTCTCTGTACCTGTTTCCATCTGCTGCAGGGGGAAGCCTCTAAGATGGCTGAATGAGGTACTGATCTATGAGTATAACACTGGGAGTCATTCAGAATCATTTCATTGTTAGTTTCCATTGAATCAGGTTTCCATACCCCACTTCAATTCTAGCTGTCTTTCCCCCATTCCTTCTCTCAGTCCTATCTCTCCTTCCCCTCCTAACTAATCCTCCCGCTCTTGCATCTCCATTCATTAAACCCATAAAATCTATTCTATTTTCCCTTCCCAGGGAGATCCATGTGTTCTCCTGACCCTTCTTTTTCTCTAGGCCTAACTTTGGTGCTTCAGTGGGTTGTAGCTTGGTTATCATTTATTTAGTGATTAATATCCATATATTAGCAAATACGTAGGAGGTCTCTATTTTAAAACCCACTTCTATTCCAGCAAAATGTCTGACCCACAACTTGGAAACTGGAGCTGGATAGCGTGGTGTAGTTGTTTCAGAAAGATACTCCTACTTTAGGGCCTGAGCACTAGACTGAAGTTGGGCACTCATTTCATTCAGGTTTTTTCATCTTCTCTCTCCCAGAAGTTGGGGGCCCCGGTATTTTCACCAATCTGTGCTGCAGTTAAAACCACCTTCTAAAAAGTAGTAGCTAAAAAACCTGTCATGTCTCAGTTGTACTCATTCAGTACATAGCCTCTGCAACATAGTTTAACATAGGATGAGACTTTCTATCTGTTTCAAAGATACCAAGATCCTCTAAGAGTGAAGTGAGGCAGATGAAATCATAGCCTTAGTTGAACACTGCTGGGGTGCTCTGATCATGCTATGCTAGGAAGAAGAAAGGAAGAACAGATTTCAGCACCACAGACTCTAAGTGTTCCAATTAAGGTTTTTTTGTTGATGTTGGTTTGTTTTTTGTTTGTTTTGTTTGTTTCTTTGTTTGAGACTGCGTTTCTGTGTGTAGCCCTCGCGGCTTTGGAATTCTCTTTGCAGATCAGGATTGTCTCGAGCTTGCAGACATCCACCTGCCTCTGATTCCTGAGTGCTGGAATTAAATGCATGCAACACCATACCAAACCCTGTTCTTGTTATGTATTAATAGCTATTCCTTTTTCACTTTTCTCTTATTTTTGAGATTATAATAAAATTATGTAATTTCTTCTTTTCTTTTCCTCTCTTCAGAACCTCCCATATGCCCTTCCTTGCTCCCTTTCATAGTTATAGCCTCTATTTTAATTGATTGTTGTTACATGCAGACACACACACACACACACACACACACACACACATATATATATATGCATATACATTCCTAATATAACCATTCAGCATTCATACAATGCTTTCAGGGCTGACCATTTGGTATTGGATAACCAATTGGTATGTTCTTCCCTGGGGAGACTATTTATCTCACTATCAACATTCCTTAATTGCCTATAATTTTTTTGTGTGTAGGGTTGAGGCCTTTTGAGTTTTCTCCCATCCACTTTATCATGCCTACTGTGTTGTCTTTGTTCAGCTCACATTTAGACAGTCATGTTTCTGAGACTTTCGTGTCTGTAGCTTCTGACATTACTAGGAGACACAGTCTCATAGCAAACTCCCAGATCCTCTGGCTCCTAAAATATGTCTGTCTCATCTTCTCCGACAGTCCCTGAGACTTAGGAAAGGAGTGTTTGTAGATGTATCCATTAGGGCTGATCTTGATAATGTTACACTTTGATTGCTTGTGGTTTTCTGATGCAAAGATCAGTTTCCTTGATGAGGGGTGAAGACTCCACTCTCTGTGGCTATAAGGACAAAAGTTTACATTGTTCCTTGGGATTATTCTGGTTTAGTAAAGTGGTGGTTATAGGTTCTCCTCCAAGATCCACTATTTCACTAGCATGGAGTAGTTAGCTCGGTTTCTAGTACTAGGCATGCTTGCTCTCTTGATGAGCTGCTCTTAATTCCAATTAGAGAGCTGTTGATTACCACCAAGGTATGTGTACCACCATTTCACCCTTAGGGTTATTGTGTCATGCTAGTGAGTTTTGTGGTTCATGGATGTCATAGCTGGGTAGGAAGGTTAGTTGTTTTCTTCTGGAAGCTTGCATGCCACCTCCTGGTACCATGAAACCTAATCCTCAAGGAAAAGGCATCCAGGTCAATTCCACCTCAGGGGCTCCCTGAGCTCCTGTACCTGAAGTACATGATGTCTTCACCAATAGAGACTTAGTTTCCACCTTTGAGGGGGCAGGTAACAAGGTAAATAGCAATAGCTTGATAGTCTATATGTTTTGAGAGTCTCTTAGACAATCCTGACCAACAACTCAAAAGAGAGCTTCCCGTGCCTGGTGGGTTGTTTTTTGTTTTTTGTTTTTTTTGTGTTTTGTTTTTTGTTTTTTGTTTTTGTTTTGTTTTGTTAGATATTCTTTGCATCTGGGAAGGAACATTGGCAACCCAGATAAGAAAAGAAAATTTCTCTTAGGTACTTCTGCTCTCTCCCACAGGCTTCTGAAGTGCAGTAGCCATGTCTTATCCTGCTGATGACTACGAGTCTGAGGCAGCTTATGTTCCCTATGCCTACCCAGGCTACTATGATATGCACACATTAGATCTGAAGTAGGACCTTGCCTATGAATGACAGTATGAGCAGCAGACTTATCAGGTGATTCCTGAAGTCATCAAAAACTTAAGGAGGAGGGGAGATGGGATATGGGGTTTCTAGGGAGGGGAAATGGGGAAAGAGGATGGCATCTGGCATGTAAATAAATAAAATATTCAATAAAAGAATAAAAAACCACAAAAAAGAAAAAAGAAAGAGAAAAACAAAGAAAGAGACAAACAAACAAAAACCAAAAGCAAAACCAAAAAATACTCCTTCATTCAGTACGTCCACAAAACTGTCTTGGATTTGATTGACCAGAAAGTGTTATGAGCTTCAGGCCAGTCCTGTCTCTAGTGATGTCATTGACCAGAAGGTGTACGAGATCCAGGACATTTATGAGAACAGCTGAACCAAGCTAACTGAAAAAATTCTCTAAGAATACACTGTGGTCTGAGGCAGAAACAATTGCAACCCAAGTTGGCAATGATACTGTGTTCCTAATTTTGTACAAAGAATTGTACTACAGGCATATTTACTCCAAAGTCATTGGGAGACCCTCAGAACAGAGGTTCAAATCCTATTACAATTACTGCGATCTCTTCAACTACATCCTCAATGCTGATGGATCTACTCCCCTTGAACTCCCCAACCAGTGGCTCTGGGACATCATTCATGAGTTCATCTATCAGTTCCAGTCATCCAGTCAGTACCGCTGCAAGACTGCCAAGAAGTCAGAGGAAGAGATAGAATTCCTTAGATCCAATCCTAAAATCTGGAACATGCACACTGTCCTCAATGTGCTGCATTCTCTGGTAGACAAGTCCAAAATCAACTGGCAGCTGGAGATCTACACCAGTGGCGGTGACCCCCAAAAGTGTGGCTTGTGAGTATGTACAACACTCTCTCTACAAGATGCTCGGCTACTTCAGGCTGGTGGAGCCTCTGCGCCTGCATTCTTTATTAGGAGATTACTACCTGGCTATCAAGATGCTGGAGAATATCGAGCTGAACAAGAAAAGCATGTATTCCTGTGTGCCTGAGTGCCAGGCACTCACCACCTACTATTATGTTGGCTTTGAGTATTTAATGATGCGTCGATACTAGGATGCTGTCCGGGTCTTTGCCAATATCCTCTTGTACATCCAGAGGACCAAGAGTATGTTCCAGAGGACCACATGCAAGTATGAAATGATTAACAAGCAGAATGAGCAGACGCATACTCTTCTGGCCATTGCTTTAACCATGTATCCCATGTGGATTGATGAGAACATGTACCTCCAGCTGCGAGAGAATACAGGGACAAGATGCTGCACATGCAGAAGGGTGAGTGACCCCCAGGTCTATGAGGGACTTTTCAGCTATGCCTGCCCCAAGTTCCTGTCGCCTGTGGTGCCTAACTATGACAATGTCCATTCTAACTACCACAAAGGGCCCTTCCTGCAGCAGCTGAAGGTGTTTTCTGATGAAGTGCAACAGCAGGCCCAGCTCTCTACCATCCGCAGCTTCCTCAACTCTACACCACCATGCCTATGACCAAGCTGGCTGGCTTCCTGGACCTCACAGAGCAGGAGTTCTGCATCCAACTGCTTGTCTTCAAGCACAAGATGAAGAACCTGGCGTGGATCAATGGCATCTCTGCCCTAGATGGCAAATTCCACTCGATCTCAGAGGTGGACTTTTATGTTGATAAGGACATGATCCATATTGCAGACACCAAAGTTGTCAGATGCTATGGGGATTTCTTTATCCGGCAGATCCACAAGTTTGAAGAGCTTAATAGAACCCTAAAGAAGATGGGACAGAGGGCCTCAAGATTCTCATACATGAGTCAAGAACCTGTTTTGGTATTATAGATGGGAGGTATTCTTGTCACCAAGAAACTTTACCTAAGTCAGCCATCAGATGAATTGAAAGTTGTTCAAATCAAGAATTGGGTGTTTTAAGGCTCTCTCAGTAAAGGGTCTTTGTTGGAACAAAACAAGAAAAATTTTCTTAAACTCTATATGTATATTTATACAGACTTCTGTGTATTACAGATTTTTTAGGGGAATAGTTAATAGTATAATTCCTTATGACTTTTTTTCAGACATCATCATTATTATTTTCCCTTCTTGTTCCTTCTTCTGTATTTACCTCTCTTCCCTTTCTTAGATGGAGCCCTACTTTGCCTTCTCCCTCTTCCTTCTGTATTTACCACACCCCTCTAAAAGAGCCCACACTTCCCCGGTCATATCATTTGTACCCCACTATCCCCATCTCTGTTCTGCAAACTTTCTACCCTAGCAATGGAGCCACGTTGCTTTCCTGGTTTCTGCAGTTGCTCTAGACTATGCATTCACATCACATTATTTTGAGGTAAGGGCCTCTGCTGAGAAGTAACTTGTGATATTCATCTTTCTCGGTCTGCATTACCTCACTCAATATAGTATTTTTCTAGTGGTATCTATTTACCTTCAGATTTCAGGATTTCCTTTCTCTTAGCAGCTGAATTGTATTCAAAAGTGCATATGTTCCACATTTCACTATACATTTGGTGGTTGAAGGACATTTAAGTTGTTTTTATTTCCAGTATTTCTTATGTTCACGTCATCCTTAGGACATAAAGTCTAAGAGACTGCAGGCAAAGGAAACTTGCTTTATAGGAGCACATAGCCTTACAAGTCTTACCACCTCCTCACTGAGCAGTCGCAAAAACATTTCACTCACTAGTGTATTCTCTCTAATCCAGCTGTGGTTTGCTGTAAAAGTGCCTTTTTAAGGTTTGGCAGTGACAGAAGCAGTGACATTTGGCCACTGTTTTTTTATTTGTTTGTTTTTTATCTGCTTATTTGGTTTTGTTTTTAAGATTTTCCCCTTAGGAGACAGTACATACAACTTTTCTGAAACCCTGAAGGATCAGTTATGCAATAAACTAAAGATTAAATTTAAGAACACTAATAAGAATTATTAATTTAGAGCCAAATAAATTTAGCTTTCAACCTAGGCTCCTTTTCTTACCTGTATGTGACTTTGTATAAGTCATTTATCTTCATTTGTTATTGTTTTTTTTAATTTATTTTTTAAATCAAATCATAATTTTTACTTATTAACACAGGGGTTATAAACACAAAAAGGTAGGACGTGGGGAAGGAGATGAGACTGGAGCATGGGTGTTCGTTTGTTATTGTTTGTGTAGTCAATCTTCACAGCAGTTTTGATTTCACCAGTTGTGCTGAAACTCTTGACTCTTAGTAAGAAATGAAAACGGGATTCCAAGATGAAGAACTTTCCCTCCACATGTCCTCCTATTTTCCTATCTTTTCTTTCCTGCCTCATAGGGATTCTTATTACCTGATATTATGCTAGCATCATAAGCTATGTCCCTGAGATACTATAGGAAACAGAGTTTCTCCATCCCCATCTTCTACGATTTGAGAAATAAGCATCACATATACATTTAAAAAATTATGCATCTGAGTGTTTTGCCTGCTTATACTTTTGTGTGCCTTGTGCTTGCCTGATGCCCACAGAGGCCAGAGGAGAGCATCAGATAGTTGAAACTGAAGTTATAAATGGTAGTGAGTCTCCATGTGTGTTCTGGGAGTTTATCTTGTGTCCTCTGAAGAGCAGACAGTGCTCTTAACTGCTGAGCTATCTCTATAAGCCCCCATTATATTAAGTTGTGAGGTGTTTGGCATATAAGCTACTCTAGTATGAACTTACCTTAGACCAGCAAAGTGTACTTATCAAATGTGGTAAGAATGTCTGTGGTAGAGCTCTCTCTCTCTCTGTGTGTGTGTGTGTGTGTGTGTGTGTGTGTGTGTGTGTGAGAGAGAGAGAGAGAGAGAGAGAGAGAGAGAGAGAGAGAGAGAGAG
>NW_021604717.1:529701-540246 GCF_004785775.1 Grammomys surdaster
GAGAGAGAGAGAGAGAGAGAGAGAGAGAGAGAGAGAGAGAGAGAGAGAGAAAGCGCAGAGGATGACATCAGGTATCTACCTTATTTTATTCATTTGTTTATTTTTACTATGTTATTTTTGTATTTATTATTATGTTTTATTTGTATCTGGGTGTTTTGTCTGCATGCATGTCTATGTATTACATGTGTGCTTGGTGTCCATAGAGGACAGAAAAGGGTGTCAGGTCACCTGGAACTGGAGTTACAGACAATTGTGAACTGCTATGCTGGAAATTGAATCTGGATCCAGTAGAAGAACACCAAGGGCTCTTAACCATTTAGGAGTCTCTCCAGCCTTCTTTTCTTTTCTTTCTTTCTCTCTTTCTTTCTCTCTTTCTTTCTTTCTTTCTTTCTTTCTTTCTTTCTTTCTTTCTTTCTTTCTTTCTTTCATTAATTCATTCATTTTTTGAGACAGGGTTTCTCTGTGTAGCCCTAGCTGTATTGGAACTCTGTAGATGAGGTTGGCCTCAAATTCATACAGATCTGGCTCCCTCAGTGTCTCAAAAATCGGGATTAAAGGCAGGTGGCACTATAACTTGGTGTATTGTCTTTACAGACACCACATGTATGCAGTACCCACAGAGGCCAGAAGAGGATGCCAGACCCTCTAGAGTTGGAATTACAGGTGGTTGTGAGCCATCTAGCATGGGCTCTGGGAACCACACCTCTGCAAGAGCAGCAATCGCTTCCAACCACTAAGCCATTTCTTCAGTTCCTCCTCTTTATTTTTTGCAACAGGTTCTCTAAGACTGAAGTTCACGTATTAACTAGAATGAATGTCCAGAAAACTCCAGGGATCTACCCATCTCACTCCTACCACCACCTACCCCTGTCTAGTTCTAGAGTTGCAGATGTGTGCCGCCACATCTGGCATTTATGTTGCTGGGAATCTGAACTCAGGTCTTGATACTTGTATGTCTAGCACTTTAACATAGGAGTTATCTATCTAGATCCTTTGTGTCCCCCACATACCCCTTTCTCTCAATATTTTATTTTATATGTAAGAGTGTCTTGCCTGCTTGTACTCAAGTGTATTATGTGTATGCAGTTCCTTCAGGGACAAGAAGAGGGTGTCAGATCCCCCTGGAATTAGAGTTACAGATGGCTCCCAGCATATGGTGGTAGGGAATCCATCCCAGATCCCCAACCATAACTTTTGCTCTTTTAAAGTCACCTTTTCTCAGACATTTATTACAGCACAGGAAAGCTGACTAACACATTTTGTAAGGGAGAATGTACTCCATTATCATTTGAGAAGGTCCACAGAGAATGGCTATACTTAGCAAGTTAAGAAATAATACTTGCAAATTATCTATCTGACAAGGGACTTGTCTCCACTAGGCAAGGAGTTATTTCAACTCAACAATAAAAACGATTATCAACCTAATTTTAAAATCTGCAAAATTAGCCCTCTGTAGTAGTGCACGCCTTTAACCCCAGTACTTGGGAGTCAAAAGCTGGTGGATACACATTTCTCCTCAGAAGATATATAATCACTAGAAATACAATGCTGAAGGTTGTTAGCCATCAGCAAAGTTTAGATTAAAATCTTTATGAGCTGCTACTTTTTAATCAACTAAGACTGTTATAAAATTGTGTCAACAGAGATATTGAGAAATTGGAACCTTGGTGAACTGTTGGTAGGATTGTCTAGTGTCACAGTTGTTTTAGAAAACAAGTTGGCTGGTCTTCAAAACTTATGCCAAGTTATTATAGACTTTAAAAATTTGTCTCCTAAGAATGTACCCAAGAAAACACAAAGAAAAAAAAAACATTTTGAAACAAAACCTTAGCCACAGATATTTAGTGATGATGGATGCTATAATATTATGACAAGTTGAAGAAGCCAGATACAACAAGCCATGTAGTGTGAGATTCTATTTATGTGACTGGACAAATCCGTAGAGACAGAAAAAGGATCACTGCTTACCAGATGCTAGGGACATGGAATAGGCACAGTGTCAACGCGTCTAAGGTTTCTTTGAGGGTGATGAAAATATCTAATTTAGAACTAGATAATGTGATGGTTTCAGAACTCTGCTAACACAGTAAAAAGTACTTAATTGTGCACTTAAGTGGATAGATTTGGGGATCTGTGAATTATGTTTTACCAAATCTGTTAAAGTATTAACACGTGCACACTAAAAAATATGATGGTAGATATCAGAAGCCAAACACATTTAAGCAGTGGGTATATGAACTGGCAGTACAGGCTTCAGTATTTATTAATATTAAACTCTTTTGCACTGTTGGTGGTTTTGTTTTAGTGTATGTATCTATTTTATGAAACATGAAAATGAGGGCTGGAGAGCTGAGTCAGCAAATAAAGGAGACTGTTCACTTCCACAAGAGCAACACACACACACAAACACACACGCACACACACAAGCATGCTTGCATGCAGATGAGCACACACAGACTATACAAAAATAAATGGATTTAATAAAATTCTTTAAAATGAACTAACAGTAGAAGAAATGTCAAATCAGAAGAGATCCTCATGATTTGGGTGTGCTATGGAAGCCAGGATTCTTTATTTTCTGCAAAATAGATGGGACTGCTATGCAGACATTCTACCAGTAGCTCTCAAACTTTGAAAGCTACTACCATATCCCATTTGGAAAAGAATTGTACAAACATTTCTCCCCTGCCAAGTTTCCTTTGGAATGGCAAATTTCAGTTGCATAAGAATGAGCTGGGGCTGGAGAGATGGCTTAGCAGTTAATAGCACTGGTTACTCTTCCAGAGGTCTTGAGTTCAATTCCCAGCAACTACATGGTGGCTCATGACCATCTGTAATGGATCTGATGCCATCTTCTGGTGTGTCTGAAGACAGCTAGAGTGTACTCATATAAATAAAATATATATAGAATGAACTTATGTGAGAGAAGCATGGTAGTTAATGCCTGGAATGCCTGCACTTGGGAGATAGAGGCAGGAGATCATGAATCTAAGGCCAGCTTCAGCTACATAGTGAGGTATAGTCCAGCCATGTCTCAAGGGACCTTGCTTCCACAATAAAGACAGTAACAAAGTAATGAGGTTACATATTTAAGAGTGTGCATACAACCAGGAGCAGAAATGATGCGAAGACTGAGGCCTTCTGACTTGATGGTTACTGTATTTATTTTGTAAGTTTTGATTAAGTGTTGTGGGAAGTAAAAGTTGAGTAAGATAGGCTCTTGACCTTATAAAGGGAAAGTCTGTGAGATGAGGATGTATCTCCATTAGTAGCATGTTGGAGTAGAGTGCACAAAGCCCTGAGTTTGATCATTGGCTCTTCACAAACCTGGTTTAATGGTGCATGCCTATAATTCCAGCATAAAGATATAGAAACAAGATTTAAAAACAAAAAAGCAAAAGGCCATTCCTTGTCTACATAGCAAAGTTCAAGGCCAGCCTAGGCTTACATGAGACCTTGCCACAAAGTAAATAAATAAATGAGTGATTAATATAGGGCAAATCTAGTGGATGTAATTTTCAGTTAAAAGTTTAGAAAGCATTTTCCACATCTTTTTATGATTGACAGCTATTACAGTGAGAAAAAGCATATCAGAATGGAACACAATAGATATTCTAGTTAACAGGAGTTTCAGGAAAATAAAAGAGGCATTGTTACTTCAAGGACTTCACTTACTGATAGTAGTGGGTGTCTTGAGTGAATGCAAGCTCCATGAGGGAGAAAGCATACGCCTAGCAGATGTGGCATTTGCTCAAGGGAAGGCATTACCCACCTCTCAGCTTCCCACATCTTTTTCTGGGCATAGATGAGACTTCTTTCAGTTGTCCCCCAGGTGTCTGATCTGGTGTTGTGAATGCACATTGGCAGCACTCATTTTCGACGTCACTGTATGCCGTATTTCTGTGATGTAAACTTTCTCTATCCCCATTTCACATATGACTACGGAGCAGGAGCATTGGTGGGGACTGCAAAAACTCCTCCAACTTTCAGGTCCAGAGGCAGTGCAGTTTTACCTGTGATTCTGTATTCTGAGAAAAGTGTTAAGGATCTCCTTTGCCTTTACAAGCTTAATATTAGTTATTTTGATGGTTTAATATGAGACACTGGGTCACTGTTGTCCTGGCTGGCCTTATTTGATTGGCAGTGAAGCCTAGGATGGCCTCAGAGTCAGAGATCTGCCTGCCTCTGTCTCTGGAGCCCTATGTCTAAAGGCATATGTCACTGCACCCAGCCTTTTATTTTACCTTTTATTGTTTTGTTTTTATATAATAAAACTAGCCTCGGGCAGGAGAGATGGCTCAGAGGTTAAGAGCACTGGCTGTTCTTCCGGATGTCCTGAGTTCAATTCCCAGCAAGCACATGGTGGCTCACAACCATCTGTAATGAGATCTGATCCTATCTTCTGGTCTGCAGGCATACACACAGGCAGAACACTGTATACATAATGAATAAATAAATATTTAGAAAAGAGTAGGCTCTGTTCTTAGTGGGGCTGGCGTTATATGAGAAAATGAAAAATCTCAAATCCCACCACCCAGAGAAAACCACTATTTCTTTTTTTTTTTTTTTTTTTTTTTGGGTTTTTTTGAAACAGTTTTAGTTTTTTTCCCCGGGCTGGCCGTACCCCACATGTTTGACCAGGCTGGCCTCGAACTCAGAAATCCGCCTGCCTCTGCCTCCCAAGTGCTGGGATTAAAGGCGTGCGCCACCACCGCCCAGCGAAAACCACTATTTCTTGTAAGGCCTATATAGTTGCATGGTTTTCCTTGTGTACATATTCTATGTGATGATTTTGTTTTCAAAAATTGACCGATACTCTATCTGTGGTTCTGCAAACTTTTATCTTTATTATTTTACAGTATACCATGAACATCTCTTCCATGCACATGGGTGAAAGTCCTTTACTAAAAGACATAGTGCTGTCTGCTGGTAACAGGAGTGACACCTAAAGGAAAATCTCAGCACAAGGTTAAAGCACAGAGCCTGGCAAAAGTCTGCCAGGAAAAGCAGGGCTGGCAATATTTCCCATCGAAGAAACCAGAACGAAAGGCTGAAGGCATTAAACGAATGGAG
Organism: Grammomys surdaster; assembly: GCF_004785775.1. Taxonomy (NCBI): domain Eukaryota; kingdom Metazoa; phylum Chordata; class Mammalia; order Rodentia; family Muridae; genus Grammomys; species Grammomys surdaster. The sequence goes on from NW_021604717.1 coordinate 534,775, forward strand.
CATCTTCCAAGTCCTTCTGGCCCCTGCCTCCACCGCCCCTCACCCCCCTGACTCCCCGTTGGCCCCTGGGAACTAAAGCATCCTGTGCATCTCTTGGCACCCAGTGAAAACCACCCATTTTCTGCCTCTTCCTCAGCTCTTCCTGAGCCCGTGTCATATCTGCACACTCTCTCATCATCTCCTCACTGCTTACATGCCTGTCCTGCAAGTCCTCCTGGGAGTTCTTGGGAGAATCATCTGTCCCCCTATCTGTTTTTCGTTTTGCTTTCCGGGGCACATAATCCTCAGCAGGGCGCTTTTCTGCAGCCCGCACCTCGCTGGCTGACTTTGCCTGGGAATCGGGCTTGCCTTCCGCTTGGCGCTTGCCCTCCCCGTCAGACTTTCCTTGCTTCTCAGGCTTCCCCTCACCTTTCTGTTGCGCCTGCTCACCTGGCCCTCCCCCCTGCTCTAGCTTGCCCTGGTGTGCTGGTTTCCCCTCTGCATCTGACTTGTCTTCATCTGCTTTTCCTCCCTCTTCTGTACTTCCTTCTTCTTCTGCCCTTCCCTTGTTTTCTGGCTTTCCTTCATTTTCTTTGTAGAACTTTTCCATGTTGCAATTTGTCTTTGTTGCCTGTCCTAGAAGACAAAGAAAAGAACGCAAAGGGTCTACATTGTGTCACAAGGTTTCAATAGTTGCTTTCCTTTTCTCCTGGCTTTCCCAAGCCACCTTAATCCACCTTCCAGGTGCACTCTTACCCTTAGATTCCTTTCTCCACACACTTCTTACATGAACCAACATTGCTGGAAACGTCAAGGGTGTTTCTCCCTACCATTAAAGGGATGTGCTAAGAAACACGATAATGGTGTCTCAACTTTGCTCTGTCTCTGGTGTGTAGTTTCAACTTACCGAGAACTACAGGAATTGAGGGGCATTTTCATTTTTTTTCTTATCCTTTCACTTATAAAATTATAAAAAAGCATATGCAGATTTCAGGGGTGCTCTGATAGCCTCACAGAGTATGGCAAATGCCACCCTTTCTCCTCCCTTTCATGGCGTCCACTTTGGCATCACCAGTTGCAAAGGATCATACTCCCTTAGGACCTTGTAATGTGTCTTGACATTGTAATGAGGAGGATTGGAGGGAGGAGGTAAGCAGTAGCCTCCCCAGCTTTTGCTCTGCTTCCAGGGTGGAGCACATCCCTTCTCTCACTAACCTGCACTGATGCTGCAGGTCTTCCCTTTCCTTGGCTGGGTTGCTGCCCACAGCCACAGACTTGAAGACCTGTGGGGAGATGGGAATCAGATGGTGGAGGATTAGAAGACGAAATGACTGGCAAGCAGGACCCAGAATCTTTGTCAAAACTTTCCCAGTTCCTCCCTTTCAGCCCATCTCCCTTTCCCTGTGGTCTCTGATTTTCTTCCACAAGTCTCCCTCAACAGTTTACCTTTTCCTAGTCCTGAGGTTACAGAAAAGAAAAATCACTCCTAAACTGTTTCCCTGGGTCTGATTTCCCTGCCCAAATCTACTCTGACTTCACCGAAATGAATAAAGTTCAGGACTTTGAAAGTCAGAAGGCAGGTCTTGCTGCCCTCAGATCTCTGTATCAAGACCCCCATCCCTGGGTCTCTTGATAATAGTGGGATACTTTTCTGAAAATGGAGGTAGTAGAAGCAGGAGAAGGTAGAGCAGATATAACTACAGCACTGCATTCACCCCCTCCTCCCCACATACACAGAAAAAAAAAACCCACCCAGCTTTCTACAGTGACAGGGACAAATTATTTCTGAACTTTAACATTTTGGGTTCTTAATACCTCCGTTTGAATCCCTCTGAGTTGAGGAGTCACTCCCTAATTAGGAGCTGAGCCTCCTACTAAACCTGTTTCTCTCCTCTGCAGCAACCCCCACCCTTGGTCACCACAGCCTACCATTTTGGGATCCGAAATGGCTGGGGGATGGAGAAGGGAAAAGGAGAACTAGAGCCTTGGCCTGGGGCAGTCCACCTTCCTCAACCTGGAGTTAGGGCCCCTGCCCCTCTCCTGCTTCCTAAAAGAGATTAGGCCATCACCACCCCCACTCCCTCGGCTGTCCCCTCCCCCACATCCTCCTCCTCTATAAGGCATATGTAGTTCAATCCGTGTTCCCATGATATCTCAATTAGTATTCTCTACCCCCCCATCTCCCTCCAGTGACCCTTGTCCCCATTCCCATCCATTTCCTGCACCAAGTCGGTGAGCATCTGGAAAGGAGTCGAGTATCTGGTTTGGAATCAGCTCTGATCTTAGCCTGCTGTCATTGCTACCCAGCGATCTGCAGGCAGTGAAGGATTTGTAGCTATCCCTGGGAAATGACTCCTTCTCACATTTCCTTCTGCCATTAGCCCACAGTTCTCCGAGAATATCAGAGCTGCTACCCCCAACACTCACACAATCTTCTGCGCCAAAATGAATGGGGGTGGAAAGGGGGCGGTATCTGAAAAGCAGACAGAGTCCTCTGCTCTGTAGCCTCTGTCCATTTCCACCCCTCCCTCAGGAATCCCTGGCTTGTACCAACCTGCCGGGCTATAGGGCAGTTGGCCCCCCTCTGTCGTTCGGTTTCAAGTCTGCCTTCCTCCACGGAGATAAGGAGCTGGTAGCTGGTACCTGGAAGAGACTTCTGCATACGTCTGCTCTTGGTCACGTGACAGGAACGTCATCAGTGGGCTCAGGTCCCTAGTTCCCCTCCCAAGCACCAGAAAGTGCGTCAGGAGCCAGCCTACTTTCCCCCTCACTACCCCCACCACTTTCTGTCCCTTCCCCCACAGCATGAGGCCTTGTCATTCATTTTGTTACTTGCAAATTCCAGAAGTCAAATATGGTTCGCCCTGTGATGTGTATTTAGTCCTGTGTGCTCATTAGGGAGAGGCTGCATCTTTTTCTAATACTGTTTCCCGTTAGGATCTCAGAGGATTTGGGGGGCACTTTATCTTTAGAAAAAATAGCAAATCGTGTACTTCTTCAATCCACTTCATCTCTTAGCCACTGATGCTCATTCTACACATGGTCTACCCCACACCTGCACATAAAGGGCGCCGGCAGATCATTTGGAAGCGAAGCTAGCTGCTGAAATGGAGATTTTTCTTTTCTTCTCAATTTTTTGTTTTAAAAAAACTTCATTTACTCTGCTGAACATGTGTTATTCTTATGAGCACAAAATTATTTCATTTAGAATAAAGTGTTTAAAATAGAGGGGAAAGTCAGTCTCCAATTTTTCTACTCTGAAGACCTAAACAGCTTGTAATTGAATTGGCTACTTACAAAATACCAATTCAGCACCATGACAGCTGGTGCTGTCATGCATTGTTTTTAAAAAATTCATATTAGTCTAATGTTCTCAAACAATTGTCGAATGATAGATAGAAACTAATGATGAACAAAATACCAGTTTTGAAAAATTGGACTGTGGCTATCTCACTCATCCTGGGGAATGGAAAAAACTATGTAACCCAGGTGAGGCAGAGGGTTTGTATCACCCATGCCTTGGAAAAAGAAGAGGAAACTCTCAGTTCTGTCTCCCTGCCCATGTTTCAGAGCCTGTCCTCTTTCTCTGCATTTGGGTACCTGACTGTGTTGGTCACTTCAAAAACCTACATAGTAGGTGACACAGGTAGTCAATTTAATAAATGCTTTTACTGCATTTTCCTCTCTCCTCCAGAGTTCCACCAGGAGAAATCAGCTCCAGCCTAGAGGAAAGGAAGAACAGATCTCATCTATCCTCAGGCAACTTGGGGTTTCAGGAAGCCTGGAGAAGTCATTGTTGCAGGAAGAGCCCTTAGACCTGTTTGCTTCCTGAGTTTTTTTTACAAAACTTGGTAGAGGCTTCTCTAGACACCGTCTTCTCCCTTCTACATTACCTGGACAGTATGGCTTGCAAGGTCTCTCAAGTCTGCCACCTTCACCGCCAAAGCACCCAAGAAAGGCCTAGCCATGCTTCAGGGTTTCTGACTATAATCCATACTCATTTTTGGTACCTTCTGACTTGGTGTCTGCATGCTGATTATACTGGTTGATCTAGGCCATGTGTTCAGACCTGACCACCCAAGACTGTACCCAAGGGATATATGTGTAGGAATTATTGGACTATATATAATTTGTAGGGAGATCTATGCCATAGGAATTTAAAAATAATGCTGATACATAAGCAGATTGACATAATGAGGAAGCAGGAAATATGAACTCGAGAAAAGAGACAATACCATACATGAATGCACTCGAGGAGAGGAGAAACACTCAGTCCCTGAGTTCAAGCATTTTCTGTTCTTTTCTTTTTAAATTAAATTAAATTTTTTTTTACTTGTTCACTTTACATTTCACTCACTGCCCCCTCCCAGTCACCCCCTCCCACAATCCTTCCCCCATACTCCCTCTCTGTCCCCTCTGTGTGGGTGGGGCTCTCTGCGTATCCCCCCAACCCTGGCACATCAAGTCTTTGTGAGGCTAGGCACATCCTCTCCCACTGAGGCCAGACAAAGCAACCCACAAACAGGTAACAGCTTTTGGAATAGCCCCCGCTCCAGTTGTTCAGGACCCACATGAAGGCCAGGCTGCACATCTGCTACATACGTGTAGGGAGGCCTAGGTCCAGCTCATGTATGTTCTTTGGTTGGTGGTTCAGACTCTGAGAGCCTCAAGGGTCCAGGTTAGTTGACTCTATTAGTCTTCCTGTGTAGTTCCTATCCCCTTCAGTTAGCAATCCTTCCTCCTATTCTTCCATAAGAGTCCCCAGGCTCCATCTACTGTTTGGCTGTGGGTGTCTGCATCTGTGTGAGTCAGTTGCTGGGTGGAGCCTCTCAGAGGACAGCCATGTTAGACTCCTGTTTGAAAGCATAACAGAATATCATCAATAGTGTTAGCGATTGGTACTTGTCCATGGGATGGGTCTCAAGTTGAACCAGTCATTGTTTGGCCGTTCCCTCAGTCTCTGCTCCATCCTCCATGCTGAGTTGAGCCATTTTCAAACTGTGAACCCCTTGAAATTATGTTCAAAATTCTATTCATGGGCATAAGCTATATGCATTGTATTTGATGTATACATTTGCTGAAAGTAGACGTCACTGTTTTTATTAGACTTTCAAAGGCCTAGGCTGAGGAGATGACTCAGGGGGTAAAAATGCCTGTGGCACAAACTTGATGACCCAGTGTGACATCAATTCAATTTCAGAACCCATGTAAAAAAATAAAGAAAAACAAGACAAACAAACAAAAAACCCTAGATGTTGTATAACTCCAGAACTCTGATGATGAGAGTCAGAGACAGGAGAATGGCCCAGAAGCTTATGGAACAACTAGCCTTGAGTACATTGCATGGTAGAAACAAGAAAAGAGCACCTACCTCAACAAAGTGGAAAAAGAGAGCTGACTACTGAAAGTTGTCTTCTGACCTCTGCCATGGCACAAGCACATCCAAAATACATCCCGCTGTTCCCTCTCCCTCTCCCTCTCCCTCTCCCTCTC
>NW_021604717.1:540346-544522 GCF_004785775.1 Grammomys surdaster
CTCCCTCTCCCTCTCCCTCTCCCTCTCCCTCTCCCTCTCCCTCTCTCAACAAATAAAGAATAATTAAAAATGAAAATTCAAAGGTGTATATAATATATAAAAGACGAAAGCCACTGGTCAAGAGAATATATAAGAATACATATTATTTCTAAAATGAGTTATTTTTATTGTTCTTTGTAAGGAAAATATACATTCATGGCAGGGTAATCAAGGCAGGCAACAAAAACTTGAAACAGATGGTCACATCACAGCCACCACGAGGAAGCAGAGTGACATGAATGTTATTGCCGCTCCTCTCCGTCTATACAGTACAGGATTCTTGCCAGGAAATGGCCCCACTCACAGTGAGAAGTTCTTCTCATGTCAGTTAAAGCAACCAAGATATGATCTACCGGACTTCATAAAAAAAGCTTCTGTACAGAAAATGAAATAATAAATCAAATGATGAGGAGGCACCCAGAGTGGGAGAGAATCTTTGCCAGCCATAGAGAATTAATATACAGAATACATAAGAATTTTTTTAAAAAGTCACACACACACACACACACACACACACACACACACACACACACACACAAGTGTATGACTCTGAATGGGGAATTCTCAAAGGAAGAAATAAAAATGGCTCAGAAGTACACCTAACGTTCTCATCATCCTTAGCAGTTAGGGAAGTAGGAATCAAAACAACGTTAAGATTTCTTCTTACAACAGTCAAAATGGCAAAACTCAACAAAATAACCAACTACAAATGCCTCAGGGGATTCAGGGTAAAGCAAACCTTCATTATTTGTTGGTGGGATTTCAAAAAGAAGCAGGCATTATAGAAATAAACATGGAGAGGTCTCAAGGAGTTAAAAGTAAATGTGCCATAAACCCGAGCTATACCACTCCTTATATATGTCCAAGGAGCTAGGCATCTTTCTTTACAGATACCTGCTCAGCCATGTACATTGAATCTTTAGATCTGAGTAAATAACATAGAGTAAACCTACAAATCAGGAAAGTAGACAGAATCCATTACAGAAATCTCCACCTAATTACTCAGCCCCAATTTATACATCTACAACATATCCGAGAGGAAACACTGAGGAAAGGATTAGAAAGCTTGTAAGAGCCAGAGAGGATCAAAATATCTACCTAGAGCTGGTGATATATATAACAAGGAAGCTGGACTCACTATTATGACTTCTTAAACAAGACCTGAAAAATGACACTAGTTGGTATGCCAATGTGGATGGGAGAAATCTCCTAGATGAGTGGAAGAGTCAATTAATGATTACTGTGGTGGTTTGAATAAGAATACCCCCTATATATTTGAATGGTTAGTCACCAGAGAGTTGAACTACTTGAAAGAATGAGAAGGACTTGGAGGCATGGCCTTGTTGAAGGAAGTGTGTCACCATAGAACAGAATGTAGAACTATCAACTGCTTCTCCAGCATCATGTATGGCATGCCTGCTGCCATGTTCCTTGCCATAATGATAATAAACTAAAACTGTGACATTGCAAGCAAGCCCCCAATTCAATGCTTTCTTTTATAAGACTTTCCTTGGTCATGATGTCTCTGCACAGCAGTAAAACACTGACTAAGGCAGCTACTAAGAGTGGGATAATCAGTCTTCTCCAGAAGCAGTCACATGATAGATTATTTACATATTAGTAACATTAAGGGACTCATCAGATTGTATTAATAAATGTCCGTATGTGTGTAAAAATAAAGACTAAGAAGCCGTGAATTTGAGAGGATGTCATAGTGGGGGGATACAGGAGGCGTTGGAAGGAGGAGAGGAATGAAGAGTGATGTAAACATAGGACTCACACATAATACAATTTGAAAACAATATGCCCGTGTTGAAATATTTTGCCGTTTTTGGATTGATCCCAGAGCCTCATGCATGCTATGTAAATGTCTTCCATGAACTGTTCAAATGGCCTAATTTCCCATTTTGTTTTTTACTTTGGGCCATGAGTTACTTAGACATATATTAATTTTTCCTATTTTAAGATTTTGGCATTTTCCAGGACTTTACTTTGATTTCTGATTTAATTTCATGGTACTCTAAGAACCCACTCTCAAATATCATTTCAATCCTGTAAATATTATTAAGATTTATTGTTTGCTAATGAGTAGGAACTACATTGGGAAAAGTGCCATGTACATATAAATCAGGCATACATTCTACTATTGGTGGTAGGAAGCTATATAATTATCAAATAGATTAAATTTGTTCACGTTGTTCTTGAAGTCTGTTTTTTGTTTGCTTGTTCTCTTAATATTTCAAAGACAATGTTTAATTCCTGACTTTAAAATACTTTTTTCATTGAATTATAAATTTTTTGCTTTATGTACTTTGAAACACTGTAATATGTGAAAATTCACCACATAAAAATTATGTAACTGACTTCATTTATCCCTGGTCTTCTGTTCTGTAATTTATTGTGCCTAACGTCAATATAGTAATTTGAATTTTGTTTTAATTAGCATAGAATTATCTAGTTTCCATTCTTATAATCTATTTTTATTTTTACACTTCAATTGAGATTCATACAGGCAATATACAATTGTATTATCTCTTCCTATTTAATCTGTCAATATCTATAATCAAGGTGTTTCAACCATGTGTTAATGTAAAATTACTGGCAAATTTGGGTTTAAACTAACCATCTTGTCTCCATTTGTTTCATCTTTTTTTTTATTCTCTTTTTTCTTACTTTCTTTTTAAAAAATATTTTATGTATGTGAGTACACTGTTGCTGCCTTCAGACACACCAGAAGAGGGCATCAGAACCCTGTATTGGAGGTCGTGAGCCACCATGTGGTTGCTGGGAATTGAGCTCAGGACCTCTGGAAGAGCAGTCAGTGCTCTTAACTGCTGAGCCATCTCTCCAGCCCTCTTTTTTCTTTTAATGCCTTTTGGATTGATAATTTAAATGATTGCTTTAAAGGTTATAGTATATTTTTTAAATGTATCAGAATTAACTTTTGAATATAGAATAAAATATTAAAAGTATGTACATCCATGTCCTTCTGGCCTTTGTTGTACAGTTGACATATAGTTTACTAATGTGTTATAAATCCTGCTATGTGTCATAAATTGTAGATAGTCATAAGGCCCATACACTTCCCCTTTCCAAGACTGAACGTTAGCATTTCATGAATTTTGTCCAGGTTGTAGGTTTCAGTTTTAATGCTAGTCTCTGTTACTCTGTTTTCATTGGTGTTACTTCATTTACGTAACTGTAGCCTAGTGTTTAAATGGCAGTTAGTGATGAAAGCTTTGTTTTACTTGTATCCAGAGGGTATTTTTAGGTTGTCTGTGTTCATTCTCTGCTCTGAATTAGAAAGTTCATTCTGCAATACTTTCTGTGGTTACACAGCTACCTTGTATTCATTTTAGGATTTTCTTCAGTGATTTGGAAATTTTAAGAAAAATAATTTTATTAAAATGAGTGATTATCTGCATTACTTTGCTTCTGTTAGATTGTTAGACATATGCAAGAAAATAAAATGTATACTGATTATTTGTGGAGTACCACTAAATTTGAATATTTATCAGTTTTTCATATATTTCGTAAGTATTTACTGGATGCCTATGATAGGCTAAGTCTCAGTTCACTCATACATTTTATAAAGCTTATGTTTTGCCATTAAAATAAGCTTTCAGCCCAATATGGCTTGTTAATGACTGTAATCCTAGAACTTGTAGGGCTGAAATAGGAGGATCATTGTGAGTTCCTGTCTAGGTTACATAGTGATTTCTAGGCTAGCTTGGGGTGCAGAGTGAGAGCCTGTCTTATAAAACCTGAAACATCCATGATATTCTTTCAAACTATTCAAACTAAAAACCACAAATATGAGTATAATTTTTTATACTCATAATTAAATGATTAATTAAATAATACTTTCAGCTGTACTATAAAATGCATATTAGAAATAAAGGATTGATTCAGTTAGAATGTTATATGACAAAATCACAATAATAGTGATCTACATGTTACTGGAACAGGATCAAACCTCTTTTTTTAAAATGCTTTATTCTTTTTTTACAGTCCAGTCTTTATCTTCCTCCTGTTTGCCCTCTGACTGTTCTTCCTCATCTCATGCCTCCTCCCCCCAACCCACACCTGTCTCCAAGAGGATGTCCCCCCCACCCCCCACCCCCACCCCCACCCCCA
>NW_021604717.1:544922-567977 GCF_004785775.1 Grammomys surdaster
ATATATGTGTCAGGGGCCTCATATCAGCTAGTGTATGCTGCTTGGTTGGTGGCTCAGTATCTTTGACATCTCAGGGGTCCAGGTTAGTTGAGACTGCTGGTCCACCTACAGGGTCACCCTCCTCCTCAGTTTCTTCCAGCTTTTCCCTAATTCAACCACAGGGGTCACCAGCTTCTGTCCATTGGTTGGATGTAAATACCTACATCTGACTCTTTCAGCTGCTTGTTGGGTCTTTCCAAAGGCAGTCATGATAGGTCCCTTTTTGTGAGCACTCCATAGCCTCAGTAATAATGTCATGCCTTGGAGCCTCCCCTTGATCTGAATTCCAATTTGGGCCTGTCACTGGACCTCCTTTCCCTCAGGCTCTTCTTCATTTTTGTCCCTGTAGTTCTTTCAGACAGGAGCAATTCTGGGTCAGAGTTTTTAACTGTGGGATGGCAACCCCATCCCTCCACTTGATGCCCTGTCTTTTTACTAGAGGTGGGCTCTACAAGTTCTCTCTCCCCACAGTAGGACATTTAATCTAGGGTCGCCTCCACTGAGTCCTGAGAGTCTCTCACCTCCCAGGTCTCTAGTACATTCTAGGTCTCCCCACCTCCTACCTCCTGGGGTTGCCTGTTTCCACTCTTTCTGCTGGCCATCAGGGCTTCAGTCTTGCCCCCCAAACCTCCTTTCAAACATTCTTTTTTCTCTGTAAATACCCTTAATCTTACAGCATGTACCTTGCCAGGATTTTGTTGCCTGCCTGTTTTTTTTTTTTTTTTGTAAAAAATGGAGAAAAAGAAGCTCATTACATTAGCTACAGAAATGATAATTAGGAAAATGCATCCAAAACCTTAGAAACTTTCTTTATATTAAATGCTGTCTTCATAATTTGCCTTTTATTTCAAGTGCCTGCGAATGGCCAGGACACTTTGGAATTAAGCATATGATTCATACTGGGGTTTGTTACTTTTCTTTTTTTCTTTTTTTTAAGATTTATTTTATGCATGAGTACACTGTTGCTTTCTTTAGACACACCAGAAGAGGTTATCAGATCCCATTACAGATGGTTGTGAGCCACCATGTGGTTGCTGGGAATTGAACTTCGGACCTCTGGAAGAGCAGTCAGTGCTCTTAACTGCTGAGCCATCTCTCCAGTCTGGGTTTGTTACTTTCCATAATGGGTGGTTTTACTTGTTAACTACCTCTCATGTTATAGTCTAAGGTGGAGGGTAACAACCATTCTATATCACAACCAGGTGACAGTCTTTGCAAATGAGCTACACCTCCTATTTTTACAAGTACTTATCATTGCCACTGTTATATAAAACCAGCCATAAAAAATGTGTAAATGAATTAGCGTTTTGTGTTCCAATTAAATTTTATAAACACCAAATTAAAATTCCATATTTTTTGTTACAAAATATTTTACAATCATTTTTACAGCCCCCCCTCAAATAAACAGTGGGCCAGAATTTGGTCATGAGTTATTTACTAACCTGTTCCAGAATCTTTTTATTGTTGTTAGTTGTTTTCTAAGAAATAATTTTTTAAATTTATTTTTTACGTGTTCACTTTATATCTCATTCACTGCCCCCTCCCAGTCACCCCCTACCACAATCCTTCCCCCATGCTTCCTCCCTGTCCCCTCTGTGTGGATGGGGACCCTCTGAGTATCCTCCTAACCCTGGTACATCAAGTCTCTGTGAGGCTAGGCTCATCCTCTCCCACTGAGGCCAGACAGAGCAACCCAGCTAGAAGAACATATCCCACAGATAGGTAATAGCTTTTGGTATAGCCAAAAGGGTTGTTCAGGACCCACATGAAGACCAAGCTGAACATCTGCTACATATGTGTAGGGAGGCTTAGGTCCAGCCTGTGTATGTTCTTTAGTTGGTGGTTCAACCTCTGAGAGCCCCAAAGGTCCAGGTTAGTTGACTCTGTTGGTCTTCCAGTGGACTTAAAGTTTTTTATATTTGCAAAATATTGGCATGCCTGGTATGCACGAGGCTGTGTTCACCACCCCGTACCACAAAAAATCAATTTCCATAAAGAAAATGTACCTTTTTCCATGTAATTAAAACCATGATACACTGACATGACCAACTCAGTATGTACAGAACAAAATTCTGTACATTCCTAAGTTTCAGGTTAATGTGGACTGTCTTGAGCAACTGTCTCATTCAGTGAGCTGTTGCCTCATACATCTGCTCAACTAGAGAGATAATTTCCCCAGATAAGCAATCTTTACCAAAAAGATAAACAGAAAGGAATCTAGCTGCAGGCACAGAGCAGGATTCAATACAATGAGCATTCCAGAGTAATCAGTGAGAATCTCTCACTTTGGAGATATGTATCTGTCTGGGTCTGGTGTAGGAACCTGTAATCTAGTACGTAGACTCTCTAGGGGGAAAGGACGAGAAAAAGGCACAGTAAAACAATTTGTACCCATTCTTTGTCCCACAGGACCTTTGAGTAGAGACCTCTTACAAACACCCCCCAATAACTGAAAACATCTCACGGTTTAGGTTACCCACATGCCAAGAGAATGAAAAACTGAAAAAGCTCACAAACTTATTACCTCATTTAGTTCATATAGCAGCCCTGAGGTGACTTATTTTCATCTTACTCATAAGCATAAGGGTAGATATTAAATAGACTTATCATTTCTCAGTAACAGATGCCAGATGATAAACTAAATCTGAGATCATGTCACAAGTCTGGAAAGTACTCACTTAATTTTTTATAAGGTTATCATTAAAAATACTTTTAATTTTTAAAGATTTTATGCATAGCTGACTGAGACAGATCCAGATACTTATTACACCCAACCACTGGACTGAAGTCAGGGACACCTATGGAGTAATTAGGGGAAGGATTGAAGGAGCTGAAGGGGAGAACGATCTCATAGGAAGACCAGCAGTCTTAATTAACTCAGACCTGGAGGGTAGGGTGAGGGAGGAAGTCCCAGAGACTGAGTCACCAGGAAGGCAGCAAACACGCTGATTCAAGGCCTCAAGCACATATATAACAGAGGATTTCCTGGTCAGGCCTCAATGGGATCAGATGCCCCAATCCTGAGACTTTAGGCCCGAGGGAGGACAGATGAGGGGGCAGAGAAGGGGAGCACCCTCTCCAAGATGAGGGAATGGGGTGAGGAATTGTGTGGGGGGACCAGGAAGGGGGGCAATGGCTAGAATGCAAATAATTTAAAAAAAAGGATTTCATGCACAAGTGTTTGGCTGCATGTATGTCTGTGTACCACATGTGTGCCTGGTGCCCAAAGTTATCAGACAGCCCCAAACTAGAGTTATAGATGGTTGTGAGCCGCCCCGTGGGTGCTGGGGATTAAGCTGTGTCCTCTGGTAGAGCTAAGTCATCTCTTAAGCTACCAAATTCTTCGTTAAGTCATATGTTCAATTTTGAAAACAAATGTAAAGAAAATGCCTTTCAGTTATTCCAGTGACCAGCACTACTTACTCCACCCATGTGGCTGTTCATATTCTTATATATAGAAAAGAGTAAGTACAGAGCATGCCTTTTAATCTGCTTTATTAGGTATACAGTATGTAATGTGGAGCTTCCCATGCAACTGATTCTGCTAACAAAAGAATTATAGACTGAGTAAAAAAACACAAGTTTCAATTAGAAGCTGGTAACAGGAGGAGATCTACACAAAAGGAGCAATCTCGAAACTTGTACATCACAAAGCAGGGGTCCCCATATCACCTTCAGAGGAAACCTCAGGACTCAGGGCATAAGGCAAAACTCATCATGGTGGTCATGGTGAGGGGGGTCGGTGCTAACAGCACGCATGGTATAGCTCAGCTGCTTTTCCCGTAACTTCTCCATGAGCTGTCTCATATCCTCCCCAAACCTCTGTACATTCTCCTCTCTCATCCTTGCCTGGGGCTCCCCAACCCTATACATCAGGTCCCATCTGTAGTGAGCGATGGGCTGCCTAACCCGGAACCGCCTGCGACCTCCTCTAGGCACACAGTTTTTGCCAGCCTCAAAAGTCAGGGCCACAACTGGCTCCCTTTTGATAGTATCTTGCGGCTTTTCTTCCTTCTCCTCCTTTTTCTGGTGGTCATTTTCCATGTTGAGATCTTTTACTTCTTGATTTTTGGACTCCATTACTCCTAAGAAGCAAGAGAAGGAAAAGATTTCTTCGTGGATTGATCAGCAACGAGGACAAGAGTCTCTGCTTTGCACCTTTCAAAATTCACTTCCCCACCTGAAAGGCCCATAGCTCTCTAGAGGGCTCAAATCCGGCCCACCTCTCCCCAAAGCCCACCGTGTTTCCTGCAGATACATCTGATGCATCTGCGTCATCAAAATGGAAGAATAGGATGGGAGAGAAGAATCTGGTAAAGGGGGGCAAGAAGGGCTCTGACATACCCAGATTTGCGCACGTTCCCTTTCCCCCTCTCAGTCCCCAGAACCTACCTGGGCCTATCCTTGCCTTCTCCTCTTGCTAGAGATGCTCACCACCAGGTGTGCCGCGAAGCTTCTGCTCCTCGGACCTGCGATCAACCCAGAAGGATGGGTGAGTGGGTGGGAGGGAGGACCTGTGGCACTGTCCCGAGCGCCACCGCCCAGGCTCTTCCCGCCGCCTCGGCCGCCTCTGCCCCACCCCGCCGACCACCCCTGGGCCCCCCAGATGCAGGGATGCTGGGGTCTATGGGAACCTGTCGCGGGGTGCATGCTCCTACTCCCCGAGGGTCTCCGCCCGCGTCCCCCGCCCCCCTCCCCGTCCGGCCGCCGCGCCGCTGTGCACACGGGGACGGCCACCTGCAGCCTTGGCCTGCGCTGCGACGGCCTGGCTGGCGGCCGCGGGACCCCGACCAAGGGCTCCGCGGGTCCGGGCCGCTGTCCCTCTCACCTGCTCCGCTCTTCCTCCTCCTGCTGCTGCTTTCCGCGCCGCCCGGGCCCGCGCGCTCTGCGCCACCAGGAGCTGCGCCACCAGGAACAGGTGCCTCCGTTAGGGATGGCGGGCTGGAAGAGAGTGAGCCAGGGCAGGTCCGAGACCCAGCGAGGGGTGTGAGCCTGCGTGGGCTAGTCACGTGCCACTTGCGTCAGAAGCCAAAGCTCCGCCCCCGGCCCCCGCCCCGCTTCCCCCCCCCAGTGTCTTGCTGTGCAAAGTTCAGGTCCCTTCTTCACCTCTGGGTCCCTTTAAAGTCTTCCAGCCTGGGCCCTGTCTCTGAGCCTTGGGCATTTCATGGCCTGACAAAAAGAAGGGCCATGTGTGTGCTTTATGGACTGCTGGCCATCCCAGTTGTCTGGGGGATTGATTTTCCCCTCTCTCTTTTCTCCCAGGTTGTGCCTCCTTCCTTCTGCTGTCCGCTCAGCTTTTCATTTTTCCTTCCATAAAATATATGGGAAAAGTTAGTCAAGAAATGGGCTTATGCTCTCTTACACTCTTTCTCTCTCTTGATCTCTTGATCCCTTCCCCCTCCCCTTCCCCGGTCCCTTCCTCCTCTCTCCACGTGGTCATGGCCAGGCTCTACGTCTCTACTCTCTTCGTCTTTCTGCGTCTACTACCCTCTGAACTCCCCTCCCCATGCCCTGAATAAACTCTATTCTATACTATAAAAAAAGAAAAGAAATGGGCTTATACAGATTTTAAAAAGCTGCCTCCCTCAGTCCCTCTGTCCCTCCATCCCTCCCTCCCCTCCTCTCTTCTCAGTTCTTTCTTCCCTCCCTCGGAGACAATGTTTCTCTATGCAGTCCTGGCTGTTCAGGAACTCACTCTGTAGTCCAGGCTGGACTGGAATTCAGAGATCTGCCCGCCTCGGCCTCCTGAGTTGCTCGGACTAAAGGCGTGTGATTTAGTGATTTTACCTACTGCCTGTCTGATTTTTAAAATTTCTTAATGGATTCCCATAGTGTTCTTTTGGTGGTCACAAAAAGTATGTATCTTTTATATGCAATGATAATAAGGGGGAAGAAGAGGCTTTTGGTTTGAGAATGGGGTGAGCATGGGAGGAGTTGGAGAGAAGGAAGGGGCTTGGGAAGGGAAACGCGATGTAATTCTATTTGTGTTAAACTTTTTAAAAAGAAAAGGAATGGTGTCTCTTGTTTGTAAAGCCCAGCAGTGGGAGAACTGAGGCAGGAGGATTTCTAGTTTAACACTGGCCTAGGCTGAGGAGATCTTGTCTCATTAAAAAAATAGTCTTATTTGAAAAACAGGATTAAATTTGGGGGAAAAAACGCCAACCATCTGTCTCTCCTGCTAAGTCATTATATAAATATAGACTCCACAGGCAGCAGCTGCTGTTTTTGGACCTTGGAAAAGGATAGGGCAGCTGATGTTCCCCTTGTGAGGGGCCCCTAGACACGCAAGGCATCTTCATGAGGTGAGCCAGCATTTACTGTGCTATAAAACCTTGTCAGATCTTCAGAATGAAAAGAAACGAACAAATCTCTTTCAGAAATTTCTGCTTCAAATGGTTCATATGCATTTGCAAGTCAATGAGCCTGTATTGAAATAATCTTAAATTGTATACTGTAAATCTATTTCAGGACCAGCTTTGGTGGCTGAGAGGACAGGAGGAGTAGAGGACAGGGGGAAGGCAAGCCCCCAGAGACTTGGGAAGTCAGTGCAGGAAGGTTTCAGGTATATAATTAACAAAACAAAATACACTTTTATTTGATATGCTAGTCACGAGCAATTGGAAATTGAAACGCAGAAGTATTACTTATATACTTTATGAACTTTAAATGTGAGGTTTTTTTTTCCTTTCAAAAAAGACTAAGCAGTAGCCTTTCAAAAAAGGTTTCTCTGCATAGCCTGACTATCCTGGAACTCACTCAATAGACCAGACTGTTCTCGAACTCAGAGATCTGCCTGCCTCTGCCTCTTGAGTGCTGGGAATAAACACCACCTTCTCACTAAAGGTGAAATGTTTAGAAGTAAGCTATATATGAAAACTAAAACAATGATGAAAGCACTAAAGACATATAATAAAATGTACACATTTTAATTTTGCAGTGTTGAGGATGAAACCTGGGGCTTCCTGCACGGTAGGCAAACATCTTTTTTTTTTAATTTTTATTATTTATTTACTTTATGCATGTGAGTACACTGTCATTCTCTTCAGACACACCAAAAGAGGGCATCAGATCCCATTACAGATGGTTGTGAGCCACCATGTGGTTGCTAGGAATTGAACTCAGGACTTTTGGAAGAGCAGTCAGTGCTCTTAACCGCTGAACCATCTCTCTAGCTCAGTAGGCAAGCATCTTACTATTGACCTACATCCTCAACCCAATATAGTCATAGTTAAAGTATATAATTTAATATTTAACATACTTATCAACAGATAAATGACTATTAAGATAGAGACTGTTTTCCTCTGCCGGATAAGTTATGTTGTGAACCTTCACAGTCAGAAAGGCCACGGCTTTCCAGTCAGACAAAAATGGTCAGGTTTATATTGTATAGGTTACATTTGCTTATTCTGAAAATCATGGAACAAATCATGTTAAACACACTCCACTTTAGCTGATAGCCTTTGAGCTATCTTTTGAGATTCATCTGTCATTGTTTGCATCAGTAGCTTATTCTTTCCTTAGATTAGCAACACTAATTTTCAGAATAAAATCCTGCACTTACTATCCTACTCCCAGAAAATGTGGTCTTGCTTCTTGTTCTGATTCCGTAGGATGCATAGTGTTCACAAAGGGAACCTCTTGCTATCCAGGCTTGTACTTAGCTGAGTTACACCTGAATCTCATGAGGACCTGCACAATCTCCAAGTGCCCTTGGGCCTCTGCCATAGATAGCGGTATGAGCTAATATAGTCTGTTGGAGTAAATTTTTTGGCCTAATAGTATTCTTGTCATGATAAATTATTAAAGCATAAAAATTTCTTGGCTGCAGACAGTATTCTTGTTACTACTTAGCCTGTTGCAGCAGCGTACTCATTCCAACTGTTCTGCTTTACTCATTGGTGTGTGTGTGTGTGTGTGTGTGTGTGTGTGTGTATGTGTGTGTAAGTCAGAGAACAGCTTTTGGGAATCAGTTTTCTCGACCCACCTTGCTATCAAACCCATTAGGGTATCAAACTGAGGTCATCAGACTTAGCAGCAAGTTCCTTTTTACCCATTGATCTACCTCACTCAGCCTCAGTCTAGTTTCTTTTGAAAAATTGTCAGGTTGTCAGAAAGATATAATTTTGCACCTTCTTTTTATAGGACCATATAATGGCAATTTTCATAATTCTTATAAAAAGTATTTGATATAGTTACTTCAATTTACAGAAAACATACCTAAATATCTGGGAAGATTTGCGGATACTAATGTATTTCAGGGACTGGAAATACAGCTCGATTGGTAGAGTGCTTGCATGCTGTGTATAAAGCCCTGGGCTCAATCTCCAACACCATATAAAACTGATTGTACTTTGTGCATATCTAGAACTCCAGCACTCAGGAGATAGAAGCAGGAAGTATCAAGTGTTTAAGAATGTCTTTGGTGCCGGGCGGTGGTGGCGCACGCCTTTAATCCCAGCACTCGGGAGGCAGAGGCAGGCGGATTTCTGAGTTCGAGGCCAGCCTGGTCTACAGAGTGAGTTCCAGGACAGCCCGGGCTATACAGAGAAACCCTGTCTCGAAAAACCAAAAAAAAAAAAAAAAAAAAAGAATGTCTTTGGCTACATAGTGAGCTTGAGGCTATTATGGGTTACATGAGACCTTTTCTTTAAAAAAATAAACACCACATTTTAGTAATACAAATGCAAGAAAAATAGACTAGAATACACCCAAATGTAGATTAACTGGCTTATATAAATTATTACCTTTGATATAATTTTCTACAAAGCAACATAAAATAGACAATATAGGAGGATTTAATGAAGTATTATTAGGCAAGGAAATATAAGGCAAATTATCACCAGGGACAATTAGCAGCTGTGGCTAAAATGAGTGATCCCTGAACTCTGGCAAAGTTGATGATTTGGAATAATATAATAAAAACACATAATAATTTTAATATAATAAAAAGTTTTCTCCATTTGTATTTAATATTGACCAGGTGACTATCAGTGTGGATAAAGTAAATCTGATCACTAAATATATAATGAATAATTATATCACAGTTTAACTTATATAATTTTGATTTTTTTGAGACAGGCATTATGTATCCCAGATTGGCTTTGATCTCTCTACATAGCTGAGAATGACCATGAATTTTTTAATCTTCTGATCCTCCTTCCTCTAGTTCCTGAATACTGAGATTTCAAGTACGTGGCAGGTTTTATGTACAGCTAAGGAATAAACCCAGACCATTATGCATGCTAGGTAAGCATTTGACTTATTGAACTATATCTCTAGTATAATTTTGATTATTTCCTTAGTATGAATGTCTCATAATCTGTGTGTCTTAGTTAGGGTTTTACTACTGTGAACAGACAGCATGACCAAGGCAACTCTTATAAAAAAAATAACATTTAATTAGGGCTAGCTTACAGGTTCAGAGATTCAGTCCATTATCATCAAGGCAAGATAATGGCAGCATCCAGGCAGGCATGGTGCAGGAGGAACTGAGAGTTCTATATCTTCATCTGAAGGCTGCTAGCAGAATACTGACTTCCAGGCAGCTAGGTTGAGGGTCTTAAAGCCCACAGTGATACTTCTATTCCAATAGGGCCACACCTTCTAATAGTGCCACTCCCTGGGCTGAGCATATAGAAACCATCACAGTATGTATGACTTCAATGATGGATGAATATGTTAGCACACTTCTATACAAGAATGTTGATGAATTTTGACAGCATGACCTGGAAATAAGTCGGGAAAATCCTCAATGTCCACTTTGCTTGGTAGTGTATACCTGTAATCACAGTATGTGGGAGACATAAGAAGAAGAGTCAGTATTTTAAGGAAGCTACACAGGAAGTTTGAGGTCAGCTTTGGCTACATACGATCCTGTCTCCAACAAATCAAAAGTCCTTGGGGGAATGCAAAGGAGAATTCCTGGGTTTGTGTCATAAAGTACTTACACAAAAGCTCTTTCAGACAAAAACCAATAAACAACCCTAAAGATGGAGTGAGGGGACCTCTACCTATGTTATAAGGTTCTATGGCTTAGCTTCCTTTGACAGGTCTCTTCCATACATCTCATCCTAAATTTAGGTCCTGCCTACCCTTTTTGATGCTGGTCCACGTATTTCCTAAAATATTTTCTATCTGGCCAGCCTAATCATTGTCTTCTCCTACTACCTACTGATCAAAACATCCCACTCCTCCTTTCAACCTTTCTCTAAACCACCATCTAGAGAGAATATGTTCTCATCTGTGTAGAACTTGCCTTTAAGAATGTAGTGCTAGCCTAAAGAAGTGTTCAGCATCCCTAGTCATCAGGGAAATGCAAATGAAAACAACACTGAGATTCCACCTCACACCAGTCAGAATGGCTAAGATCAAAAACACAGGTGACAGTACATGTTGGCGAGGATGTGGAGAAAGAGGAACACTCCTCCACTGTTGGTGGGATTGTAAACTGGTACAACCACTATGGAAGGCAGTCTGGCGGTATCTCAGAAAATTGAACATAGCGTTACCTAGGGACCCAGCTATACCACTCCTGGGCATATACCCAAAAGAAGTTTCAACATACAACAGGGACACATGCTCCACCATGTTCATAGCAGCCTTATTTATAATAGCCAGAAGTTGGAAAGAACCCAGATGCCCTTCAACAGAAGAATGGATGCAGAAAATGTTGTACATTTATACAATGGAGTACTACTCAGCTATTAAAAACAATGAGTTCACGAAATTCCTAGGCAAATGGATGGAGCTGGAAAATATCATCTTGAGTGAGATGACCCAATCTCAAAAGAACATACATGGTATGCACTCACTGATAAGTGGATATTAGCCCAAAAGCTCACAATTTCTAAGAATCTTCATATAGACCACATAAAACTCACATAGAAGAAGGAAGACCAAAGTATGAATGCGTTGGTCCTTTTTAGAAGGAGCATCAAAAGTTTCAACCAGAACTCCCAAAGTCTAAATCACCAACCAGAGAGCACAAAGGGAGGGACTCACGCGCCTGTATAGGGAATTGAGGGTGACCTTGTTAGACTCCAGTGAAAGTGGAGGGCCAAGGTCCCCAAAAGTTTGGATCCCCTACTGTGTTGGAATTCGAGAGCAGGGAGATGGGACTGGGAGGATGTTTGGAGCACACCATCACAAAAATTAGGAGGAAGGGGTAGGGGATAAGGGATTTGGGGGGAGAATGAGAAAGGAGACAACATTGAAAGGTAAATACGTATAATACCCAATAAAAACCCCACACAGATAAAGGATTTAAAAAAAAGGGAGTCTATTTATTTTAAATTAATTTCAAAAGTTTCTAGGAGATGCAAATTGGCTAAGATACTATTTTAAGCTCTCCACAAAAGAATTTAAATCTCTGTTCAATATTCTCAAGAGAGAGGTAAACCCTAACTTCCTCAACAGTTAATTGACAAAAGAGAGGTAATCTCACAAAAAGTAGAAAAAGCTATTTCTAATCGATATATCATATAGTCTGATTAATTGTCAGTCGAGCTATAAAAGTCCTTTGACAAAAGATTATTAATATAGATTTATATATCCTTAAATAAGGCCTTCATGACTCTCTGAGTGTGGAAGGAGCAACTGTTGGCGCTTCTGCCCTGATTTTACAAGAACTCTGAAAAATTGGCTTTAAAAACAAAAGAGGGGGAACGGTACCCCCTCAGAAGGAGTCCCCCTGAAATACTCTCCATCATGCCTTGTTCACTTTTCTCTCTCTAAAGCTGAAAGCTCATGGCAAATCTCTTGCTGACCATGTTGGTGACCTCGGGCACCACCAAGACCAACAAAACTTTGCCACAGATATGGGGAAGGACCCTCATACCCATAAAGGGAATGCCCCAGTCCCACTTCCCTTATGGAGCCGAGGACTGATATGCCTGCCCAATACCACAGAAGGCACAGCTATCCGGCTACCACAAATATTAATGAAAAAAATAGATACCCTCACAAAGCCAGGCCCAATCATAAATACGATGAATAACAATTTACATCCAGGGAAGAGAAATCTCCCTGAGAATCCCCCTCTTTTTTCTTTCCAGGTAAAATTGAATCACCCGTGATGCCTGCTATTAGAAGTTCTAACCCAGATGGACCAGAAGCCAGGAGCCTCGCCCTTACCCTCACCCCCTACCTTTTCCCACCTGCACAAGGTCCCCTGAAGCTGGGCAACTGCAAGATCCTGCTTGGCAACTACAGATAGACTCAAAGCAGTGTACCATATCATCTGAAGAATAGCAGGGAGACCATAACTCAAGCAGTGTACCATATCTTCTGAAGAATAGCAGGTTGCAGTCCTCCTCGCCCCCACGAATAACCAGGACCCGCCGGTCGGGTCAAGTGGCACCCAGACGTGGGGCTCGAGGCACGGACCCATCCGGACGGACCCTCATTGAGAGGATGTGCGCACGACATCAAGATTGAGCAAGACAGAGATCATCGCCCGTGACCTGTCGTCCACGGAACCAGGTTGATGCTGCCATCAAGAAGGCAGTTGAAGTTCATTACCATCAGCTGAAAATTGCAGAGGATCCAGAAGTGACTCCGCAGGAGACTGACACAGCTGTCAGCTCCCCTGCCTCCCCCTACGGTCGACCCCTAGACTTCCACGCCCTCCAGAAGGGTTCCTGGTATGCCTGGCTTTGCCCTCATTTCTCTCGCTAGAGAGCTTGGCCTCTTGATCACCACAACAAAAATTGGCTTTTTCCTAAACCAAGGCCACCCTTGATATGGCCGCTAACATTGGGGAGCCTTCCTTTATGACAATATTACACCCCAAACTGACAAATGGTTGGTAACTTGAATATTTACAAGAGACTAGGATGGCTGTGAGTTAGTCCAATGACGGGATTATTGTAGGTCCACTTCCCAGGGGCCCACCCAATGCAGCCGAAAAGGAGTGCGTGGTGCTGGGAGTGGGTGCAGCCTACGTGGCCTAAGACAGGGCTCTCACCCTCCTTTCACCCACATCAGAGTCCCTTGACATTGCCCATCGTCGACAGCCTAAAGCCTTCGACCATCGATGTGACTTGTCTCACATCAGTGTTTTGGGGTTGTGAACTTGTCTAAGACCCCCCATAATTAGACATCCAAATTCAAAACTCACATAGTTGGGATTGAACATAAGACGCCTTCTCTAACTAAACAGAGAAGGGGGAGATGCCAGAAGCCAGGACCCTCGCCCTTATCCTTACTCCCTACCTTTTCCCACCTGCACAATGTCCTCTGAAGCTTGGCAACTGCAAGATCCTGCTTAGCAACTGCAGATAGACTCAAAGCAGAGTACCATGTCTTCTTAAGAATAGCAGGGAGACCATAACTCAAGCAGTGTACCATATCTTCTGAAGAACTGCAGGTAGATCATAATTCAAGGCAGTGTACCATATAGACCATGACATGTTTCAAGGCACAGGCCAAGAAGATTTTGTACTTTTCCACCACCTGGACCCTCTTACCCCCTCCCCTTGTAAAACATGCTATAAAAAAGCATTTCATGTTCAAAAAAAAAAGAAATTAAAAAAAAATGTAGTGCTAGGCATCAGGAAAAGTCAAAGAATAACTGTTAACTTATCGTGCATAAAAGGATGGCAGTTGTATGTGGAACTTAGAAGAGAATGTTGCGGCAGATTGGGACCAACCTCATTTTAAATCCTGAGCGGACTCTTATCCATAGCACTAACCAGAGAAGTGACCTTGCATATCTTACATAGATATCTCTGGAGGTGAAAGAGAGAAAATAGAAGAAAGAGCACTAGAGAATCATCTGCCCTAACAGTTCACATGTAAGATAAGGACACAAACTGGGAAAGTGCCAGATGCAGCTGTCAAAAGTGAATACAAGGCATACTGATTATGGAAGGCAGGAGAATTAGACAAGGAACAGGCAGGGTGACTACAAAAAGTAACAAGACACACTGGGTTAATTAATGATAATAGTACAAGACCTCATTTAAAGATGAATGTCAGCATTGACAAAGAGTTAAATGTTAAACGCATTCTTATAAACACAGAATAGCATCATCTAGACAAGGGCAAAATAGTTGTTATAGGCGCGGTTTAAGGTCTTGTAGCCAAATGTCTATGTTTGTCTTGATTTCAAAAGTGCATTGCATATGTGTATCTATATGTGTATGTGCATACATGTATATACTTATTGACATATATTAAAATTCCATATATACATAAATATAGGTACACAGGTATGTATATATTCATTCAATATTTCATTCCTATTTTCCCTCAGTCCACAGATAATACCTACCTAAGATGAAAGTGCAAGAGAGCTAAGATGACCAAGAAGATTCTATCTAGCCTAAAGTATTCCCAGGGCTTTTTACAACCATAAATCTCCTCCTGTGTGGTTGTGACTGAAAAGGAGCATGAATTTCTTGGGTAATATAAATTTTTCACATAATAAGAAGGATTTCATGTAGGCATGCATTTGTTATTACTCATTTGAAATGTCTTTTTCATGTGTATAATTCCTTGTAATGTAAATAACAGTTCTGCCAGTAAAGAAGTAATAAAAACAAACATGCACCCTCATAAAATCACATCAATTTTAGTATTACCCCAGAGTGTCACACTTCTTTGCAATCAGTACTCCAAATGCCCTTCATTCCAGGAGGTCAGTGTTCCAACTCCTGTCACTACAGGCAGAGCTTTCAGAAGAAGAACACCATGTAAGTGGAATTATATTGCATGTGCTCTTTTGTGTCTAGCTTCATTGTAATGGCTGTCTTCATCAGTAGTTTGTACTGGTTTATTGATTTGCCGTATATGTTTAGTTATCTGTGATAGTCAACATTTTCAGTTTTACATGATCTAGAATCACCTAGGCACCAAGCTTTTAGGCATGCTTGTGAAAGCTTATCTAGATTAGATTGATTAAGGTGGAAAGACCCATCTTACCTATGGATAGTACAACTCCATGTGGTTGAGTCCTGTACTCTATAAGGAGAAAGTTAAGTAACTGACAGCATTTGTCTCTTTGTCTGGTCATTGTGAATGCAAGGCATCTAGCTGCCCAAAGCTTCTGTTTCCATGACAGACTGTACCCTTAAACTACCAGCTAAAACAACTCCCTCTCAGCTGGACATGATGGTACATGCCTTTCAAGCTCAGCATGGTTTACATAGTGAGTTCTAGGACAGTAAGGGCTGTATAGAGAGACCCTGTCTTAAAAAGAAAAGAAATGAAACCTTTCACATTAAGTTGCCTTTGTCCCATAAGCCAAGTAAATAATATGTTATCTATTTCTGGATTACAAATTATATGGCATATGTATACATAGTGATGAAGAACAACACACCCTTTTCCTGTCAATTTCTGAGGACCTTCGAACAGTTTAGGTTGGATGGTTTCACTTTAACATCTCTTACAAGACTGAAATGAAGGTGCTGATAATGCCAGTGTCATATTAGCATTCAATTATAAGAAGATCCACTTCTTAAATTACAAATGTGTTAGTAGTTTTTAGTGAGCTGTTGGACTCAGAGCCTCGTTTCTTCTCTGGCTGGTCACTAGCTGATTTCTCTTTTAAAGCTAGTCATTCCTTACAAATGGGTGCAACAAAGCTCTACTTTTCAAAAGATCTCTTCTTCTGCCCACTTAACTTTTTTTCTGGAATCATTTACATCAAGCTTACTAGTAGTGATTACATTAAAAATGAGCTACGGAGTTCCTAATAAACAAGACCGAAGAACTTTTCGTAGTCACCCCCCACCCATCCATTGCTTATTTTCATGTAAACAAATCCATCTATATAAGTAATAGAATCCTTAGCAGGAAATGATTGTTTTGATGGGTGGTGAATTTTGTGACTAGCTGAATAAAGTCTAGGAAAACCTAGGTGGGACAGGAATGTTTGAGAGAAACAAACAAACCAAAAAATGTTCTTACTGAGATAAAGATTTTTAAAAGTAATATATTCAGGGACAATCTTCAAGGGAATAAAAAAAATATGGCAAGGCACAATCTGTGAAAATGTGTAATCAAAGTAGTAGATATTTGTGATTGACTTCTGAGATCTGCATATCTGAGACAAAGTGCTGTAGGATTATAGTCTTAGTTATCCATGTGACAGAAGGACTTCACCTACTCTGAAGTCTCTGTGAAAGGGCATGCTCCAACTGCTCTGTACATTTTGAGCTTCTAAAAATGTGTCCGACTGAAAGGTATATATTTATATTCTGACTTCATTAGCTGGAACAGGTGCTTGGGTCTTTTTATCTTCCTATTTTTAATCTTTTTTCCAAATATGCATATCTTTACCATATTTCAAATTATGAGACTTGTGTTTAAGGAAAATTGAAAAATAGGAAGATATCTGAAAAATAGTAAAAATATGTAAACCCAATTATGACCTCATTACCTAGTTTATATTGTATCCTCCAATTTGGCTTCAAAAATTAGACTATAAGGAAAATGATATTTATGCTGGATGGAAGGGTGAGTAGAGGTAAGACTGCTTCTTTTCTGTTCTCTCAACCAAGACGAGGACGAGTAATCCTTTCTCTCAACACAACCCTTAAAAAAGGAATGATGGTTAATATAACCATGGAAGATGCAGCCCCTCCCTGGTAATCAGAGAAAGGCACATTCCAACCATAAGGAGAAGGGGCCACTTTTGACCTCTGAAATTAGCAAAGGCAAAAATGAGTGACAGGGCCTGGTGTGGTGGGGGTGGGAGGTTAGTAGACAGGTCTACTTCTGCAGTAGTGCTGATGGGAGGGGAAACTAGGGACCAGAGTTGGAAGATGACATAATCCTCACGTGATTAAAAGCTGACGTGAGCCCAAGTCATTATATATCCAGGTTTCTTTCTCCTCTGTGTACGAGATCTTTACTGCCCTGAATACTCGTGGCCAACGGGAAGAGAAGGTAAATTCCTTAAATCCCAGCAGACTGGTATACAGAAACCACCAGGAACCCTTGGATTGATAGTGGCTGAACGAGAAGAGAATCCATCTAGACTTGTTTCCCTATATCTCTAATTGGGAGATAGATAATTGCATATGTTTTAATTTTTAATTACATTTGTCTATTTGCATGCATGTTTGTGAGTGCATGTTTCACTACATATACATGGAGGTCAGATAAAATATGTAGAAGTTGGTTCTCTCCTTCTACCATGTGGATCCCAGAGACTGAACTAAGATTTTCAGACTAAGCAGCAAGTGCCTTTACGCACTCAGGCAGCTTGCTGTTCCAATAATTGCCTATTTGGCAAAAAAGCAGAAAGCATGGGAAAGGGTTGAGAAACATCTAGCAATCTAGTGATAGGGTTTCTCTTGTTCTGCAAAACTTTGCCTTTTCTTTGTTTTCCCCAATGCATTGGAGAGCATGGTAGCCCTGAAATGAGTTAATGTATGGGGAAAGGCTGAAATTGTGGGACAGAGACAAGAAATACTGAGATATTTTAAAAATGGTTCACCTCATTCAATGCTAACCTGCAATGGTGGGGTCAAAATGGGGGATCGGAGATGCTGAGTCTTACAAAGGCCAAGTCTGAGAGTGAGGGTGGGCAAACAGGCACACAATTCTAGACTAAAGGATAGCTATTGGAAAGGAACCAGGCAGTAGAATACTTCGAACTATCATATTGAGGAGAATCCCAGATTCTGGATAATAATAACATGTGTTTGATCGCCATACTTTCTTCCCTGATCCCTTGTTTCTGTTTGTAGGTCCAGGAATCTGTGTTCACAGATACCTCCTGACAGGAAAACAAGCGAGAAACTATCCTGTGTTTGTACAGGTTAGTGTGTGGGAGTTTCTTAGACTGGGGTTCTGAGGGTGGGAGTTAAGAAGGGATAATGCTGGGTAAAATTTGCAGCTTTGCTGGCTCAGAGGGACCATTCAGCTAATTTCCTTGCAAAAGAATGGGATGAGATTGAGGAGTGGGGAAGAAAAAAAAAAGGAGATTTGTCGGTAAGCTAAAGAAGCTGAGATATTTTCAGTTTCTGAAGGCTGGAACTGTGGGTCTGTCAGGTATGGGGAAGTGGATTCCAAGAGAAAGGGATTCAAAGTAGGAAGGTAATTTGCCTCTGCATTCTCTCCCTGGACTTAAGCAGGAAAGGACAAAATCATGCAAAAGTCCTGCAATGAAAAAGAAGGAAAGCCCAAGTGCAGTGAGCCAAAGAGGGAGGATGAACACCCCTATGGAGCGTTTGAAGGCCAGCGACTGGAAGGGAATTTCAGACAGAGGCTGCTTCAGTCTCTTGAAGAATTTAAAGAAGACATAGACTATAGGCATTTTAAAGGTGAAGAAATGACAGGAGAGGAAGAAGAGATGGAAAGGTGTTTGGAAGAAATAAGAAGTCTGAGAAAAAAATTTAGGGCTCTGCATTCTAACCGTACCTCTTCTCGGGACCATCCCTTTTAATGCAGTGGCCTCAGAAATTATTTTCTGTTATTAATAGTCCCATTGCTTTCTGTTTTCACTTGGTTTTATAAATATTTAATACTTCAGTTTTGGTTACAGCCATAAAACCTCATGTATAAACCTCATACTGTCCACATCCCACTTTTCAATTTCACCCCACCAACTTAATAAGAAGTTTTGTCCGTGTATATGAAAGGACAATCATCTGGTAGTTTATTGTAAACCCAAAACTGAAGCTGAAGACCATTGTGCATGCCTTATGTGTTCACTTATGAATGATACCATACCAAAGAGGTTAATCTATGTGATCTGGATTCTCTTTCTTTCCACAAAATGAATATATTCATATCTGTATTTGTTTTATTAATTTTGTATCACAAAATGGAAAACAATTAGACTTACATGAAAGAGGCTTATAAATCACTTTTGGAAAGCAGTGAAACAGTAAACTTTTAATAACAGAAGTATAAGAAAGGCATGTCAACTGCAAATTGCCTTTGGATTTCTTAGCCAGAGGAATAAACTGAGCATTATAAAATACATATGTTTAAGACTTGATCATTTCATGGGGAAACTATTCACTTCACAGAGATTTGATATAGAACTGCTGTGGGACAGTAACTCTGCACTATGTTGGTGAGACCTCATTTGTGCATGTGCATATAGAAACCCAGCTTGTATTGAGCCATCCCTTTGAGGGAGGACACTGCCAGAAGGCAGAGGTGGGGCCTTCCATGCCAGTCCTCAGCTTTTGAATCCCACCTTTGTTTACAGCATATCCTGCCGTGGTTTTTTGCTCTCTGATAGCCACACAGCTACTGATGCACCTGCATGGGGTGGCTTATGTTTCAAAATTTCACTGAGTTTCCAATGAATTGATCTCTCAGTGTCTTCTTAAACCTCTGCTTTCTAGTGATATTTAAAACAGGTGGTGCTTCTGGAACACTTCCAGTTCAACACTGTCCTGGGACATATACTTTTTCCTAGATACATATTAAGAAATAGAATTCTTGAGTCATAGGTTAATTTGGTTTAATTATTACAGGGATTTCTAATCTACTTTTCAAATATGACCATTAACAATGCATAGGGTTTTTTAATTTCACTACATCATTGAAAATGTGTGCACACTCGTGCAGGCTTGAAGCTGGTGGATGTCTGCCTTTTTCTCATCCTGCTTGACTTACTTAAGCAGGGTCTCGGAGCAAACCCTACTCACCAATTGCAGGTGTTCTAGCCAGCCTGCCTTAAGGATTCTGTGTCTAAGTCCCAAGTGCTAAGATTACAGGCAGCTGCCACATCTGCCAGGTTTTTAAGCGGACTCTGAGGATCCCAACTATGGTAAGCATGTTTATCCACTGAGCCATCTCCCTAGATCAACGTGTTTTGTTGCCTGAATGTTCTTAGTGTAGTCACCCCTAGTAGAGATGAAGTCGGGTCTCTGTGTACTTTACTTCTGGCTTCCCTTTTTTCACCACTCCCAACTTTCATTGTATTTCTTAATTAATGAAAATACGTGAATGTGGCAGCCTACTATTTTAAGTTAGCAGCTGGAAATTTAATGCTATAAAACACAAAATCTTTTCTTAGGGCAATAATGGACACATTTAACTTTCCCCAATCTGAGAACAACTGAACATTTTATTGCCTATTAAATATAAAACTAGATCATATTAATGCTCCTCATAGCTAAAGAATTCAAGCGACAATAATTTTGTTCTATGTATTTGATGTGTTGACTGACATGAGGAACATCTGCCAACACCCTACACTGACGACTTTCACACTGGAGTCTGGCTATTTTGAGAGTTTTCTGGTATGCAAAGGGATACAGTTAATAATGAGGTGATAACAACTTTTACTTTGTGGCAAATACTTATATATATTTAATGTTAAACACCCCCCCCCACAACTGAAGTAATACAGAACCTCAACATACAAAACAAGTTTTAGGAAACTCTATTGGCAGTGAGAACTGACATGTGTTCTCTGAACACACACACACATTCTAGGGATTCACGTATTCATAGGGATACGTGGCTCCTTCCTTCTCTGTGAACACTAGGGAAATGCTTAGCAAACCATGCCACACTACATTTGGATCACAATTCAAAGACTGGGCATCCTGCCAGGGACATAAAAAGGGAAGGGACTCTAAGAGTCATCAACATGACCACTAGACCTCTATGCTCTCTTTTAGCTAATTAATAGGCACAGGAAGTATGGCTGGAATTTCATGAATTGACTTCTAGCCCTCTATATCTAGGCTTTTTGGAATGTTTAGTAGCCGTACATTAGTCTTTCAGATTTGGTTAAATGTAGCTCTCAAACTTGCTGTCATGTTCACTTTTAAGACAGCAATATATTTTCCCAAGCAGCAAAGGAGTCCTGAATGCCCCAGGTGATGTCTTGGCTCTTAAATTGATTCTCTGCTTCTTTTTCTTTTCTCTATTATCTTTCCAGTCAAAGAAGTTATTTTGCCCAGATTTCTGGGAATAGAGATCTTCATCCATGAAATGTAGTTTGTCAGTCACTGATCTTCGTAGGCCACCACAGTTGAGTCATACTGGATCTGAAAACTATCCCAGGCAGCATGGCTTACACCACCCATGTTTGTCCTGGGTTATCATGTGTATTTTAGATAAAACACTTTCATTTCTCTGGTGTCATATAAACACTCAAAGTTTGGCCTGCTATCTAGTCACATGGTTCTGTGCTGCGCCCACATTACAATCTGACCTCCCGCTAAAATGCAAGAGCTCACACTCAATTGTTATCCTTTGAAATTCACTGAAAGAGTCAGTGAAGCCCCTTTCAAAGAGATAATAATCTCTTTGAAGTTCCCCTGGGGTACAATTACACTTTGCAAGGGTTCCTGGAAGTATCTTCCTTGTAAAAAGATATTTGCAGTATGTTCGAAATCCGGCTTCTTCCATCTCCAGAATTATCTGTTGATTCTACTTCTCCTAACAGAATTCTTTCTAATGGCACAGTTTCCTGACATTCTGACTTACCTAGAAGAATCATTTGTGTTTGGTTTTACACCTCTCTTCATAGATGATATGAACCATTTGCATGGAACTCTTGCCTCCTCCTCTTGTTTCTGGCATTTTTTTTTTTAAACCTACAGGTACAAAATGTAAAGCGCCAACTTCGAACAATGATTTGGGATTCAGGACTAAAGCTCTGAAAGGCAAGCCACATCTTAGGAAACAGTAGTCTACTTTCTCCTGAGGATTTTTAACCCAATCACAGGAATAGGAGGAACTTGAGAAACTCACTGAGGCTTAGCTGGATGTACAGAAAACGTCTTTGAACTTCTGAACCAAGTGGCTTGCTTGTTGCTTGAAATGTCTTCATTCTTACATTTTAAAATTCTCTCTAGTGTGTACTTAAAAAAAATTCTCAAGATGCTGCCATGCTTTGTTTAACTCCCAGACAACTCAAAGACCCATTCAGGAGTGGTGACACCATATCTGAGAGATGCATTAACAAAAGCAAAAGAATTAATTTGCTGCTACTAAAAAATCTAGAAAAGTCTAGGGATCCATGTGGTACTGACTCTGCAGGCATAGAGGATGCAAGACTTCCACCACAGTTTCAGAGAGTCGTTAACACCAAGCAATGTGTAGTAGTGCTGAAGTACTTGTAAGGTGGCCCTGAAGCATTACTGCATGAGGATCTGAAGGTGAATCAGTGGAGATCCCTGGATGTTATAGATGTTAGGACAGTGAAGTGTTCATTGAGGAGAGCAGCAGACATAGTGGAGCTTGCCCAAGATAGGGTTATATATTACTCCAAGCAGCAGAACTGGAAGAGTGGGGCTACTCAAGCTCTCTGGAGATCCATCATGAGCCCTAAATGTTGGCCAATGGACTTGCAGGATTTGATGCTTGCCTTGCTGCATATTTTAATTAGTTAGCTGTAATCACTCCTTGTTGTGTGATTCCATTCTTCCTTTTGGGGATTAATGATTGCGTTTGGTGACACTGTGAGTTAAAATTGTGTATTCTTTTAATGTTATAGGAGTCTACTTTTAAGAGACTTCCTTGAGTCTCAAAAGAGACTTCAGACTTTCAAACAGTGTTGGAATTGTTACGGATTATAGGGACTTTTGAAGTTGTATGGGATATATTTTAAATTGTAAAATAAGACTGTGGGAAGAAGAGGTGAAAATGTACAGTTTAGAAGTGATAGGCTTGGGTGTCAGGTTGACAAGGGGTTAAGTTGTGATCTTGAGTATTATCAACAAGAACAGGATCTAGAATCAGGAAGGAGACAAATTTCCAGGCATATCTACAATGGATTGCATAGATTAGATTAGCTTCTCGACATGCATATGAGGAACTGTCTTGATTAGGTTTATTGAGGTGAGAAGGTCTACTCTGAAAAGGGTTTCCTGTGTTTAGATCCTGAACTGTATAAAACGAGGAAGCTACTTAAGCACAGAACTCTTTGCTTCCTGATTGTGAACACAGTGTGATCAGCTTCCTCTAGCTCCTGTCACTAGGAAGGACTATACCCTGGGGCTGTTAGGCAAAATAAACTCTCCTTTCCTTCTATCACCTTTCTTTCTTTCTTTCTTTCTTTCTTTCTTTCTTTCTTTCTTTCTTTCTTTC
>NW_021604717.1:567987-662073 GCF_004785775.1 Grammomys surdaster
TTCTTTCTTTCTTTCTTTCTTTCTTTCTTTCTTTCTTTCTTTCTTTCCTTCCTTCCTTCCTTCCTTCCTTCCTTCCTTCCTTCCTTCTTCCCTTCCTCCCTCCCTCCCTTCCTTCCTTCTACCCTTCCTCCCTCCCTTCCTTCTTCTATCTTCCTTCCTTTTTTCCCCTTAAGTTGATTTTGTCAGGTTTTTAAAATCACAACAGATACATAACTAATACAAATGATAATCCTATTTATATTTTTTAATAACTACAAGGCCCAGAACAGTGGTTCTCAACCTATGAGTCATGATCCCTTTCGGAGTCACATATCAGATATCCTCTTGTATATCACATATTTATATTACAGTTCATAACAGTAGCAAAATTACAGTTATGAAATAGCTATGAAACTAATTTTATGGTTGGGGGAACACCACAACATGAGGAACTGTATTAAAGGGTCACAGCACTAGGAAGCTTGAGAATCACTGTACAAGAATGTCTTCTACACCAGCTTCACCATTTTAACTTCCCATTAGTAATGTATAAAGATTCCAGGTCTCCACACCCTTACCAGTACTTATTTTCCATTTAAAGCATAAATATACTAGTGGGTATGACATATGTTATTGTGCTATTGCTAGCAATAAATGATAATGAACAGTTATTTACATTATATCATTTTTGGAGATTCAAGTCCTACCCCTTTAATTATGAAAGGTTTAGTGTTCTTTTTCTGAGTTGTAGAAGTTTTTTTTATATATATATATATTGTAGGTATCAATCATTTGGTTGTGGTTAGGGAAAATACATTTTATAGCATTAATTAATCATCTAAAATGTATTGACACATTATAAAATTATGGTTTTAGGGGATTTTTCATGAGCACTTAAGAACAATGAGTATTCTATTGTTGTTTTGTGATAGTTGGTTTATATATCTTTTATATACAATTGACAGTGTTATTCTCTGCTCTTTTTTTATTTACCTTCAGTTTGAAAGTGGAGTATTAAAGTTTACACAATTATTCTCTCATAAAGATTATATCATTTTTTGCTCTTTTGTTTGGCTATATTATTATAACTTATTTATAAATTTAAACATTTTAATCAAAGAATAGTAACCTTCTTTGTCTTCTGTATTTTAATTTTTTAAAGTCTGGGGGATGGTCATTTTCTAGTTTCCTGGTCCCTAAACACACTCATTCCCACATTAATAGGTGTGAAAATAGGAAGCTAACTCTGTGGCATTTCTTTCTTTCTTTCTTTCTTTCTTTCTTTCTTTCTTTCTTTCTTTCTTTTCTTTTCTTTTCTTTTTTTTTTTTGATTTTTCGAGACAGGGTTTCTCTTTATAGCCCGGGGTGTCCTGGAACTCACTCTGTAGACCAGGCTGGCCTTGAACTCAGAAATCTGCCTGCCTCTGCCTCCCAAGTGCTAAGATTAAAGGTGTGCGCCACCACCGCCCAGCTCTGTAGCATTTCTTAAAACTATATACTCCAGTTCCATCTGTTTTCTTGAAAAGTTCTTAATTTCATTTTTTTCCTCTATGGGTGAGAAAAATTCCATCTTACATATGCCCCACATTCTTCTAATACACAAATTTGGACATCCATCTGTTTTCTAAATCAGGCAAGCAATAAAAAGTAGAATTACAAGCCAAGCATATAATACCGACTTTTATGTCTGCCCAGTTAATTTCATCTGACATATTCCTTTCCTCGTGTAACTTGAAGTTGTGGTATGGTTCCCTTTCATTTCAACCTGATGAATACCCTTTCACATTTCTGGTAGGACAGGTTTCTCAGGAAGAAAAATCTCCTTCAGCTTTTGTTTGTCTAGGAATGACTTACTTTACTCCTCATTTTTGAAGACAGCTACAAAGTATTGACCTGTTGGTTGGTATTATTTGTTTCTTTCAAAACTTTATTTTCTTTTTGTTTTTATTGATTATTTTATTTACTTACATTTCAAATGTTATCCCCCTTCCCAGTTTCCCCTCCACAAGTCCCCTATCCCCTTCTCCTCCCCCTGCCTCTATGAGGGTGCTCCCCCACTCACCCACTCCTGCCTCAGTGCCCTACCATTCCCCTACCCTGAGTCATCAAGCCTTCACAGGACCAAGGGGCTCCACTCCCATTGATACCTGACAAGGCCATCCTCTGCTACATATGTAGCTGGAGCCATGGGTCCCTCCATGTGTATTGTTTAGTTTGTGGTTTAGTTCCTGGGAGCTCTGGGGGGTCTGGTTGGTTGATATTGTTGTTCTTCCTATGGGCTTGCAAACCCCTTCAGCTCCTCTACAGCCCTTGCCCTAACTTCCCCATTGGGGTCACTGTGCTCAGTCTAATGTTTGGTTGTGTACATCAGTGTCTATGTTGGTTGGGCTCTGGCAGAGCCTCTCAGGGGACAGCTATACTGGGCCCCTGTCAGTAAGCACTTCTTGGTTTCAGAAATAGTGTCTGCATTTAGTGTCTGCAGATGGGATAGATCCCTAGGTAGGGCAGTCTCTGGGTGGCCTTTCCTTCTGTCTCTGCTCCACTCTTTGTCCCTGCATTTCCTTTTGACAAGAGGAATTCTCGATTAATATTTTTGAGGTGAGTGGGTGGCCCCATCCCTCAGCTGGGGGCCATGCCTATCCACTGGATATGGTCTCTACAAGTTCTATCTCCACTTTGTTGGATATTTCAGCTAAAGTCCTTCCAGTTGGGTCCTGGGAACCTCTTTGGCCCCTGGCATCTGGGGCTTTCTAGTGGCTACCACTGTTTCCCCTCCCCCACTCATACACACCTACTTTCAAATTCCTGACTCTCTGTACTTCTCCCCAATTTCCTCCCATATCTGAACTGGTCCCCCTTTTACCCTTCCTTTCCCCTCTCTCTCCAAGATCCCTCTCTCCTTCTATTTCCCAGAGATTACTCTCTTCCACTTACTGAGTAGTGAGTATCCTAGCATCTACACTTTGGTGTGGTCTTCTTTCTTCTTGGGTTTCTTATGGTCTGTGAGTTGTATCATGGCTATTCCGATCTTCTTTTTGGCTAATATCCACTTATCGGTAAGTACATACCATGCGTGTTCTTAAACGTGCCGCTATGATATGGTCTAGTCTCTATGGTTTAGAGAATTAACTGGCTAATAATCTTGTCATGCCTCCATTGCACTTAACAAGGCACTTTTATTTCCTTCAAGATTCAGTCTTTGCATTAAGCTCTAAGCAGTGTGAGCATAACACCTCTTAGTATAGATCTCTTTTGGTTTATACCATTTGGAGTTTTGGAGCCTCTTGGGTGTATACTTGAATGTGGAGCGCTGCTGCCACGCCTTAAAGATGTCGCTGGCTAGCCCTTGCTGACTTGGAGTAAACAAGCCTTGTTTGGTCCTGGGGCGGTACTTCCTGGTGGCCTGATCTTGTGTCATGGGTCCTTGACCAATCACAGTGCGAGACGTGGTATGGGCTCATGGGCAGTCCTACGCAGGGTATAAAGCTTCGCTCCTGGGCTGGCTTGGGAGCACACCTTCAAGCTTCATGTAACTAGCAACTCCTGAGTAAACTGCTGCTGGAAGGAACTGGTGTGCGAGTCTTTCTTCCCTGCTGGTCGGGGTGGTAGGCGCCGCACACTTGAACAGGTTTCAACTCCAGTGAATTTGTCATTTCACTTTGCAGCTACAAAATTTTTGTTTGGTTTCTATTTTTTTATAATTTCTTTTTATTGTCTTGTTCATACTTTCTTTCCATTTTTCTTTTGCTCAATGACTGCATTTAATATTTTGAAGACATTTAAAATAGTTATTTGAAAACATTTACTGGGCCAGAAAGATGGCTCACTTGGCGGATACATGTGTTTGTTGCCAATCAGGACCGGCCTGACTTCTGCTTATAGGGCAAACATGGAAGGCAAGAATTGACTACCACAAGTTGTTTTCTGACCTCTACATTTGCTCAGTGACATGTATGTGTATGCACACATGAATAAATGAACATGTCATACATTTTTAATGTAAACAAATAAAAATCATTCCTTGATAACTGCTCTCATGAGGGCTCTAGTTTTATTTTCCTCCTTTCAGGGAGATGCACATTCCTGTTAACTTGTATGACTTTTGGTGAAAACCGAACATTTGAGTAACACGATGTGGCAACTTTAGCAGTCAGAGTCTCCATCATCTCCAAGATGTATAGATGTGTGTATGTATGTGTGAGTAGGGGGGAATTGCTGATTAATAGAGTTGTCTATTTGTTTAATAAAATTTACAAAATATTTCTAACTGGCTGATATCAGTGAAGCATCTTTGTAGGCTTAGGTTTTTCTCAAAACTTACTTTATTTAGGGTTCTTGAACACTTCAACCTCCCTTATAACCCACCAACCAGAGGTAGGAGTAAAAGAAGGTTAATAGGAAATGGGGTTTGTGGACCTGTTTAGAAGTAACTCTTTGGGGTGATTCCACTCTTTGTTTCCAGGTTACCAGCAGTCCATTCCAATAGCAAACACCAAACACAAATCATTAGTAGCAGAAACCATAAGGCTCCACCAAATTGGCACGAGTCTGCTGAACCAGCAAGAAGTTCTTTACAAAGTGAAGACAAGCGAACACCAGCAAAGTGTTGCATGGTTAGCAATATAAGAGCATCCTCTCACTGTCTGTTGGGGTTATATTTATATTCTTTTTAAACATCTTGTGTCCTCTCAAGCATCCACTCCAGCAAAACATCATATGTTCTCTCATGTGTCTGCTTCAGCAAAACATCCTCTCACAAGACAGCTTCCAGAAAAACATCATGTGACCCAACTGAGTTTCCAAAGAAGCCAGAAATTTCCACTTCACATCTTTTTTTTTTCTCAGCATGTCCTCAGCTAGTGTTCTAACATAATATTTATCCTAATAATAGAAAAATTTTAAAATTCAAACATAAAGCTAAAAGCAGAATGCTTCTTTCAATATTTGAAAAACAACTTAGATAATGGAATTTGTCAGTTTTTTTTTATGGTTCTGAGCATATAGAATTCCCCATAAAGCACAGACACAGCTGCATCCCCACAGGTATTCATGTGTTCTGTTCTCATAATTACCCCTTTGAATATACCAACACACTTGAACATCATTCCTTTTGCCCACAGTTTACTGGTAAGCGTATTGTTTTATTGTTGGTTTTGGCTTTTTAAGGTACAGTGTAGTTGGGCTAGCCTGAAACTCATTATTTAGACCAGGCTGACCTCAAATTTGCAGCAGTCCTGAATCTGCTTCTAAAATTCTGAGAGTTCAAGTGTGTGTGACCATATCCAGGAAGAAGTCTATTATTTAATTGAGAAACTCCTTGGGACTTGTTTCCTGTCCTGATGGTTAGTTTTAACTGCTAAACCCCACACAACCTAGAATCACTTGGGAAGCGATTCTTAATGAAGAGTTATCTAGATCAAGCGGTCTGTGGTGCATTTTATGTAGTGCTAGTTCATTATGGTGAGAAGAGCTGTCCTAGATGTGGGCAGCAGCATCTGCTAGATGCTAAGAGAAAAGAATGTGGAAGAAGAAAAGTTTTCATTCTTTGCTGGCTTGGCCTTTGCTCTCAATGGTGATTTCATCTACTCTCCTGCTGCAGCCGCTGATCCCTTTGCTGATAACAGAACCAGGCGCCTTCCTGCTTCCAATGTGAACTGAAGACCACATTGATCTCCAAGGCATCCTCCAGGCCTTTGATGCAGAATGAGACTGCTGAGACACGTAGCACAGCCTTGAAGGCTAAGCAATTAGTCAGTTCTCAACCTCTCTTCCACTGTATTGTGCAAGCCAACTTAGTAAATACTCCTTTGATGGGCTAGTGAGATAACTCAGCCAGTAAAATGCTGGCTGCCAAGCCTGATGTCCCAATGACCTGAGGTCTATCTCAGTAATCCATATGGCAGGCTATGGAATGCTATGGAATGTTCTTGTTCGTTCTCTCTCTCTCTCTCTCTCTCTCTCTCTCTCTCTCTCTCTCTCTCTTTCTCTCTCTCTCTCTCTTTCTCTCTCTCTCTGTGTGTGTGTGTGAGAGAAGAGAGAGAGAGAGAGAGACATATGCAATAAATAAATGAATGAATATAGACAGTGGAACATCTCATAGGTAAATCATCAGGGAAATTTACTAGCTCACTGAATGTCTTACCCCTCAAAGGATTTAATGTGGTTCTCATACTTCTTTTGTTTAGGTTTTTGGAGACAAGGTCTCACTATGCAGCCTTGGCTAGCCTGAAACTCTCTGACCAGTCTGGCCTTGAATTCATAGAAATCATCCTGCCTTCAACTCCCAAATGTTGGAATTAAAGGCGTGTGCCACCAGGTCTAGTAGTTCTCATACTTTTTTTTCTTTTTTCCTTTTTAAAATTTATTTATTTTACATATATGAGTATGAGTACACTATAGCTGTCTTCAGACATACCAAAAGATGGGCATCAGATCCCATTACAGATGGTTGTGAGCCACCATGTGGTTACTGGGAATTGAACTCAGAACCTCTGGAAGAGCAGTCAGTGCTCTTAATCACTGAGCCAGCTCTCCAGTACAGTTCTCATACTTCTAATAGAACTCCAGTTAGTTCACTAAATAGTGATTCCTGTGTTCTCAATTCCTACTGATTAAATAAAACTACAAATGTTTAAGAGAGAATTTCTGGATCTTCAAAACTTATGTACCCAAAGTTTTTCTGTGTATATATCCAATGGCTTAAAGAATATGGATTCTCGCCGGGCAGTGGTGGCACATGCCTTTAATCCCAGCACTTGGAAGGCAGAGGCAGGCGGATTTCTGAGTTTGAGGCCAGCCTGGTCTACAGAGTGAGTTCCAGGACAGCCAGGGCTACACAGAGAAACCCTGTCTTGAAAAATCAAAAAAAAAAAAAAGAATATGGATTTTCAAAGTTGTAGAGTCTATAAGGCACTTATTTTAAAGAGAAATTGTCACAAAGCCAGAAAACAACAAATGGCTGTGCTTTCATTGACCAGAATAATTTATATCAATATGGCAGGTACCCTGTTCTCAGTCTCCATATTGTCCTTGGTTGATCTCATTAATTTCTGCAGTAGTCACAGAATCTTGGGAATAAGGATACTCAGTTCTGCAATTATAATCCAGAGCTCAAAGCCCTATGAATTTCTACATAGTTGTCTAGTGTAACTGTCTTCCACAATATTTCAAAGGCACCTCAGCCTTATCATATGGAGAAGTAATGACTAGGAGTAAGCTGCCTGTTTCTCTGAACTGGAGATCCTGCTCAGGTATGTTTGAATTGCAGTACTGGATCTGGTCACAAGGTGGCCCTTTATTCTACACAACCAAATTTCGATCAGAAAAAAGTCAATTCTTACAAATTAGAGAATATTATTTACTAAATTTTACACATTGATTCTTGAAGATGTGTTTGCATCAAATCACCAAAGGATTCTTCTTGCACATTTTCTTTTCCCTTTTTAACCAACACGATCAATATCTAACTTTTTTATTGCTAGAAGGTATCATTTCTACGGAGTAGCATTTTGCTTTGTGTTCTGACTTCTGCTTTTTCATAACTTGGACTTACTTTGATGACCTCTTCAGTCATCAATATTAGGAACTTCTCTTTTTTTGAGTTCTTATTTCCTGTTTGACTCTTTATTGAATTAACAGACACTGTGGTCTTGGGTGAACCTCACCTTTAGATGTGTCTATGAGAGTGTTTCCAGAGAGGATTGCCTGTCCTGAATACAGACAGCACGATTGCATAGGCAGGAATCTCAGACAGAATAAAGAGACAAAGGAGAAAGTTACCTGACTGCTGGCATTTCCCTTTCTGTGCTTCTTGTTGGATGCTAGAGACAAACCATTAGTACTACCTCACACACCATAATGGATTGGCCCCCAAAGACTTCTTCAGGTAAGTTGATTATTGTAAAATTAGTTGGTCCCAGCATCATGAAAAGTAACTAATATAGAAAATTGATACTAAGAACTAGGGTTGCTGTTATGACTACCATATTTTGTAGGTTTTTGGAAAGAATGTATAAAAGTCTGAAGCCATGAGTTAGAGAAGCACTAACATGGCACAAGAAGAACTTAATGGGTAGTAGCTCTTCAGTACTGTGAGAAGCTTGGAATGCCAATAGGAAGGTCAATAGGAAGGGCAGCACTCACAGGCTTCCACAGGAGAATAAACACATTATCAGAAACTAGACTGGAGGTTATTTATGCTTTCTTTTGGCAAAGAATCTGACTACACCCTGCCAATTTCCTGAGCATCTGAGTGAGGATGATTTGTTTGGTGGAGGAAATTTCAAGGGAGCGTAACACTCACACTGTGGTATTGACATTGCTCTCTGCATTTAGTCAGACTCAGAGTGAGAAAGAAACAGAAAGTGGAGTAGAAAGACATAAAAAAAAATGTGCGGTTTGGTGGGGAGCATGGTGGGAAAAGGTGCATAAACCTGGTTAAAGTTGAAGACAGGGCAGGTACAGATAAAGTGTCAGTGGTTATCAAAGAAATTGTCATCTGTAAGGAGAAACCTCAAAGTTTACACCAGGACAATAGGAACTTGAAGCCATGTTTCCACTCATTTAGATCTTCAAATTGCATTACAAAGGGTTAGTTGTCATCTCAGACGAGAGAGTAGAACTTTGAATCATTCACTTAATGTTGCTTCTTTGGGCATCCAAGATGAAAGAGTTACAGGATAATGGAGGCTTGCATCAAAGTTTCAGGAATGTGCTGAAGTCAGACGACATATAGCAAGACTGGATTCCCTGGACAGAACTCCTGAGAGGTCTCTGTTCTAAAGGCAACAGAGCTGGGGGTGAGAAGTGGGGGACAGGGCTATGGAAGCCATTTGGATCCCAGACGGTGCCATTAAGTCCTGTCTAACACATTCTGATTTATCTCCATCTTTTCCTGTCTCTAACTATTAGACCACTCATTAAGTAAAATATTTAGGGTAAGGGAAATAGGATTGGTTTTGAATTTTTAAAGACTGGAAGTCTTTTAAAGTTGAAACGTGCTTGGCAGTGGTGCATGCTTTTAATCCCAGCACTCAGGAGGCAGATGCAGGCAGATATCTGTGAGTTTGAGGCCAGCCTGGTCTACAGGGTGTGTTCTGGGACAGCCAGGGCTACACAGAGAAACCCTGTCTTGAAAAAACAACAAATAATCAAGCAAACCAGAAAAAAAACTCAAAAAGTTATGTCTAAATTATTCAAGTGTCTCTAAAAATCAAAAGTCAATTGTGGACTCCTGTTGTTAGAACAAACCTGGTCTCTCTTCTGTCCCTTGTATCTTTAAACTGTCTCAGAAATCTATCATTATAGTGAGTGCTTCAGAAATCTAATACCTGTCAAATTGAAAACAAGTGCTTTCTTATTCCAAGAGGGAAGGACATGGGCACAGTAACAATCAAAACAAAGCAAAGACAAAGCCGGGCGGTGGTGGCGCACGCCTTTAATCCCAGCACTTGGGAGGCAGAGACAGGCGGATTTCTGAGTTCGAGGCCAGCCTGGTCTACAGAGTGAGTTCCAGGACAGCCAGGACTATGCAGAGAAACCCTGTCTCGAAAAACCAAAAAAAAAAAAAAAAAAAAAAGCAAAGACAAACTCCAATACTGAAAACAGTTCAGTGTCCAACATCTGGAATTCACTCACAACCTACTGGGCTGTGAAGGGCTTACACAGCCCTGCTATCTGCAGCACACCCTGTTTGACTCTAAGGCTCAGACCAGTTTCTCTCCACATCTGCTGTGGTCATAGTGGTTAGCACACAGTCTTGGCATCTCCAATATTCTGGGGTCTCCACTGAAACTGGGCTGTACTGCACCTTCAGCGATGGCTTTTCCTGACCTCTCTTCCAGGACTTAAACCATACAGGGTGAAGTCTCAGCTGCTTTCAATGACCCCCTCAGTCTTGCAGCTCCTTGCTGCCAAAGCCAGTAGCACATAGGAGACTCTTTTCTATCTCCAAAATTCAACTATCAGCTCGAGATGCACAGCCTCACCCAACACAGAACCACAGCTTCTGTGTGCTGATTCTGAAGAAATATTTCCCAGAAGATTTTGTGTCAATGATGTTGCTCTTTTCTTTGTCAGATGACTTTTTTAAAAAAATTGTTTCATTTATGTATATTCCAAATGTTGCCCCTCTTCCTGCTCCCCTCCAAGAGTTCTTCACCCCATCACCTCTTTGTCTCTGAGAGGGTGCTCCCCCCACCTAACCCCACCACTCCCTGAATTGTCCTCCCCTGGGGCATCAAGTCTCTATAGGATTGGAGAATCCCCTCCCACTGACAAGGCAGCCCTTAGTCTCTGGGACCTCTCAGGGGTCTGGGTTAGTTGACACTGTTGGTCTTCCTATAGGGTTGCTTCAGCTCCTCCAGTCCTCACCCTAACTCTTCCATAGGGGTCCTTGACTTTAGTCATAGACTCTGGATACATACACATTTAAAATTTATATATGTATCTTTATGTTTTACACATACTATTTACATGTATGAGTACATTATACATAATGAAGGATTACAAATAAGAGCCACCATAGCCAGATTGGTGAACATTTAAAATAGGTTTTTAGCTTTTGTTAATTTATGTGTATGACTGTATAGCACATGATGTGTAAGTGCCATGGAGTCCAGGAAAGAATGTGGGACTGTCCACTGGGGACATGGTCAACCTACCAGGAGGCACACTTAAAATAATCTAAGTGTCCCTCTCCCAGAAGCCATCAACTGTCAATAACACTTCACCTAATGGTAGGGGCTTATTTATCCTGTAATAAAATTATCTAGGAGAACCCAGGATTTACAAACATATATACATGCATGTGCACATGCTTGTGGTTAAGTCTACTTTACAGTTGAACAAATTATTCTCCTTCTGCTCTTTTATGGCTGCTTTTCACCTGGTGCTTCCCACTGCTTATTCATGTTCAAGCCAAAGAATCAGTGCTGGGAATTCAAGCCTACAAATTTTATTGTAGTAAATCATTGTGATTATCATAAAACATTTTCTAAAGATGAATACATAGGAATAGATTTACATTCTCAAAGGGGAGAAATATTCTACACTCTTGCTGTTTAGAAAGATAAAGATATTTAGAGTCTGGGATCTGTACAGTAACTAGAAAATTCTTGGTGTAGTAGAGTATACCATAACGTGCTTGGATTGAACCTATTTTCAGCCATACCCACTATCAACATACTACTACTAAGGAACAAATGAGCAGCAAGAAACCATACAATGGGGTCAGATAGCAAATAGTAGGGCATAGCACCTGGGTGCAACTGGACTAGTTTCCTTTTCTTCTTTCCATCTATATCCACCCCATCCTCTGAAACTCAAGCTCACCTCTTTTGACCTGTGTCGAGGTCTGATGGCCTCCTCTCCTTTTGCCTTTCTCTAAATGACCTATATGAAGAAGGCTCTTCGCCTATAGACACACCAATTTTTGTTACCCCTAGCTCTTAGGTTAGGAGTGAAGATACAAGGTATGTAGATATGATCCACCCTTATGAAGACAGTCATCAGAATTACCTGGGAGACAAACTTCTAGACATGTCTACTAGGTTGTTTCCAGATATATTTAACTAAGGAGGAAAAGCCACTGAACACTGAGTGGCAGCATTCCATTGGTTAGGATTACAGACTGCAAACAAAGTTGTGAAGGTAAGCACAGCATCAGCCTCTCTCTTTCTCTCTCTTCTTCCTAACTACAGATGCAATTTGACTAGCTGTTTTGAGCACTTGTAGTTGTACCATTCCTTCCATGACGGACTGTTCTCATAGGCTATGAGTCAAAAAAAATCCTTCCTAAAGTTTGTTTGCCATATGTTTTATCTCAGCAAGGAGAAAAGTAACTGATATGGGAGATAAGCTCAATACAGGGAGTAGACCTTACTGAGAATCTTTCAATCAGTTTGGCGCAGACTGTATTAGTTCGAGTTCTGTTACTGTAATGAAATTGCAAGGCTGAATACTTTACCAAAAAAAGCAGTTTATTTAGCATTTAGTGTCTGAGACTCAAGGGCTTTGACTTCTATGGTGAAGACTTATTGGCTATGTCCTAGCCTGACGGATGACAACATGGCAGGTATATTTGTGAGAAAGACAAGAGGAAGCTGGAGAGTAATCAAAGTTGGTGACTCAGCCTTGCCCTTTCATAA
Source organism: Grammomys surdaster (assembly GCF_004785775.1). Classification (NCBI taxonomy): domain Eukaryota; kingdom Metazoa; phylum Chordata; class Mammalia; order Rodentia; family Muridae; genus Grammomys; species Grammomys surdaster. The sequence goes on from NW_021604717.1 coordinate 580,113, forward strand.
CAACCCTTTTGTGAGAAATAACCAGAGTTCCTTCAGAATTTCGTCAGTTCCCGTCAAAGGCAATACCATTCAGTGACCTAATGGCCTCCTACTGGACTGCACTTTTTAAAGGTTCCATCACGTCCCATGTTACCACACTGGGGACCAAGTTTCCAACATACAAATGTCAAGGTGTTTACTAAATGCAAGATCATTACTTGTGGCTTGAGAACGATTCAAGCATATGTTTTGGAAGCAAGGGAAAGATTGCACTTGGAATGCTAACAAAGCAAAGAAAATGAGAAGCTATTGCCAATAAAAGATTATTTTAGTGGATTCAGGAATGCAAAGCAGCTTTTTAGAGAGGAAAAGGAAGAGAGGTAATGGGCAGTAGGGGACTGTTTACTGGAGACTTCTCTATTCCAATGGCCAAGAATGGAATATTGTCTTAGTTCCTCGTATCTTGGTCTGTAGGTTTGGAGAGGGAACATATTGTGCAAATTTAGGCCAAATTAACCTTGTATTATTGTTCTAAACAAACCACATCTTAAATTACTGCTATGTCTACATGTAAAATTGAGCAGAAATCTGACTCGAAGGTTAAGGTAACCAAACAGAAGATACAGCATGAAGGCAGCAATGCCAAGTTTTAAAATATTTTTAAAGGCATTTTAGACACTCACTGGGTATATGTAACAAAGTGAACAGCCAACACTTTCACCTATAGAGGCTTTCAAGTCCCTAACCTAAGCAATCATTATCATCACAAAACTAGGAACTTGACTTTTAAAGTCAATTAAGAAATAAAGAAGCTAGAGGCCTCCTGATAAAGGGGAACATAAAGAGTCTCACTCCAGTGTTCTTTCCAGAACATGGAAGCTATTGACTATTGACTATTGACTATTGAGTTATCTGTAATCTATGTCTCAAATGCACTTGCTTCTCAGAGATTATATATATATATATGTTTATATGAAATAAAATGGGAATAAGTAAATATTGAAAGTTTTCTTTAAGATTGTTTGCTAACAATATATAATGGCAAATAATCAAGCAGTGTTTCTTCAGGCAACACAACTTCTTGGCAATACCATCACCAGGCCTCTAGAGTTAAACATGATTTTTCTTCATTTTAAATAATTCCCCCAAGTAACATCACAATATAATAAAAAATTTAAAGACATATACTTTGAAAGGATTTACTATACACCAGGCACTAGTCTAAGTAATGTACATGTATGAATTCACGCATGTATCTAAAGTAATTTGGCTGTCACTTCTGACTGTAAAACATTACTTTTGAAAAGACTACAGACATATTAAGAATAAAGTTTAAGTTGCCCCTACCCCCCCAAAAAAGTCCCACTTCTGTTTCAAGATTCACCCTTTCCCGCTGATTTCTGACCTACCTACCTGGCTCCGCAACAAAGGAGTACGTTTTTTAGATGAAGAGGGAGTGGCTAAGGAAAGCTAGGTGGGGGGGTTAGTGATACTGGCAGGAGCGGGAGACAGGAAGGGCCTGTTATTAAAAGAAGCAGAAAAGTTCCATAGCTTCAGAAAATAAGAAGCTCCCCTTTAGTAATCAGAGAGCTGCAAAAAGAACAACAACAAAAATAAACCAACCCGCACATTCTTTTTTTTCCTCCAGAAAAGACTGACAAGGCCAAATGTGTGTTTGGGGAGGGGGTGGTAGATGAGAGAGCGGAGGGCGGGGCCACATCTGCCGCGCTTTTTGTGGGAGTGGAGATTGGGGACCGGACCTCACTGGTGACGTAGATCTCATGTGACCAGGAGTCGACGTGTGCAGAAATCTTGCTAGTCTGGTCCTTGTTTCCATCTGGGTACCAGCTCTCTTCAGCCTTGCAGGCGGTGGTGTGAGAGGCCAGCGGTAAGAGGAGACAGCTTGCTTGAATTCAGCAGGTTAGTGTTTTAAGCGATACTGCTGGGATTTTTGTAGTGCTGGGTGGTCTAGGGTAGTGACTTGAGTCCTAGTTAAATCTGTCCCTCCACCCTTTACCTTCAATTCTTCACGAAAGGACACTTGTGAAAGGACGGGGGGGGGGGGTCCTAAAAGAATACAAGGGGATCTGTGACGATTCAAAAATAATCATACTCTGAGATTTTGAACACCCACTTTGCTTTCCAAACCCCGTCTTGGATCTACAGATAGTTGGGAAATAATATCCCCTTTTTACCCTCTGTCTGGTGAGAAAGACAAGCTAACTTGCGGGGTGGGAAGGAGGAGTCCTATGGGAAACAAAGGGTGGGAAACTTCCATAAGCAAGACCTTAAATAAGGAAAGCTCCGTGAGCTGGTTCTGTGGTGCTGCTCTACTGAGCACCGAGAGCTTGCTTGCCCCACCCCCAACATCCCCTCCCTTCTCCGTTTGCCTGCAGGTTTATTCTTTGTACGGCTCCAGGCTAAAATAAGTCGGAAAAAGAAAGCGACCAGATTCGTACCTGGTAAGTGACAGGGAACTTTATAAAAGACTCCCCAGGATATGGGTAGGTGAAGGCCTGCAGAGGCTGAAGGCCCCAGTCCCCTCACCCTTCCCCCTCCAAAAACCTCCCCCCTCTTCGGAGGGCCCTGTGTTAGGCCTGTGGGGGAGAAAGATTCGTGGAGGGCTGGGGCGGGAGGCGGGAAGGAAGGCCTTGGAAAATGCTTGAGGGAGGGACTAGAGAGGGGAGGGGGTGGAAAATGGAGGTAAGAGGGGCGGGGACAGGGAAACCTTGATTGCGGACTGGGTTTCTCAGGTGGAAGGTATCTGGTGAGGGCAGTGAGACCAAATAAGGGTGGGGAAGGAGACAGGGGAAAGAGGGAAGGGGAGAGAGGGAGGGGGGAGAGAGGGAGAGGGGGAGAGAGGGAGAGAGGGAGGGGCGAGAGTGGGGCGGTGGGTGGGGGCCTGGGGAGGGCGTGAGGAAACGGTGAGGAGACCTTTGTGCACAGCACCTGCACATTTACCAAGTCTTCCATCTACTGTCCTCCTTGCTTCCTAGAAATAATTGCATTCACGTATTCTGCAGGAAGCAGCAAAGAAGAGAAGCGTACACAAGATGAAGCCCTGCCAAAAAATGGAAGGAAACCTTGAAAAGGAGGATGAGCCAAAGCCGGAGGAAGAGCCAAAGCCTGAGGAAAAGCCAGAGGAGGGGGAGGAACCTGAGGAGGAGGAAAAATCCGAAGAAACTTTTCGGGAGAGGCTGATTCAGTCTCTTCAGGATTTTAAGGAGGATATACACAACAGGCATCTGAGCAGTGAAGATATGTTTAGAGATGTGGATGAGCTAGACGAGATCAGGAGAGTGAGAAACAAACTAATAGTGATGCGTTGGAAGGCTAATCGAAGCCATCCTTACCCCTATTTAATGTAGCTTGGCTTCGTTTCCATTTTATCTGACGTTACCATTGCAATCTAGCTTTCTTTTGATTAGCATTTTCCCGATAAGACCTTTGCCCATCTTCCTCCTTTGAATCTGTTGCTGTTAGTGGCTTTAGCTGTATCTCTTGTTGTCTGTATCTTACTGTTGATTATATTTGAACCAATCTATAAGTCTCTGGCTTTTAACAGAAGAGCTTTACTGATTTGTAAAAAAAAAAAAAGAAAAACCCCAACAAAATGAGCTTCTGATGGGATACAAAATGAGAAAAGGTTACAAAATAATATGGGAATATCATATTTTGAAAGACAGGAGTACCTTTGTATGTTACATATATGCACATATAAACTTGTCAAAGATGAATGATTTTTCTTCTGCTTATTTGTATTTGCCATATTCCTAAAATGAACACGCATTATTCTTGCTAAAAATAATAAAGGTTTTATAACTAAAAATAAGCATCCAACAGCACATCAACTTATTTTTAAAACCACTGAGGCACTTGTTATTCATTGACAATTTTAGAACCACTGAGTTAAAAGATTAAAATTTACATCTATCCTCATATGCAATAAGAAACATAATAACGTTGTGGTGGTCAAATAAGGCACAGAGCTGGTCGACAGGGTTTTATCCCCATTTGTTCTTGGCAGGAGGATCCAAATGCTACAGATTGGTTTCTGCTGTTTGGAAGCATAGAATAAGTAATACTCATCCTGTGTTTGAGAACAAGCTCAAACAACTGTTATGTGAGTGCTACATAGTTCTTTCTGCCTCTCTTGACCCCCATCTAGCTGCTTTTGATACTAGCATGGTGTTCCAGTCCTCTCACATTTCTACAAATTTCAGTTCCCTGGGATCTTAATTTCCTTTTATAAGGTTCCAAGAGAGAACGGGCTCATGTAAGAGTTTGACCTGAACATGAGTCTGAATAACAATTTAGGCTCTCACATAATTTCTTTCCTGGATGTGAAGATGCCATTTGGTATTACTGACTCCTGCTTCCTTATAGTGAGTAATTTCTCCCCTGCAGGCTGAGGACAGGTTATCCCCTCAGGTTCAACAGGTACCCCAATACTTGTATAAATTTTATAGGGAGGCTGAAGTCCTATTTGAGACTGTTCTCACCCCTGCCTGGAAGCAATATACTATGGCAATGTGCCACATGTATATAATTTTCCTTTATGATGCTCTTTTTGGGAGCTCTTCATTTCCTTTCTTCAAGGTTATGACAACTGGGCAGATGATGATGAGGCTGGGATTTAGTCTGGAGTAAGGTACGATTCTGGGGACATGCAGTGTCAATTTTAAAGAAAGAAGTAAATCCTGTTTTCCGAAGCCTGGAAGGCAATCAGGAGCAGGGTGTGTAATGTCTCAATCCTAATACACTCTTCGCTAGGGTGGATATTCCTTTGATTTTTCTGCTCCAAACTGCAGTAGGAAATTTATAAGGCTGGTGGCTGGGCTGCCAAGGGCAAACTTATCTGAAAGGGAAAATTCCCATTGCTGCACATTAAAACACTAGACTTCTTTCTCTTATCAGGAGAAGTTGAAGGGCACTTTTCCAAAGAAACAAAGCACTCACTCAGAATACTCACTAAACAGAAACATTGGTTGCAGGAATCTATGTCTCCTGATATGATAGCTTTAGATGTACTCAGATAGCTTATGTTAAGGAAGAAGGATTAGATGGAAGGGGAGAGTGGTTATAGATAGCATGTACATAATTTAAATTGTAATGCCCGTGTATTTATTCGAATATGTATTAACTACTTTTGGGTTAAAGCATGAAGATAATTCAGGTTAAGGGTCATATTATAAACTTTCATTTCTAGAAAAACTTCAAATTATATAAGCGAGTCAGTTTGAAGGAAAACATTAAGTAGAAACACAGTGTTAATGGCCTTGGTGGTACATGCCAAAAATTATACAGGTAGGAAAAAGATTTCATAGCATAATTGCATGAGGAATATTATCTTCAAGCACCTGTCAGGAACAGTACACAATCTAAGGCTTTATCCTAGTTATAAGCTAACAAGTTAGCCTGCTATTTTTCAGTGGATGCAGACAGAAGACACTAAAAGTGCTGGGTCAGAGACTAAGGATCTTATTATAGTATAGAAAAGCCTTAACTAGAACTTCGTGTTGATTTGTACTGTCTCTCTGATTCCCAAATGCTCTTACAGTGACAAAGGGCCTGAGATAGATGTTTAAGTTCCTTACTATTTTCAGAGAAATCACAACCCTTTTCTGTGGCTGAGGAAAGATGTTACCTCATACTTCAAGGTTGCTTACTGTAAGCACAGCTGAAAAATTATCTGCCTGGGTAATGTGTGCTCAGGGCCCAACATTCTTGGCATATGCAGTAAGAACAAACAAGGACATTCAGGGCTTTTGGCAGATTGCCTCTCCTAATAACACTTTGCTCTCTACAATAGATCATGGTGATGTCAAGCCTTACGAGAAAGTCTTTGAGGAACTTTAAAATGATACTAAAAGCAGTGTGTGGTGCCTATAATCCCAGCACCCAGGAGGCAAAGGCAGGAAGATTGTGAGTTCAAGATCAATCTGGGCAATATGGTAATTTTAAGGTTAGACTGAACTACCCAAGACTCCATCTCAAAAGAAATTATTGTAAGACATAGTTTGCTGTATGGTCTGGAGAATGATATACAATAGATATATTTTTGGTTTTTGAATTTATCAATTATACAGCAAGCAGAAGTAAAAGAATAAATAGCAGTATGAGACAGACAGATGATAAATAGAAAATTATCATCAAATCAGACACTCAAAATATCTGGCAGAAACTGACTGAGGAACTGATCTTAAGGCAATTAACTGGAGTTCTCCATACAGACAGCACCCTATTGAGAGTCCCTTGGCAGGGCAGTATGTTCCACTCCCTTTCAAGTGAGGCTTTTAGAACCAAATAAGAACAGGTAGCGATAACATCATCAACTCCGGAGCTTACACTCATCAAAAACCAACTGAAAAAGGATGAGGTGGTCAGCTGAAGGTTTTGAATGAGCTTTCTCTCCATGGCTGAGCTCCCAGGGCTGAACTTCCGGATTCTTTTTCCTACAGCAGGCACGTTTTGTATCTTGGGTTAAGCAATAGAAAGATCTGTTGGAAACTGTTTACCTTCTACCTGTTCTCAAGGACACCGTGTTTTTACTTGGGGATGCTTTGCTGTACTCTCCCTCCTGTTGGAGACTCAGGGAGGTCAGCCCATCCCCAGACAAGAGGCTTTGGAGAGCACTTGGAGACAAATATGCTTGAGTCTGAAATCAGGGCCAAACCACTTTCAGAGCCAAACATCTCGATGATCTCAAAAGCACATGGCAATTTATTAATATGATATACGTTACACAGTCAGTACATTAACATGTCGATTTAAGATGACCGAGGTAGAAGTGTTAAGGTCACTGGGTTCACCAGGATACTAAAGACAGGACTAAACTTGTGTAAATATTACAGTAGGAAGACAACAGATCAATGTGTTTAAAAAACAGATTCATGTCACATACATTCCTACTCTGTAAGAGTATGGGTGCTTTGCCTGTGTATGTGCCTGCATGCATGCAGTGCTCACAAGGCCAGAATAAGGAGTTACAGGTCTGTGTAAGTCACCAACCATGTCGTGTGCGTGTGCATGTGCATGTGTGGTGTATGGTGGTGGTGGGTACATGACCGTGTGAACATTTTTTTTAAGATGGGGTCTCACGACAGAAACTGAAGGAGGGGCTATCTGAAGACCTTTCCACCTGAGTATCCATCCCATGTGCAGTCACCAAAGGTAGATGCTGGCCGGGCAGTGGTGGCGCACGCCTTTAGTCCCAGCACTTGGGAGGCAGAGGCAGGTGGATTTCTGAGTTCGAGGCCAGCCTGGTCTACAGAGTGAGTTCCAGGACAGCCAGGGCTATACAGAGAAACCCTGTCTCGAAAAACCGAAAAAAAACCAAAACAAAAACAAAGGTAGATGCTGATGTGGAAGTCAGGAAGTACATGCTGATAAGAGCCTGATATGGATGTCTCCTCAGAGGCCTTCAAGAGTCTGACATATTCAGAGGCAGATGCTCACAACTAGCCATTGAAATGATAATGGGGTTCTCAATGGAGGAGTTAGAGTGAAGACTGAAGGAGCTGAAAGGATTTGCAGCACCATGAGGAGAGCAACAATACCAACCAACCACAGCTCCCAGGGTCTAAACCACCAGCCTGGGAGCACTTAGGGGGGGATCCAGGGCTTCAGCTGAATATGTAAGAGTGGAGGGCCCTGCTGGGCATAGGTGGAAGATGAGATCCTTGACCTCATGTAGGCTGGACGCCCCAGGGGGTGGGAATTTTGAGGGAGGGGAAGTGGGAGTGGGGGGGTAGGTAGGGGTTACATCCACAGAGAAGAAGGAAGAGGGGTAAGGGGATAGGGGGTTCCCGGGTGGGTGGGGGATGGGGTAAGGGGACAACATAGGAAATGTAAATAAAACATCCAATAAAAAAATTAAAAAAAAAAGATGGGGTCTCACTATGTAGCCCTGACTGGCCTGGGACTCTGTTATGTAGACCAGGCTGACCTCAAACTCACAGAGTTCTATCTGCCTCTGCCTCCAGAGTGCTGAGATTAAACACATGCCACCACGCCCTGCCACTTGTCTATTCTTAATTAGAAAAGTGTTCACGAAATCTTTCGTTCACATCTTTACTGTTGGTAGTATAGTGTGGTAAAGTAGCTATTTAAACTAGTGAGGTAGACTTGTATATAGTACCTGTCTGCCATACATTGTCAAAACACGAAGTAGGCCTGTTCCCTATCATAGTGGCTTGCAGGGCAGCAGCTATGCAGTCTCCTATGTCTGTCAACTTTTCTGAATTTCTCAGATAGTTTAGCTTCCCCTTTTCTTCTATCTCTTGTCTAAGCCTCCTTTTCCTAACACTCTGAGGCCCACACTATCTCTAAAGCTCTATCCCTATCATGTGGCTGACTCTGCCATGTGTCTGGCCTCCATACTAGCTAAAGCCAAGCAGCATGGCTTCGTCATTCCACCCCATCCCCCTTTCTCTTCACTATCTTCCTCCTCCAGGGAGCTGCTGAGATTTAGAGCTGGTCTGCTCTGGGATTTTTTCTTTTTAACCTCTAATTAAATTGTCCTAGAAGTTTTCATTGAGTACATTCTCAAATTGTTTTATCAATGAGGCTAAGAACCCCAAAATGGGACCCAGACTTCCCTGGTATCAGTAGGAAAATCTGTGCCATGGGCCTCAGATGGCATCTCATGTCATTCTTAGCCTTTTGCTTAGTGGAAGACAGTGGTCTTCCTCTAAAAGCTTCACCGGATAGTGACAAGCATGTCAGAACAGACACAGAGGTAGAGCAGGAATTAAGTGGGCTAAAGGTAAGGTGAAGATAAGTTATAATTAGGCTCTAGACCTGCAACACCCTAACCTTCCTGAAATGATGGAATTTCTAATCAGTATCAGCTTTGCAGAAGGTTTAGTGTAAGGAGTAGGTGTAGTCTGATGCTATTTCTTTTTACTTTGACCTTCAGTCTCATACACAGTCACCGTGGCCTCCTTTCCACTTTAAGAGGGATAAGAGCTATGAGGTGCTTTCTTTACTACGGAGATGTGCTACTTTTCCTAGGGATGCCATCAAACCACTAAAGCTTACTGAAAGTACATTATTTTTTAATTAAGAAAGGGCTTAGTGATTTTATGTGTTTGAGTGTTTTTTTTTTTCTGCGTGCATGTATATACACCCTGTCGTATCTGGTGCCTGGGGAGGTCAGAAAAGGGCACTGAAAGTTATAGACAGTTGTGAGCTGTCTATGTGGGTGCTGGGAACCAAACCTTCTGTAAAAGAGCCCCACGTGCTCTTAATTGCTAAGCCATCTCTCCAGCCCAGTGGAAGTACTTTCTAGTGACCTCCATTGAAGTTTGCCTCTAATAATGTACCCACCCCCCATTGCTAGAATCTTTGGGCATACAAAAGAAAGCAATGCTCCATTCCAGCTTAAAATAAAAGAAGCATTAAAATCCAGCTCATATTTACTTCCTAAAGACAAAGAAACCACCCCATGCCAGGCAACAGTACAATTTACAAGAAGACTTTCTAATGGGCAGTGTACCTAAGCTTCTATTATTAAAAGAGAATATCCAGACTTGCAAAGGTTTTAGGCTTACTGTGTAAAAAGAAATGTGGGAGCGTAAATGAATGCTAGGATTAAAAGGGTGAGGGCAGGATCGTTAGGGATGAGAAATAACAGGGCTTGAGGCTGGGGATGAGATAGCAGAGCTGAGCAAGATAAGAGGAGGGACAGGGCTGATTAATGTGTGACTATAATTCAAGTTGCCTTGGACACCTAGCCCGCAGTAGGGGGCTGGGCTTGCTACTGCTGGTGACTGTAGCTATGGGGGCAGGGCTTCCCGAGAGTAATCTTTACTTAGGGTCTAAAAGGCCTGTATGCTCTAATATACACTTCATAAATATTTATAAAACTTCTTTAAAATCACTAGGGAGAGCCCACTAGGCTGCTCCTGCCTTGGGGCAGTCCACTCTAATCTCTTTGAGGAGTATTTGCTTTGTTGAGCTTTGTTCCTGCCACTTTGTTAAATAAACCTTTGCACTAACTGGGGGCAGGGGACAGAACAGAAGGTATAGAGCAATAGATGTCCACATCCGCAAACACCAGGATGATGTCCCTTAGGTTGCTAAAGGAAGGATCATTTCTTTTTAAGTGGCAGTGTGGTATTTTACTTGTCCTCTGGTGGTTTAGGAAATAATAATAATAATAGTTATAATAATAATAGTTATAATATTTTTAATGTTCTAATAGCAAATTCTATTGCCCTTGCATCTCCAGAACTAAGACTTGTCTTCTTATCTGTCTTCTGCAAGCTTTTTTTTATTGGATATTTTATTTACATTTCAGATGTTATCACCTTACCCCATTCCCCACCTCCACCCCTGCCAAGGACTCCCTATCCCATCTCCCCTCCTCCTGCTTCTAGGAGGACCCGCTGCCACCTACCTCCCCACTCCCACCTCCACACCCTCGAATTCCCCCTCACTGGGGCATCCAGCCTTCACAGGACCAAGGATCTCCTCTCCCATATATGCCCAACAAGGCCATCCTCCCCTACATATACAACTGGAGCCATGGATCCCTCCCTACGTGCTCCCAGGCTGGTGGTTTAGACCCTGGGAGCTCTGGTTGGTTGGTATTGTTGCTCTCCTCATGGGGCCGCAAACCCTTTCAGCTCCTTCAGTCTTCACTCTAACTCCTCCATTGGGAACCCCATGATCAGTTCAGTGGTTACTTCTGCAAGCTATTACACCACGAAAGCAAACACATACACACACAAAAGGAGGAATGTTAGAATTTAGCCATCAAAATAAGACCTACGTCTCCAAGACTACATGGAAGGACAGACTCTTAACTTCAATAATTGTCAGTACCTTCCCAACCCAAAACAAAATAAAACAAACAAAAAACCAAACCTGACCTTATATCCTTAAATTAAACAACATTCTTTTTTTACTTCTATGACTTTAGTAATTCCCCCTTCCCCTCTGTCAGTTACTTGCTTTTAGAAATAACAAAATTCTGGAGGTTAAACAGCTGAGGTATATATTAATCTCATTCTAGCTTTACTGTGCACTACATCCATGGGGTGCGGGTTACAAGGATAGTGGTTGCCTGGGTTGTTTTTCAGGGATGTGTAGATCACTTTTGTAGAGGTCACCAACTCACTTGGGCCTATAGAGATGTCCACTGGGTAAATTTGGCTGCCAGAAAGTTGAAAAGTCCACTATCATATCATACTTATACCATCATTTTGTGACCGTACATCCCTTGACTAGCCATGAAGATTGACTATGTTTGTCCAGAGTACTGATTACTTTTATTCCAATCTCATTTCTTAAGGCAGTAAATCTACCTGAAAAATATCCCTAAACCCTATCAAGGAAATGAATTTGAGACTAAGCTGTCATACCCTGACAACTGCTGTGAGAAAAAAATCATTCTCATTTGAAAAATTCAGTTTTAGTTACTGTGCAGATAAATTAAATGAGGTTCACCAACAAAACCTCTCAATGAACCCCCTTTATACTTAGCCTGGATAACTCCTATCTATCTCCGGATGTATCTTCCTTATTTTTATATAACATCTTTCTAAATAATACTGTTGAAAAAAATGTGCTGGATAGTTTAAGTCAACTTGACACAAGCTAAAGGCATTTGGAAAGAGCTAACTTCAATTGAGAGAATATACCTCCATCCAGAATAGCCTGTGAGTAAGCCTGTAGTGAATTTCCTTGATGGATGATGGATGTAGAATCCAGATAACGGAGGGTGGGACCACTCCTAGGCAGGTGCTCCTGGATGCTTGAAGAAAGCAGGCTGATGAACATATTAGCAGGTGTCTGTCTTCATCAGTGCAGCAGATGATATCTGCATCAGTGCCTGTCTCCTGTTTGAGCACCTGCCTTGATTTCCCTTAGAGATAGACTGATGTGGAACAACAAGCTGAAGTAACCCTTTGTTCCTAAGTTTCTTTAGGTAATGATATTTTATCACAGCCATAGAAACTGTAACTAAGACAGAATATAGTGGGATATAATTTGAATATCGATCAGTTCACCTACTTAAAGAATATAATACAACAATTTTCAGTATGTTCACACTACTGTGCTGCCACCACTAGAATTGATTTGGGTACATTTGTATCAAGTAAAAAGAAGCAGGATGACATTGTATGCCTTTATCCTCCCAGTCCTAAGCAAACCTCGCTAGACCTTCTATCTGTACAATTTTTCAAAGTATAAAACAGTCTCCTATAGCTTATTTACCATAATGCTCTAAAGATTTGTTCATATTTATTAATATCTATAGTCCAGCATCTGCCAGTACCTCATTTCTCTTTGTTGTCAAATACTATTATTCTGTTATATGCCTTGTTTATATTTTGGATACATATACTGGCAAGGATATTCAGCAACAGGACCTCTTTGTCATTGCTAGTAGGAATTCAGCATGGTACAGCAACTTTGGAAGACATTTTCAGCTGTTTGATGACTAAAACCTATGTAAAAGCTAGGATGGGTAGCATGTGCTTGTAGTAGCAGCACTGGCTTTGCTCACAGCACTGAAGTTACAGACCAGTGCCGGGCTCTGGGCATTTAATTCAGACTTTATATTTAAGGGTAAGGCACTTTACAAACTGAGCCATCTCCTCAGCATGGTAGTATCACCTCGATGGCAATGCTTTTAATAAGGCTTTCTTGAACTCTCACTAGCCATATTCACCTTAGAATCCACTAAGAACCTCTTGAATGGTCTCTTGTTCCCAGTAATTCATTTGGTTACCAATTGCTATGAAAACTAGTAAAATGTAGACTTTCATAAAAGACTAGTTTTCAAGGTTGGACATTTTTGTTTTGTTTTAAGTCAGAGACTTCATCTGTAGCCAAGGATTTCGAGAAAATAAAATTATTTTCTGCTCCAGCAGCATTCAGAGTGCAGGGACTACAAGCATATAGCATACCACATCTGCGTCAAGGTCAGTATTGATATTTATTTTGAGCATAGGAAGTCTCCTCTTCTTTGGTTTTCCTCAACAGTCTAGCCAGACAGCAGTAAACTACCTTTACCAAACCCATGTAATTACTTCCAATTGCCCCCATCACAACTGGAACAATCTTGGCCTGAATTTCTCCAGTTGAAAATGAACTAGGTTCACCTCAAAGAATAGTAGAAGATATATTCTTTATGGTTTCCATATTTCCAAGGGTGAAAAATCTGATCAAGGGCTGTGGATTTGGTGACAGGAAGCATAGCAGCCTTGTCTCTAAGCGACCTTTCTACTCTGTTTGTCCTCTTCATGGTGAGATGTATAGCTGTCTAAAGTCCTCTAAACTTACCTCTGTCAAAGTAAAATGATAGCTTCCTGCAAAATAAGAAAATAGTTTTATTCTTAGCCAAATGTGAGTGGCAATGGCCCAGAAACATGGCTTCAGAATAACTTAAATGACATGTTCCAAAGTGAAAGGGGCTGCATAACTTTCATAGCTAAAAAGCAACAAACTAAAAAAAAAAAATAAAAAAGTTTGAAGTGAGTCTACTCAGCCAGCATGCTGACTTCAGATGTTCTCGGCTCGCATTCCCAGGTGTCTTTAAGGCTTAGTGGAGACTAGATGTCTACTCAGCCTACTGATAACATTCCAGGAGTTTTACCTAATGGCCAGGAGTATGTTAAGACAGACACACAAGCTGAAAATATGTGGCCATTTAAGGGACAAAGATAACCAAGATAGTATTGTCCCTTTGACTCACAGCATTCCAGTCCTTCACAGTGAGGCCATTCCTGCATTCCAGTACTTTGACAAAAACCAGTCAGTGGGATTGTTCTAGAAGCAGCACTGTTGGGGAACTTTGCTCTACATTGCTAATCCTGGGGACCCATGTCTTTAAGACAAAAAAAAAGTAGGGGCCCAGCATTCTCTGTGCTTCCACATCCATCTCTGACTGGATGTTGGAGGTACAAAGGTGTCCCTACCTTTTGGTTGCACTCAACACTCAACTTTAGTCAAGGGTCAGCAGTGCTAGGCTGAGCAATGCTGATATCCTTTCCTTCTCAAGAAGAAAGTTCCAGACTTGAGGTTACACTGTGATTGTTCTCAATTGTTTGGCAGAGTGCAATTTATGTCCCCCAAACTCAGCTAGGAATTTTGGTGGGCAGAGAGAGGTCTAGATCAAATGCCACAGATTTCTCCCCATTTTCTATAAATTTTGTTGAATACATGATTTTTTATTGGATATTTTTATTTATTTACATTTCAAATGTTATCCCCTTTCCCAGTCCCCCCCTCCATAAACCCCCTATCCCATCCCCACTCCCCCTGATTCTATGAGGGTGTTCCCCCACCCACCCACCTACTCCCACATCCCCACCCTGGCATTCCCCTACACTGGGACATTGAGCCTTCACTGGACCAAGGGCCTCCCCTCTCATTGATGCCAGATAAAGCCATCCATACATATGCAGCTGGTCCCTCCATGTGTATTCCTTGATTGGTGGTTTAGTTCCTGGGAACTCTGGGGGATCTGGTTGGTTGATATTGTTGTTCTTCCTATGGGGTTGTAAACCCCTTCATCTCTTTCAGTCCTTCCCCTAACTCCTCCATTTGGGTCCCTGTGCTCAGTCTGATGATTGGCTGTGAGCATCCGCATCTGTATTGGTCAGGCTCTGTCAGAGCCTCTTAGGAGACAGCTGTATCAGGCTCCTGTCAGCATGCACTTCTTGGCATCCACAACAGTGTCTGGGTTTGGTGTCTGTATATGAGATGGATCCCCAGGTGGTGTAGTCTCTGGATGGCCTTTCCTTCAGTTTCTGCTTCACACTTTGTCCCTGTATTTCCTTTAGACAGGAGCAATTCTGGGTTAAAAATTTGGAGATGAGTGGGTGGCCCCATCTCGATTACATGATTTTTTTGTTTTTCAAGACAGGGTTTCTCTGTGTAGCCCTCGCAGTCTTGGAACTCACTCTCTAGACCAGGCTAGCCTCAAAGTTACAGAGATCCACTTGCCTCTGCCTCTCCAGTGCTGGTAATAAAGACATTCACCACCATGCTGGGAATTTATTTCTTGATCTATGTCTTTAACACTGTTTAAATAGATTTGAAATGTGCTTTGTCCCATTGTGGAACTTTACTAGTTTTACTAGAGAACAAGACTGCAAAATTCATGTTGTCATGCTAAAAATCAATCTCCTAGCTATTTCTTATTTCTACAAACCTTCATTAGCATATAGGTTAAGTGCTTTTGTACTGTGGCCCAGGACATACCATAAATAGTGTCTACTGTCTCATTAATTAGTGATTTCCATGAACATATGAATGCCATATTTGTCACATCCTTTTCAAATTTCTACTGTCTTACCAAAAAACATAGCATAAAAAGATACATAGTAATTGAAATGGGTGTATAATTATAGAAAAGAGCTATATATAGGCTATCAAAACTCTAAAATGGGGTCTGGAGAGATAGCTCAGCAGTTAAGAGTGCTGGAATGTAAAGTAAATAAGTTTTTAAAAACAGAGTGTATAGTGTTCTTTTAGAGAACCAGTTGTGTTGTCAGCCCCTGCATTATGCGGCTCACAAATGCCTGTAAACACCAGCTTTAGGGGAACCAAAGCCCTTTTCTGACTCTGTGGATTACTTGCCTGCATGTGCATGGCACACACACACACACACACACACACACACACACACACACACTAAATTAGGTATTGAAAATGAATGGTAAGTGGTGGTTTAATAATATAGATTAGAAACTAGACTTCAGGGATTTGAATTTCTATTTTGCTACTTCTTATCTCTTCTGTAGCTTCGCCATTATGCAGTTCTCTTTTTTGTAAAATGGAGGGTACCATTATCATGTATTTTCTAGGATTATTGTAAGGATAAAATGTAATTATCAATGTACAGAAAATAATGCTTCACAGATAGCAACATTTTCTTAGTTGTTTTACTCTTCATTACTATTTACGTGTAAGAAAAATAGATTAGGTTGTCCTTGCTCATTTATAAGACCATTTAAATAAAGTTAATTCTTGTGATTCTAGAGATTGAATCCAGAGGCAGGGTCTCCTTTGTTTCTGCTGCTTTGTTGTGCGTTCTCCTGTCTGCCTCCTAATTTACACAAGTGTGCTAGGATTACAAATGCTCTTTATGTGAGTTCTGCTGGTTTCAGGGATCAAATTCAGATGGTCAAGCTTGCACAACAAGCACTTTTACCTGCTGGTCCATCTCCCTGGCTCTGCCATTACTGTTTGTTGACAACTTGAGAAAGCATTTGAATTTGTCTGGGTTTCTATTTCTCAGTTGGTAGAATGAAGTTCTTGGATTAGATTATTTCTTAGGTTGTTCTGGTTTTCTCAATGCATGATCTGCGAAATCATGAGACTTTAGACTATAACTTCCTCCTTGACAAATCTAAAACTAGGTGAATGCCCAGGAAGCTGAGCTGTAAAAACCCAGTGCTCATTTTAAAAAAAATCACTAACCCACTAATTGATTTTTTTTTGATTCATGGTTTATTTTACTCTCCTTTTCCAGCCCACTGTATTGACTATATACATTAGTTTCCAATCAGTACACAAGTGAGTACTTGTGACTATGCTAATCGTTTTTTTTTAAATGCTTTAGAAATCCTTCAGGTAGCAATATCACGAATAGAACAAGGTTGTGGTGATTTTTTTTCTAGGTCATAGTCAATGTTATTTGCACCTAAGCTTTACACCCAAGCAGGTGTTACTAACATATTGACTGTTGCCTAGCAGGCGATCAAGAAATGGATGGTAAGAATCTTTCATAACAGTAAGTGGTATGATGGCTTTTAAACGTGGCTAGAATTATTGAGCACTTCTCCTGAATAAGGTGACATTTACATTCTAGCTACTCGAATCTTAGAAGAGGTCTTTTGACTGCTTGTATTGATTGAGCACAGTGGGACTTCCAAGGCTGGATCACAAAAGGCCATATAGCTTCCAGTTTACACACAGGAAACTGTTGCTACTGAAACCCCGAGCTAACTACATTGATAGGCTACATGTGGATTCTCTGTCTCTCGGCCATCTTAGTTCCAGCATCAGGCTCTTTGTGTCATCTATGAGTTTTCAAGTTAATCTAAACTGAACTATTCACTCTATGGTCACAGACACTGCAGAAGAGAGTAGTCCTTACTGTATTATTTCTGAATACTTGATGACAGAATCTCCACGCATACTTTATAGTTCACATCAGTGAATTTGGAGGTGGTTTGTTACCATTAGTGGGTCACTGGCAGAATCACCTGTCATTCTCTAAGCAATAGCACTGCACTAGTTATTTTTTTTTTACTGCTGCAATAAAACATATGACCAAAGCAACTTATAGAAAGAAAGGTTTATTGGGTATTTGTAAGAGGGATAAGAATGCGTGATCATTATGGGTGAAAGCGTGGCAGGGCAGCAGACAGGCAGTCAGGCATGGGACTAGTGCAGCAGCTGAAAGCTCACATCTCAATCCACAAACAAGAAGCAGAGAGCGCTAACCTGAAATGGCCTACGTCTTTTAAAACCTCAAATCCCATGCCCAGTAACATACTTTCTCCAGCAAGGCCACAACTTCTAATCCTTCCCCTAACAGCCACCAACTAGGAATCAAGTACTCCAATGCTTAAGACTTTATGGGGAATATCTCATTCAAACCACCACCACCACCACCACACACACACACACACACACACACACACACACACACACACACACCCCACAATGGTGAAGCCTATTTATATATCAATATATAATCAAATCATCAAATCAATCAAAGAGAGTTTTGGGCAGCCAGACATGGTAGTGCACATCCTTATCTTCAGCACTTGGCAGAGTGAGACAGGAGGATCATGAGTAGGAGGCAGGCCTGCCCTATACAGCAAAACTGTCTCAAAAAAAAAAAAGAAGTATAAGAAAAGGTAAGAAAATCATTGCTATAAATAAGCTGTTTGTTTGGTCTTGGATTTTTTAGGCTAGGTTTCTTTGTGTAGCCTTGTCTTTCTTAGAACTCGTTCTGAAGAGTAGGAGTTCGTTCTCGAACTCACAAGAGATCCACCTACCTCTGCCTCCCAAATGCTGAAATTAAAGATGTGCCCCAACGGAGCCCAGCAGCCATTTATTTTTAAAGAATGAATTTCACATAAACTTTTTATATTTCTGATATCTCTAAATGTTGATAATCATCAACCTGAATGTCCTCAGGTGAAGGAGAAAAGCCCGTTATCCAGTTGAAGCATTTTGCCAGCAGATAAGCAAGAATTCTAGCACAATTAACAACTATTTAAGGCCTTCCTCTGTTCCCAGCTATCCAAGCTGTAAGGTTTTAGGATTCTCACCAGAAATTGCATGTGAAACCTTAGTTGGTCCTGATTTATTTGTGTTTACAATTTTTAAGATTATATTTTAAATTATGTATATAGGGGTGGTGTGCACACTAGTCAGTGCCCTTTGAGGGCTCCAGATTCCCCAGGAGAAGGCCAGACATGGGTGTTCACAACCTCACTTTTATCCCCTGCAAGAGTGGTTCAAGCCCTGAGTACCTGAGCCATCTCTCTAGCCTGTTTGTACTTTATTTAATTCATCAATTGTTTAATATTAATTCTTTTGTGTGCATGTGTATACACATGCCATGAAACACATGTGGTCAGAAGACAATACAGAGCAGTTGGTTTTCCCTGACTACCATGTAGGCTCCACGGATCCAACTCAGGTCATCAGGCTTGTAAACAAGTGCCTTTACCTATCTCTTTGGCCCACTCCCTGGTTTTATTTTATCCATTATAATTCCATCAAAGGTACCTCCTTGACTACTTTATAATCTCACTTATCAAAAAGAGATAAAAAGAGAAAACATTTTTTATAACCTTTTGCAATGTAACTCGAGAGTCACCAAAATGGTATGTATGACTACTGTTAAGACAATTATGATTCTCCTTGAGGAGCCAATAGGTGCACACGGGTACCTCTCACTTTACTCTGATATCCCATGGGATGCACACTCACACCTTTTGCATTGCAGGCTTGAATCTTGGTGTTGAGGTTCCTAAAAGATTAAAACATCTTCTTAGACTTATGAGGGCAACAGCACTGTGGAATTGTGCCTCTTTCCTTTCACTGTTAATATCTTAGGGCCTGAATCCATGATCCATCTGAGTCATTATTTATGAATGTTCCTGACTGTCACTTGAATGATCTGCCCACTTTGCTTTTGATTTTCTGGCCAGAAATCCACAAAGTGTTTGAAAAGTGCTACTGGCTCCAAATTTAGAAATCCCGTAGATATATCCATACCCATTCCTAGATTAAAAAAAAACTTTATTGGTTTAGTCCAGAAGGCAGTCATGAGAGTAGATCACCCAGAGTCTTGAGCCCGCTCAAACTCCCATAAATACTCAAGACAAACCTGAATAAAACACATGAAAAAGCTACTTGTCAAAATCGCATAAGCCAGATGCAAACAAAACCCACTAGACACAGCCACTTCTATACTCTGCTGACTTCTAAATTCTAAAGGCATTCTTTTTTCTCTCTCTTCAGCTATTTCTTAAAGGTACTTGCTGTTTTTCCCATATTAGGTACTCTCTGTGAAGCAGATTGCCTTAGGCAAAGGGAACTCTGCCCCTGAATGGAGTTTTACCAGTCCTCAGCTTCAGTCAGGAAGGAGTCTAACAACCTTTCCCTCAGTTCTATCCAATAGGTCAAAGGCCAAAATAGGTGAATTTAGGATCCATACATTCTCATTTTTGTGAGAAGTTGGAATCCCAACAGCTGTGCCTGTCTATTTCTTAAAATTTTGCACTGGAAGAGGCAGTGCCTTTCAAGACATGAAAGAAATCTCTGTAAGGAGAACCAGTAGGAAAAGTAGCCACTGAAGTACAAGTAAGGACCAAATTTTAAGACAATGGCTGTCACTGGATGGGTTGGAGTTGTCTGATCCAGGCAGGGATATAGTCCAGAGTTTCACTGGATGGGTGGACTACTCCTCATCCAGAAGTCTATGCATCTTTTATCTCTTTCTTCCAGATACACAAGCAAGCACCAAAAATGTAGTTTGTCTTCACCATAAATTAGAAATTAAAAAGTTTTGGCCTCAAATGATATCAAGAAAAGCATTTTTTTTTGTTTGTAAGATCGCTTCCCTTCTGCTATTTAGTTCTTAAAATAGAACAGATATTGCTTTGAATCTGAATGACTAGGCTCATGTTTTGACTTTTATGATTTATTGTATATCTACTGATAATATTAAAATCTGTCTTTAAGATGTATGTTGTCTATCTTTTTTTAAAAAAGAAAAATCATACCATAGTTTGTAATTAAGAATTGCTTAATGCTATAAAACAAACAATTTAGGTTACTTATCTAACTTAAAACTAATGATAGCTCTAGATGAGAGATATAAAATTTTTAGTCTTTTAAAAACATCTATTTTTGCTCTCTTGCTTCTCTCTTGCCTACTTGGGTTCTTCCCTTCCTCCTCTCTCTTCCCCAGTCCCTTCTCCCTCTCTCCACGTGTTCATGGCTGGCCTCTACTTCTCTACTCTTTCCCTCTCTCTGCCTCTAGTACCTCTTAACTCCCCTCCCCATGTCCTGAATAAACGTTACTCTATACTTTAAAAAAATCTGTTTTTATGCATGACTATGTATGCCTTGTTCATATATACTTATGTTTTTACATTATTTATTTGGTGCTAAATGAATGCTCATATAAATTGAAATTGTTAAGTTAGCCCAAATTCACTTCAGTTCATAATGTAACAAGATTTTAAAGGTTAAAAAAAATAAAGTCTTCACTAGGTACACTTGACCACCTGTCCTAATATACCAGTTAAAGAGAATAGTAATTGTCAGGTCCATTGTTGAGGTATTAACATGAACCTTAAATTACAATTTTAAAACAAAGGGAAGTGGTATACATAATTAGACAGTTCTGGTTCAGATGTTATCTGGATGATAAGTGTCTTAATTCTGGTTCTATGGGATGCTTCAAGCAGTCCCTGTTGCTTAGGTGGATGGATCAGTTTTCAAGAGATGAATATTCCCACTTCCCAGTGCAACTCTGTCCTTTTCCTGTTCCAAGGACTGGAGATACAACTTGTTTTCAGTTCTTCTTGTGTAATTAATATACTTACATCAAAAAATTAGAAAGCAACTCAAAGAAAAATAGATATAAAACGAAGCCAGAAATGCCAGAACTTTGTGTAGCTTTGGGTTTTGGTTGCCTTGTAAACCCAAATGAGACATGAATGCTTTAAAAAAAAAATCTAGAAGCTGGAGTGATAGCTCATCATTTAAGAGCATTGATGCTCTTCCAGAGGCCTAAGGTTTGATTCTCAACACTCACTTGGTGGCTCACAACCATCTGTAGTTCCAGTTCTAGGGAATCCAATGACCTCCTTGCCTCCTCTGTAACCGGATATGCATGCGGTACATAGTCATACACACAGGGAGAAAAAGCCCTGCATTCTTCTTCTTCATCATCATCATCAAATATTTTTAAAGAATCACTTTCTAGGTGCCTATTAGATAGGGCTTAAATATTTTTGGTTAACTTAAATTTGTTGTTCAAAATATTTCCAGGAGTGTTAATATGCTTTTGCTGCAGTTCATACACAGCTTCCCAAGATTCACTAAAGTATAACTTTGTTTTATCAAGAAAAATGTTTTCTAAACTTAGTAAAGAAAACAAAACTGAAAAGAACCATCACATAAAAAAGAGATATAGAAAGTTTTAGGTGTAAGGTATTTTGGGCAAATGAAGATTAATGATAAAAGCAAATGTTTTCAGGCAAGACTAGATTTTAGAGAGTTTTGTCATAAAATAAAATACTGTTTTTGAAATTTGTGAATCAAGAATGGGAAGATGGATCGTCTGATAAAGGTATTCATGGCCATGCTGGAAGACCTGAGTTGAGTCTCTGGACGTACACATCAATGGGGGGGGTAGGAGGGAAACAACTTATGCAAGTTGTCCTCTGACCTCTACATTTTTTTAAAGTTTAAACTAAAAGGCTTAAACATGTTGTAGGTGCTTTGATTAACTTATAAGAAGATTATGATATGGGAAACTTTAAAAATTTAAAGATGGTATGCATATGGTCAAGTTTAGTACAATGAGGAAATCCCAGGATCAGACATTACTGGATGCTTATTTCATCCATCCATCTGTTCCAGACACTAGGAGGAAACTCCAGGAGCAGGCAAATGCTCCTGGTTACTTTCCACATTTGACTTTTGCTCTTCTTAACAACACAGGTAAACTAGAGACAACCAAAAGGCCCAAGGGAAAAGGTACAAGTAAGGGAAGAAACCTGGTTAATATAATAGCTTTGGTCCTGGGGAATTATATATTTCCTCAAGCAGATTCCAAGTGATTGCCTCAGAGAGAGACTAGGCTTGAAAAACGAGCTTAAAGGGGACAAGTTTCTTGCAATACAGAAAAACCAAGGCACTGGGAAAGAATTGCCCTTGGAGTTCTAAAATAACAGGGCTTCACTCCTCTACAAAAATGAAAACCACTGTAAGAGACATGTCCTATGCTATGTCTGGAGAATGGGCCTTCAACTCGAACTATAGCCACCCTTAAAGATGCTGCCCAAGGTAAGGGCCCCACTGGTATGACTTCAGATCTCTATTATATACCTTGCATAATTTCGAACTCTGACAGGCAAAAAAATGCTAACATTTGGTGGCTTTGATCTCTAGGTTAGCCAGTACTTCAGGGTTCATTTGTAAAAATGTTTGGGCAGTAACCAATACTTATGAGAATGTCCTAAAATCCACAGAAGTTACTTTTGTCTGCCATATGGAAACTCTTGATTTAAAAAAGAAGAGAGAAGATTGTAGCTAAGATGGCCATGATGCTTACAAGCTGAAACAGCTTACAATTATACTTTGAGGTTATAGACACACTTTTAAAACTTCTTTCGAAAAATTAAGTGCAAACCTGTCTTTAGTTTCTATTCCTGCACAAAATATCACTACCAAGAAGCAAGTTGGGGAAGAAAGGGTTTATTCAGCTTATACTTCTACATAGCTGTTGATCACCAAAGAAAGTCAAGACTGGAACTCAAGCAGGTCAGGAAGCAGGAGCTGATGCAGAAGCCCATGGGGCGCTGTTTACTGGCTTGCTTCCCCTGCCTTGCTTTCTTATAGAGCCCAAGACTACCAGCCCAGGGATGGCACCACCTACAATAGGCTGGGCCCTCCCTCCTTGATCACTAACTGGTAAAATGCTTTACAACTGGATCTCATGGAGGCATTTCCTCAACTGAAGCTCCTTTCTCTGTGATAACTCCAACTTGTGTCAAGTTGACACACAAAACCAGCCAGTACAAAGCCTATTTTAGACAGAAACAGAACAAAAAGTTCACTCAACAAGGATGTGGCTAATAGAGTCAATAGAATTCTGTTGTCTTAACAGATATGAAATTTTTAAGAGACTTCATGACTTGTGGTATGTGAGAAGATACATATTGACTACTCTAGTCCAAAGATAGTCACAGTCCAAAGGGGGAAAATGTTATAATTAGATTTTACTCATATGCTGTCAAGGATCTGTGTGTGTGTGTGTGTGTGTGTGTGTGTGTGTGTGTGTGTGTGTGTGTGTGTGTATTGCTGGTACATACAGGCCTTTCTTTCCCACCCTGGCTCAAAGAATTTTCCCCTAGTCTCCCTTTATTTCCTGTCTCTGCTTGCTCTCCTTAGGCCTTATAACTATCTAAATTGACTTCATCTATCTACTTGCTTGTTTTCTGTTTGTCCCATCATAAGGGAAACTCTTCGAGGACGCAGGCTTATCTATGATTTCTGCTCTCTTGCTTTAAGAGCATGATGGTTTATGAAGGATCCTTAGCTCTTGTTTAAGACAATAAAAAAGATTATTATATAGTTATATTTCTTTTAAAACCACATCTTTTCTTAAAAAAAAAACTAGTCCCTCGGTGTCTATTTTCTTTTGAGATGAGATAGGACCCTGTTATGAAGACCTGGGTGTCCCATAACTTGTTATATAAACCAGGGTGATCTCAAACTTGCAGAAATTCTCCTGCCTCTGCCTTCCAAGTGCTAGCATTATAGGCATTTCACCTCCATTTTTCATTTTTTTCGTTTGGTGTGTACATCTTTGCTTACACATAATTGATAGTATCTTTCTTTTGCATTCATATATTACTAGTTTCATAGAGTTTCTATTATCAAGCACCACAAGGTGGCTTAAAACAGTAGAAATGTGTTTGCTCTCTGAGTTCTGGATAGTTGAAGCCCAAAATCAAAGAGTCAGGAGACTTATATCTTGTCAGAGAGTCCAGGTGGAATCTTTCTTAGCCTTTTCCTAATTTCTGGTCATGGTTGTCAATCCTTGGCATTCTTTGTCTTGAAGTTACTTTAATGTTTACCTCTGTCCTTACGCTAAGTTTTTCTCTGCATAATAAGACATCAGTTACACTAGGTTAAGTTCTTTGTAGATGGCACCATCTCAATTTGTGACTGCACCTAAAAAGACTCCATTTCTAAATACAGCCACATTAACAAGTAACAGGGATGAGGACTTTTATGTATCAGTGGAGGGGATGTAACTCAGGTCATAGTGCATGTGCTCAAATGTTTATCTCAAGAATTTCTATACCCTTTAAGATAGAACTGGTGTTGTTTAGTACCTTAGATATCAGCAAAATATCTTATTTGTGAGTAGCTAGATCTGAATAGCCAAGAGAAAGTGACTTTATAAACATTAATGCATGAATTTTCTCTTTTGAAGGAAGCCCAGGGTTTCATGAATTTTGACAAGTGCTCTGCCACTAAACAATATCCCCCAGCTGTGCATGAGTTCTCTGATACTCCACTGAATTCCTCCCGAAGTCCAAAAGGAAGGAGGAATATTACTACCACAGGCTTGAATGGTCAAAGGAATTCTCTTGGCTTGTATGTAGGGTAGTATAAGTCATCAGTTTAAGACACTACACAGGTATGATATGATCTCTTCTAGCAAAGCCCTAACCTACTGTAATGAGTGGCTGTAAAAATTCCTTATCACAATGTATATACCTTTTGTACTGATGGAAATAAACTAATACCCTATTGCTCTCTAACAGATGACAAAAAGTTGGATATTTGTTGGTTTTGCCTCCAGATGGCCTTGCTCAATAGCTTTTCCCCCATCATTTCAGACCTCATTCGTCAATTAATTATCTTTCAAGTGATCCAAATACTTACAGGGATACTTTTATATATAACTTATGAGAAAGCTGAGGGAAGCTTGCTTTCCTATATTCTTGACGCACAGTTTGTATGTAATAGGTGTTCCAATGCTGATGAAAAGACTAATCCACAGGGCTGGAGAAATAGCTCAGAAGTTAAGAACACTGCTTGATCTTCCAGAGGTCATGAGTTCAATTCCCAGCAACCACATAGTGGCTCACAACCATCTATAATGAGATCATGTATACACACAGGCAGAACGCTGTATACATAATAAACAAACAAACAAATAAATAAATCTAAAAAATATATCTTAAAAATGAAAGAGTAATCCACAAAAAGAGTGTAGCAATGAAGCATCAGGAGAAACAGCTAAACACGAACAGAGCCTGTCAGTGCTCAGAGAATAACATTCAACCAGGAGAACATAATGAGAAGAAAATAAGAGTAATAAACACAGTCCAACCAGGTGTACTTTAGCCAAATCCATGGGAGTTACATAGTGAATCATTGTCTTAAAAACAAACAAACAAACAAACAAACAAACAGACAAAGAAGGTCTCGGGATATATCTCCTGGATTCAATTTCCACTAGTAAAAAAAAAAAAAAAAAAAAATACAAAACAAAAAAACCCAAATCACAAGAGATTTTCAGCAATTCCTCTGGTTGGTCATTATGTTGATAGATCCAGAATTTGGTTGAAGGATCTTTTTTCCCCCTTCCCTTCTCTCTCACTCTGGCCCCTCTCACTCTAGCCCAAAGGTTGTTTGTTTATTTATTTATTTATTTATTTATTTATTTATTTTGTGTAAGTGCACTGTCACTGTCTTCAGACACCCCATAAGAGGTCATCAAATCTCATTATAGATGGTTGCTGGGAACTTAACTCATGACCTCCAGAAGAGCAGTCAGTGCTCTTAACTGACGAGCCATCTCACCAGTCTGATTGAAGGATCTTAACAAGTGCATGTGAATTCATGAAACAAACAAACAAGCAAGCAAAAGACAGTGAAAAATAAAATGCTTTTGTCACAGCTTTCCTAGTAGATACGGGCTTAACTATATATTAGTACTACTCTTCGACTTCCAGCTGATTATAGTTATTAAAATAGGTTCAGTCAGTTGAATATTTGGCTTTTTGTCTTGAGCAATCAACCACATATTAGATTTGGAGTCCTTCTTCTCTCTTTAGGGCAGTTAGAACAGGCTACGGTATGTGTTGGACAGAGGTGTTCTATTGCTTAACAGTCCTCCTTGTGTGTTTGTATGTTTGCTTTCTTGGTGTAAACTTGCAGAAGAGAGATAAAAAGCTTGTTTAAGGCACTAAGTTCAACCTTCACCACTCAGGAAAACAAAAGTGCACTTCTTCACCCAAATATCTAGGGTTACTACCATGTAATTAATTTCCCATGTAATTGCTACTCCCATGCAATTAATCACCACTGAGACTCAAGCTAGAATTTTATAGATTCCAATGACAAGGACTCCAACCTGAGTTGTTTGTGCTGGCAAAACAACTGAACCAGTGTCTGAAGACTGGGCAGCATCTTGCATGTAACTTTTATACTGACATTACTATAATGTACAGGACCCTTTGTCCTACTTTGTAAGTCTGAATTTCAAAGTTTTGTCTCCTCAGTTCAATTTGGACACTGCCAGCATGGGAGAGGGGGGGTTGTTTTTCTTATCTCTTCAGAATTGGCAACTTTGGAAGGAAAACAATCCTGGCCCTTTCTATACCTTGCCACACCTATGATTTCCAAAAACTCTAACAGCAATTCCAGAATGGTTTCCACCTGACTTTAAAACATTACTTTATTATAACCAATCTCCTATATGAAATTTGAGTTGAAAAGATATACATATCTTTATTTTTGTTCAAGAAAATTTGGGGAGTGCAAACAAAAGTTTTATCTAACATGGCTCAAAAGGGTAATGTTCAACCATGTACTCACTGAAAGAAATAAAAATCCACTCGATAAACTTCATATTCAATAGTTACACCACAATGATATCTCTACTTTCAGGAGATTCTTTTAATGCACTCCATTAAACATTTTCTACTTTGCACTATAGCTTCTAGAACAACACCATTGGCAATAAACAATTATCTTAAGTATGGATGCATTCATTCAACAAATATCCACCTACTTTGTCCAAAAAGTACTGGAAACCACTAAGTATGTAGAGCAGACATGTGGATTTCACAGTATAATATAGCAAAGGGAACCATTAGACACTAGTACTCTTAAAGATATTCTTAAAAACAACTTTATGGTAGTAAAAATGAGTCAATTTTCATTGGCAATTTGTTAGGCTCTGTGGTGAATTCTTATTATGTATAACGGAATATATTCTTCTAAAAAAATCCCTGGTTCACTATAGAAACACAAAAACATTGGTAAGTAATTGACTCGTAGTTACACATCATTCCTTTAGCAGACTGTGTCTGCACCCCGAATTCTCTGATACGCCACCTTATGCTTCTATTTGGCACCCTTCAAGCCAATATCATTAGGACAGCAGTCTGTATGATGTTAAATAAACAAAATTTGGCTTAGAGATGACTCTATACTTGAACAATGGCACAAGAAACTGCAGGGTAACTTAAGAAAAAGGTTAAAGGAAGGCCTAACTTTGGAGTATACTTTTCTAAGAGAAAGCTCGGTTTTAACAATTTACAGATTCCACTGCAGTCAGTAATTGGGGAGGAACTGTTGTAACCCTGAGTTCTCCTTTGTATTTTGTTGCTGTGATAAAGCACCATGACGCAAAGCAACTTGGGGGAAGAAAGGTTAATGGCTCACAGGTTATAATCCCTCACTGAGCTAAGCCAAGGCAGGAACTGAAGGTGAGACCTTGGAGGAATGCTGCTTTACTGGCTTGCTTTCCGTGGTTTTCTCACTTGCTTTCTTTTATGACCCAGCACCACCAGCCCAAGGGCAGCATTGTCCACAGTTGATTGGGTTGGTCTTGCACACCCATCATTAAATAAGAAAATATCTCCAGGCTTGCCCATAGTCCAAGCTGAGGAGGCAATTTCTAAATTGAGGGCCCCTTTTCCAGGTGACTCTGGTTTGTATCAAGTTGACAAAAAGCTCACCAGTCTATTATGCATTTTTTCTTTAAAGGCAAGCACTAAGCTGTAATCAATCAGGCTGTCACTCGACTTCAGTTCTGTTTTCTGTATATTTCCATTTTCTGTCCAAAACATGTGGCTTGAGCATGTTGAAGAGCAGCGTCTTTGAATCTGTTCTGGCTTTATGAGCTTCCTGGTTTCTGAATCATTCTTTGTTCAAGTTGATCAATTTGTCTATACTTTTTATTTTTAAGAAGAAATAGTTGTGAACTCTGACAGAATCCCAAAATCACCAGCGTTATCTTAAAAGGTAATTTCTGGTTATAATTTTGCAATTTGAGATTTTGGAGCTATATGTTATATTTCCAAACGCATAACTTTATATGTGACAGATAGCTCCCAAACCATAACACACCAAGCATTTGTGCTTTACATCTCCGGTAACCTGCCTCATTTATCAGGACACAGTACAGAAACTTGAGGCCCAAACTAGAAGCAACTTTGTTCTCATAACGAAGTTCTTAAATTGTAAAATTTGGCAACTATGTTTCCAAAAATCTATCTTTGAGCTGTGACCTTTGTTTGTTTGTTTTTAAAGAATCTGATTTCAACTCCAGGCTTGTCTGGGCCACAGAATGAGACTTTGTCTCAAAACAAACAAATACCTGCAAAACAAAAACAGCGATTTCAGTGTGGAAGACACCATTGTATTCAGAATTAGTTTTCACACCAAATTTAATTGCTTCATTCATCCTTTGCTTATTTCTAATATTTTTGAGGCATTTATACCAGAGTAGAATGTTTGGAGAATAACTTCTAGAAATATAAAAATATTTCTGAGCTCATTAAATATTTATAGGGTGGTTTGAAAGATTAGGAGAGGAAAGCAAAGAATTCAAATGGCTCTTTTTCTTGAGGACTATGGAATCAGAGACATCTCAGATAACACCAGGCCTTGGGAGGCAGAAAGAGGAGCCAGAGGCAGGAAAGATTACCCAAAGTTTGAGGCCATCCTGTTAAATGTAGTGATCTCCAGTCAGGGATTACTGACAGCCTGTCACATATACCAAAAATCATACAAAATTATGACTTCTCTCTGTAGGAACTATTCCAGATCTGTTTTAAAGCATTAGTTGTATTCAGCAAGAGTCCTTTCTTTTTAAATAAAAAATTGAAACAGACTAATATAGTTTGTTTTAAAACTGACATCCAAAACCTAGAGAAGATATTTTCTGTGTGATAGCATAAACAACATTTTGTTTTCTTATCATCTTGCAGAATGAAACATTTGTTTTAAAACTGAAAACTCTCCAGCCTTGGTAGTGCAGGCCTTTAACCTTAGCTACAAGGGAGGCTGACATAGGAGGACTGAAATTCAAGTGTAGCTCCAACAACATAGACAGGTACTGTCCTCAAATTTTTGTTAAGTTTAAAAAGTGTATATGTTGGGAGTCAGGGGATGGAGTGGTCTGTAAATACACCTCAGTAGAAGGGAGCTTGTCCAGCAATTAAGCTAGAGGATCAATCCCTAGCATTCCAAAAAAGGAGTGGCCCTTATGATTTTGAATTTTCTAAAGCATGCTGATTGTGTGTGTGTGTGCGCACGCGCGCGCGCGCGTACCTGTGCATGCGTGCATGCTTGTGTATGTATGTGTGTGTGTGTGTGTGTACCTGTGTGTTTTAAGGAAATAAAGAGAAATATATACAGTCTACCCCACTCTCCACCTCATGGTGTCTTATGGGGAGAAGTCCTGGAGAAAACATTTGGATAAGGTGGAGAGGAATCTCAGAGAAGGCCAAAGCTAAGACCTGGCTATAGCGGGAGGGAGAGATGGAGGATGGTGCAGACTCTCCCTGGTAACAGGGAAGGGAGATGTCCAGCCTCCTGACGGTGATGCCACTTGTGGTTCCTCAGATTGGTGAGGATCCGGATGAGTGACGGGTGGGGCCTGAGGTGAGCGCTGGCGGCGGGGAGGCGGGGGCGGGGCCTCCTGTCGCTCTGGCCTCCTGAGCTGGGGGAGCGAGCTTGGCAGTGACGCGGGGCCCTCACGTGACCCGGGGCTGCAGAGCGACGCAGCCTTGGGTGCAGTCGTCACTCGAGTCTGGCCACCAGCTCGGAGCCTCTCTGCGCGCGGCGGGCTGGCATCGGGCCCAAGGCGAGCGGGGCAGGTAAGGGGCCTGCACGCAGCGGCCCCGAGGGCGACAGCCTGGCGGCGGGCGAGCGGGCGGGCGGGCGCGCACCGCGGCTCTGCGCTCGGCTTTGTGCATCGCACGGGGAAGCCCGGCTGCGCCCGGGAAGGGGCGCCCGGCTCAGGGGCGGGGACGGCGCGGGGGTCCCGGGGAGGGGGCGGCTGGGCCGGCCGGCGGCGGAGAGCGCTCGACCGAGCCCTGGAGAGCCGGGCTGGGGACGGGCTGCTGGAGAGCGTGGGCGGCCGGGGAGGGGGCTGGGCGGTGGGTCTCGGGAAGCGGGGTGCGGTGCCGAGCTCGGCGCCGAGTCCCCCCCCATCTCACCCTGTCTGCAGGTCTGCTAGCCGAGAGTCGCGGCGGCGCGTCTCGCAGCGAGAATTGAGAGGACTACGCGGCAAGGGATAGGCCCAGGTCTGTTCAGGGGCTGTGTGTGTGTGTGGGGGGGGGATGGAACTGGGGGAGGGGCTGGAGGAGGGTGGGGAAAGCCCCGTCTAGGACGTCAGTGAGAACCCCCACCCCACACTACTCTTAGTCTCAGTCCTCCATTTTGGTGCCTGAAAGCTTAAGGAAAGGATCCTGGGAAATAAAAAATGGTGGGCTTTGGGGGAGGGAGGGAAAAGAGAGCTGGTGGGGGGGGAGGGGCTCGAAATGGAGGCTCTCTAGAGGTTGCCTGGAGACTCTAAGGTGGGAAAAAATAATAATGGAAACCTTTGTTGTTAGTCTCTGAATTTTGCTGGTCACTGCACCAAGCATTCAGGTTTTTTTTCCTTGCCCTGTCTTACTTGTGTTCAAAGAATAACAACCAGAAAACAAAATCTCATCATGGCCAATATCCACCAGGAAAACGAAGAAATGGAGCAGCCCCTGCAGAATGGACAGGAAGACCGCCCTGTGGGAGGAGGTGAGGGCCACCAGCCTGCTGCAAACAACAACAACAACAACAACCACAACCATAACCACAACCACAACCATAACCATAACCACAACCACCACCGAAGAGGACAAGCTCGCCGACTTGCCCCTAACTTTCGATGGGCCATTCCCAACAGGCAGATTAATGATGGGTTGGGTGGAGATGGAGATGATATGGAAATGTTCATGGAGGAGATGAGAGAAATCCGGAGAAAGCTTAGGGAGCTACAGTTGAGAAATTGTCTGCGTATTCTTATGGGGGAGCTCTCTAATCACCATGATCATCACGATGAATTCTGCCTTATGCCTTGACTTCGGTCATTTCCCCTGAGATTCATACTGTGATTCCCGTTGTATTCCTTTTCCTTGCATTTTCCTGACATGCCTTTAATGACTCGTTTGTGGTGAGCCTTGTGTTATTTCCATGTGCCAGGTTGGGCTTGTGTTGCCAGCTTCTAATTGGAGATTGCCTTCCCACTCAGTGTGAGTTTCTGTCAGCAGTACACTGTTGCCCATTTGCATGGAAAAAAATGTAACGTCAATAAAGCAACTGAAAAGCAACCTGGATAATCATTATTGTCTCCTTAAAGCATAAATAAATACTTAAGAGTAAAAGAGTGAGCCACAAATACTCCAAAGTTCAACAGTTGGGGGTGGGCATATGTATAATTTTCCTTTTATTTGGAGCTCCATAAACTTTTTTGGTAAGTTTATGAATTTAGTGTAGGTATGTAAAATTATTTGCTCAACAAATTTAAAGAGTAAATACTCTTGGTGAAGACAATTTCTTAAAATTTTCCATATTGTCCCCATCAGGTGTGGGATTGAATTGGTTTAGATTTTTAAGCCTCCAGTCGTCCCTAAGTAGTTGGAGTGAACTGAGGAGAATCCTCAGACCTTGTCCATTTTCCCAATTCCAGACAGGAAAAGGAGATGGGTTCCTCCCGTCATTAGCATGTTGCAATCCCCCTTTTAGGTTACAGGTATGTGATTTGGGTATACATTCCCTTCTGATCCTATAGTCCTTAGCACAGCTCCATTTAATTTGTCTGAAGTCTGTAGTGAGAGGTATGATAGGTTGGAAAATGTCTTTGTAGCTTGATATCCAGGTGAGTTATAATCCCCATGGTTTTTGGCTCATAAGAAAATAGCCCTTTCTGGTTATATCTCTGTGTTCTCATTCAAAAACACGCAGGCAGGGGTGCACTGGGGCCTAGCACAGTAGATAACAGATGCCGTGCAGGGTTAAGCGCAGACCTGCATCACTGTAAACCTCCAGAACATAACTAGGCTAACAGTTTCATTGTGTTTCCACCCTTGCTGGATTTCCCGAAAGCAGCCTCTCAGCAGGCCTGCCCACCCCACCCCCACCCCCCACCCCGTTTAATAGACTTCCTAGAAATGTCAATTTCGCGGAGGTTGGGGGGAGGAGGGTGGACAGGCATTGTTTGGCTGTATCCAGTCCATCCTGTCCACACTTGAAACATAAACCCCATTGGGAACTTTTAAAAACTGAAACACTTTGCATTTTGATTTTTATGTAATATGTATACTCTAGACAGTAATATTGTCTTAATTTTACTGATGGTCAGGGCCCGATGTAGTATAGAAATAAGAAATTGTTAATTATTCTAATAGGCT
This sequence comes from Grammomys surdaster, assembly GCF_004785775.1. Lineage (NCBI taxonomy): Eukaryota > Metazoa > Chordata > Mammalia > Rodentia > Muridae > Grammomys > Grammomys surdaster. The sequence goes on from NW_021604717.1 coordinate 613,076, forward strand.
AAGTACTGTCGAGTTAGAAACCCCATTTGATACTGTTCCTAACCCCACAGCTGAAGGCTAGTAATCACTGATCTGAAAACTTTAAAGAAAGGCCCCAAATAAAGTTTTTAATCCCATATGCAATACATTATAGACCTTATAATATGTTAGTGTCAAGGGTAACACAAGCCATCTACCTGTACACATAAAGGAAATGTTAAAAATTTAATTATTAACACTTGGGTCCCTTTCTCAGCCTGCTGTCCACTATTAGCAACCTATAAATCAGAAATTAGTGTTTTTAATAGGTTCCCAGTTGATTTTTCATATGTCTGAGTTTTGACAACATAGGCACAAAGAAACTGGCAGAAATCTCACCGTTTTACAAACATGACCTGAATTACTTGATTGCACAATGAATGTACAGTTCTAAAATTATTAAGTCGGAATATATTAATTATTCAGTGTATGGTTATAGTTAAGTTAGTACTGTCTATGATTTTTAAAATTGTTCAGTTGAGTTACTGAATTACTATGAACAAATTTATGATACTGAAATTATATGTTTTAATTATACATACATAATTTCTGTATAGGTTCATCCCTGTTCATTTATTACGATAATTTTGTTTTTGTTATCCTGAAGCTCAGTGTTTCGCACAGTGCTGAATATAGCATATATTTACTAATAAGGCATATATCTATTAGGTGATTAAATAATTTTGCAGTTATTAATCTAAAATTATAATAATCTATAGTTTTGATTCTGGTTGATTTATTTTTTTTTATACGCAACAGAAACTTTTTATGAAGAATATTTAAAACTTAATTTTAGTATTAATTTAGTATAAATTAAAACTTAATTTTAATATACTGTGAAAGGTCACTATGCATATTTAGATTGTGCTGAGAACTAAAGAAGAGTATAGGCAACCACCATCTAGTCATCTAAAAATACCACATGTAAGTTTTTGTCTTTGTCCTATATAGAGTCATAGTGGAGTCAGATGAAGAGCCTCATAGAAGAAATACTGCATCTTTCTCACCTTAGAAGGTGGGTGTAGTGGCACTGGCCTGTAATCCTACCATTTGAGGGTGGGGGTAGAAAGATTTTTGAATTCGACTCTATCCTCAGGTACGTGAAACCACCCTCCAAATTAGCTTTCATTTAGCCAAAGCTGAGGAGCAATTTCCAAGCCAGCACATTTCAGTTGGCAACTTTTTGAACATAAAGTATACTTACTTTTGTTTTCTAGAACAAGATAGAACTATTTTCTAAAGATAAAAAGTTGTCCCAGCAGCAGAAAAAAGTCTGGATTCCATTAACGAGATTAACAAAATTCCATGTCTGTTCTATCCCTTTCCTGGTATCACTTGTTTAGAAAAAGCTGGCTTTTAGATTTTCAGATAGCTTGTATTATAATTGCAACTGAGACAGGCAAAGAGGACCTACCTCTCTCCGTGGCCATGGGTAAGTGTTAAGCTCTGTTAAATATCACCATTACTGTTAAACTGTGTCTGTTTTTTGTGTAAAAAAAACAGACACAGAGGGATACAGCAATTGGACTCCTAACTAGCCACTATTGAATTCTTTCCTCCTGCCCTGCCTGCCTCGAGCAAAAGGACCATCAGCCAAAGAACCAGGGAAACTCCCTGTCTGTCAGCATCAGCCAGCCTGAACACTTCAAAGAGGCCTTGAGAAAACTATGCAGAGATTGCAGCTGGTTCCCCCACCTCCTGGAAGCTCAGTCAGGGATGTCTGAAACTGTTTATATCAGACCTTTTGCTTTTAAAAACCTTAATGAACTCTAGACAATCCTGTAGGATAAGACAGGTCTGCCTAGAAATATTAAATTAAATTGTCATTCATAGGACTGCAGTAATAACTGCAGAAGAAGATAAAATCAGCCAAGGGGAACATAGAGACTAGGAGGAAATTGGACTTGCAATGTTTATAGAAGAAATATAGCTCGATTCTTAAGACTCCAAGTTCGTAATTTATCAGGAGCAACTTGATTAAAATCTGTCTCCTGTCCCCTTTCTATTCTAAGCAAAGCAATGAAAAGAAAAAGTATAAGATGGTGATACAATGTTCACATTAGATATATGACAGAGAGGGTGAACCTAAGAAAATGGTGAAAGTTATACTCTATAAGAAATCTGGTATTTTTTTTAAATATCACTGAAGGCAATGAATGTTCGATAGAAAAACAGTAACATTTAAGAAATGAATTAAAACAATGAGAGTTCTGCTGATAAACAGAGCCATTTAGTAAAGAAAAAAAACCTATCAATCAACCCACGAGGAGTCTCATACTCCTTAACTTGATCACTCCATGAAAGAATGCTTTATTACTTTCCCGGTTGCTGTGATTAAATGTCCTGACCAAAGCAACTTTAAAAGAAAATGGGTTTATTTTGGTTCACGTTGATCATGGTACAGAAGGCATGGTGGAAGAAGCTTTGAGAAGGCAGCTGGCCACATTGAGTCTGTAGTCAGGAAGCAGAGTGTGGTAGATGCTGTTCTATTCCTTTTGTCACATTTCATGTAGTACTTCATCCGAGAAATAGTCCTACCCACATTTAATAGGAGTCTTTTCACCTCAATTAGCCTAACTTAGATAAGCCCTTGCACAAGTACCAAGGAGCTAACTTAATCAAAGATAATTTCTGACAGACATTTCTCCAGGCTTGTCTCTGGTGACTCCAGATTTTCTTAAGTATTAACCACCACAAAAATAAAAATCAGAAGAAATGAATAAACAAACAAATAAGCTACTTTTCTGTCACCATGATAATTACATAAACAAATCAACTTTTAAATGATGAGGGATTAATATTGCCTCCTGTTCTTAGAGATTTCAGCCATTACAAATCAACTTTTAAATGACAAGGAATTAATTTTGCCTCCTGTTCTTAGAGGTTTCAGCCATCGACGGTTGGTTCTGTGTTATTGGGCCTGAGGTGAAGTAGAAGCATCAAGGTAAAATATGTGGCAAGGGCTGATCACTTTCTCTGTCAGGCTGCACACGGGGACAGGAAGGGGCCAGCCACAAGTTCTATTTTACAAGATGTGTACTTGTTAACCTACTTCTTTCAACCAGGCTTCACCTATTAGCCTCTACCAGTTTTCAATAAGGCTGCCATTATGGATTCATCAGGCTGAATCAGGATAGAAAAACAGGGAACATGATACTGGGGACTTGAGAAGGGAAAAGGACTCTCTTCCACCCTAGAACCCCAATTGAAGCCTCCTGACAGTAAAGCAGCAAGAATTCCAGCACACTGCAATTAACAGTTCCCAGCCAGATGCTATTGTACTCCTACCCTGACTGCATTGAGCAAAAAGCCTTTCTCCCTTCCCAGCTGAAAAACCTGGAATTTTCTAACAAACTCACCAAAACATCTTGCACAATACTAGAGGCTTCTGGTTTTCCCTCAACAGATTAGAATTTTACCTAAGGCATCTTCGTAGCCACCCTATAATCTCACTTACCAAAGGAGGAGGGAAAAAGATTTCTTAACTATCTTCTGAGAGGTAAACTAAGAGCCACAAAAAAAAAATAGTGTATATGGCTAATGTTGGCAATGAATAGTTTATTCTCCCTTGTGGAGCCCAGACATATACTTGGATATATCTAATGATCTGCAACTCTTTCTTTGAGAAGTTCACATTCATGTTCTCAGATAGGCCTTAATTTCTTCTGAGAGCCTGGCTCTCTCTCAATGGTTGTGCTTAAGTTATAGTAAAGTAGCTTTAATACAAATCTGCAGCATAGTAATCTCAGGCAGGAATCTAAATATTAGGCTAGAACAAAGAAGTAATTTCAGACAGGAATCTAAATTTTAGGCTACGACAAGGAAGTAGGCTTCAGACATGAAAATGACCTTGAGCTAGGATAGAGAAGTAGGCTCAGATACTTTGGCCATCCTGATAAGCCTTTAGAAATAGTGATCATGGGAGTGAGTGATCATGGAACTTTGTTTATTGCCTTGATTGTTCTTTGACTCTTTATGTTTATTGTTTTGCTTGTTCCTTGACTATTTGCATCTATTGTATTGCTAGATCCTCAACCTAGAACTGACCTTAATACTTTCATGTAATTAAAATGGTATAAAAGCATACAAGAGGACTTCCGGTCTGGGCCCGAGCATAGAGCAGGTCATAGGCGGCAGCTCAACACCCAACCCCAGAAAACCGAGAGAAAGAGGGACTCCCAGAAGCTTTCACACAGGCAGCATCCCAGGTAAGGAAAAAGCAGCACTTGCCCCAAACAGGGAGCAACTGGGACCCACTGGGACCCAGGAATTCACTCCTGGCCCGGAGCACGGACTCCATCTGGTCTGGGCCCGAGCACTCGCAGATCCTGGGAGGCAGCTCTGCACCCAATCTCACAGAATCCAGAGGAAGTGGGGCTCTCAGGACCTCTCTGCCAAGCAGTATCTTAGGCTAGGAGGTGGCACTGCTTGCCCCCAAACAGGGAGCAACCGGGACCCACTGGGATCCAGAAACTCACTCCTGGCCCAGAGCACTGGTTCCTTCCGGTCTGGGCCCAAGCACTCAGCACATCCCGGGAGTTAGCTCTGCACCCAATCTCACAGAACCCAGAGGAAGTGGGGGCTCTCAGTAGCTCTAACTCAAGCAGTATCATAGGCTAGGAGGTGGCAATACTTGCCCCCAATAAGGGAGCAAAGGGGACCCACTGGGACCCAGGAATCCACTCCTGACCCGGAGCCCGGGCCCCTTCCGGTTTCCACCTGAGCACGGAGCATATCTTGGGCCTCAGCTCTAACCCCAGCAGCAAAACACATCCCAAACATTTCTGACACAACCTAGGTAATAGGAAAGACAGGCCCCAGTCAGAGACAGCACAGATAGAACAAAGGGGATCCAGATGGCAAAAGGCAAGCGCAAGAACACAAGCACCAGCAACCCAAGGTACTTGCCATCATCAGAACCTAGTTCTCCCACATTAGAAAGTCCTGAACTCCCCATATCACCAGGAAAACAAGAACCAGATCTAAAATCACTTCTAATGATGATGCTAGAGGACTATAAGAAGGAAATAAATAACACTATCAAAAAACTTGAGAACACAGGAAAACAGGATGAAGTCCTTAAAGAAACACAAAAATCCTTTAAAGAATTACAAGAAAACACAAACAGATGAAGGAATTGAACAAAACCATCCAGGACATAAAAATGGAAGTAGAAACAATAAAGAAATCACAAAGGGAGATTACTCTGGAGATAGAAAACCTAAGAAAGAAATCAGGAGTCATAGACACAAGCATCACCAACAGAATACAAGAGATAGAAGAAAGAATCTCAGGTGCAGAAGATACCTTAGAAAATATTGACACAACTGTCAAAGAAAATGCAAAACGTAAAAAGTTCTTAACACAAAATATCCAGGAAATCCAGGACGCAATGAGAAGACCAAACCTAAGGATAATAGGTGTAGAAGAGAGGGAAGAATCCCAACTTAAAGGGACAGTAAATATCTTCAACAAAATTATTGAGGAAAATTTCCCTAACCTAAGGAATGAGATGCCCATAATCACACAAGAAGCCTACAGAACACCAAACAGACTAGATCAAAAAAGAAATACCTCCCATCACATAATAATCAAGACACAAAATGCACAAAACAAAGAATTTTAAAAGCAGTATGGGAAAAAGGCCAAGTAACAGATAAAGGGAGACCTATTAGAATTACACCTGACTTCTCACCAGATACTATAAAAGCCAGAAGATCCTGGACAAATATCATACAAACCCTAAGAGAACATAAATGCCAGCCCAAGCTACTTTACCCAGCAAAACTCTCAATTACCATAGACGGAGAAACTAAGATATTCCATGACAAAACCGAATTTACACAGTATCTTCCCACAAATCCAGCTCTACAAAGGATAATAACAGGAAAGCTCCAATACAAGGAGGGCAATCATACCCTAGAAAGAGCAAGAAAATGATCCTTTTCCATCAAACCCAAAAGAAGATAACCACACAAACGATGTCTCCACTATTAGCAAAAATGACAGGAAGCAGCAACACCCTCTCCTTAATATCTCTTAACATCAATGGACTCAATTCCCCAATAAAAAGGCATAGGCTAACGGACTGGATACGAAAACAGGACCCAGCTTTTTGCTGCTTACAGGAAACCCACCTCAGTGACAAAGACAGACACTACCTTAGAGTAAAAGGTTGGAAAACAATTTTTCAAGCAAATGGCCCTAAGAAACAAGCGGGAGTAGCCATTCTAATATCGAATAAAATCGACTTTCAACTTAAAGCTATCAAAAAGGATAAGGAAGGGCATTTCATACTTGTCAAAGGAAAAGTCAACCAACATGAACTCTCAATTCTGAATATCTATGCACCAAATACAAGAGCATCGACTTTCATAAAAGAAACCTTACTAAAGCTCAAAACACACATTGCACCTCACATAATAATAGTGGGAGACTTCAACACCCCACTCTCAGCAATGGATAGATCATGGAAACAGATACTAAGCAGAGATACAGTGAAACTAACAGAAGTTATGAACCAAATGGACTTAACAGATATCTATAGAACATTTCACCCTAAAGCAAAAGAATATACCTTTTTCTCAGTACCTCATGGTACCTTCTCCAAAATAGACCATATAATTGGGCACAAGACAGGCCTCAACAGATATAAAAAAAATTGAAATAATTCCCTGCATCCTATCAGATCACCATGGTCTAAGGCTGGTCTTCAAAAATGACAAAGACAATGGAAAGCCCACATTCACATGGAAACTGAACAACACCCTACTCCTTGATAATCAGGTAAGGGAAGAAATAAAGAAAGAAATTAAAAACTTTTTAGAATTTAATGAAAATGATGACACATCATACCAAAATCTATGGGATACAATGAAAGCAGTGCTAAGAGGAAAATTCATAGCTCTAAGTGCCTACAAAAAGAAACTGGAGGGAGCATACACTAGCAGCTTGACAACACATCTGAAAGACCTAGAACAAAAAGAAGCTAATACACCCAAGAGGAGTAGACGGCAGGAAATAATCAAACTCAGGGCTGAAATCAACCAGATAGAAACAAAACGAACTATCCAAAGAATCAATAAAGCCAGGAGCTGGTTCTTTGAGAAAATCAACAAGATAGATAAACCCTTAGCTAGACTAATCAGAGGGCAGAGAGACAGTATCCAAATTAATAAAATCAGAACTGAAAAGGGTGACGTAACAACAGAAACCGAGGAAATTAAAAAAATCATCAGATCCTACTACAAAAGCCTATACTCAACAAAATTGGAAAATTTGGATGAAATAGACAATTTTCTAGACAAATACCAGTTACCAATGTTAAATCAGGAGCAGATAAACCATTTTAACAGTCCCATAACCCCAAAAGAAATAGAAGCAGTCATTAAAAGTCTCCCTACAAAGAAAAGTCCGGGACCAGACAGTTTTAGTGCAGAGTTCTATCAGACCTTCAAGGAAGACCTAATTCCAATACTTTTCAAACTATTCCACAAAATAGAAACAGAAGGTACACTACCCAATTCATTCTACGAAGCCACAATTACGCTCATACCTAAACCACACAAACACCCAACAAAGAAAGAGAACTTCAGGCCAATCTCCCTTATGAACATTGATGCAAAATTACTCAATAAAATTCTAGCAAACCGAATCCAAGAACATATCAAAACAATTATCCATCACGATCAAGTAAGCTTTATCCCAGGAATGCAGGGTTGCTTCAATATTCGGAAATCCATCAATGTAATCCATTATATAAACAAACTCAAAGAAAAAAACGACATGATCATCTCACTAGATGCTGAGAAAGCATTTGACAAAATTCAACACCCCTTCATGATAAAAGTCTTGGAAAGGTCAGGAATTCAAGGTCCATACCTAAACATAGTAAAAGCAGTATACAGCAAACCAATAGCCAGCATCAAACTAAATGGAGAGAAACTTGAAGCAATCCCACTAAAATCAGGGACTAGGCAAGGCTGCCCACTCTCCCCCTACTTATTTAATATAGTATTGGAAGTTCTAGCCAGAGAAATTAGGCAACACAAGGAGGTCAAAGGGATACAAATTGGAAAGGAAGAAGTCAAAATCTCACTATTTGCAGATGATATGATAGTATACTTAAGTGACCCCAAAACTTCCACCAGAGAACTCCTAAACCTGATAAACAACTTTAGCAAAGTGGCTGGATATAAAATTAACTCAAGCAAATCAGTAGCCTTCCTCTACTCAAAAGATAAACTGGCTGAGAAAGAAATTATGGAAATGACACCCTTCAAAATAGTCACAGATAATATAAAATACCTTGGTGTGAACCTAACCAAGCAAGTAAAAGACCTGTATGACAAGAACTTCATTCCCCTGAAGAAAGAAATCGAAGCAGATCTCAGAAGATGGAAAGATCTCCCATGCTCATGGATTGGAAGGATTAATATAGTAAAAATGGCTATTTTGCCCAAAGCCATCTACAGATTTAATGCAATCCCCATCAAAATTTCCACTCAATTCTTCACAGAGATAGAAAGAGCAATCTTAAAATTCATTTGGAATAACAAAAAACCCAGGATTGCGAAAACTACTCTCAGCAATAAAAGAACTTCTGGAGGAATCACCATCCCCGACTTCAAGCTGTACTACAAAGCAATAGTGACAAAAACTGCATGGTATTGGAACAGAGACAGGCAGGAGGATCAATGGAATAGAAAAGAAGACCCAGAAATGAACCCCCATACCTATGGTCACTTGATCTTTGACAAAGGGGCTAAAACCATCGAGTGGAAAAAAGATAGCATTTTCAACAAATGGTGCTGGTCCAACTGGTGGTCAGCATGTAGAAAAATGCAAATTGATCCATACTTATCTCCTTGTACAAAGCTCAATTCCAAGTGGATGAAGGACCTCCACCTAAAACCAGCCACACTGAAACTAATAGAAGAGAAACTGGGGAAAAGCCTGGAACACATAGGCACAGGAAAAAAGTTCCTGAACAGAACACTAATGGCCTGTGCTCTAAAACCAAGAATTGACAAATGGGACCTCATAAAGCTGCAAAGCTTCGGTAAAGCAAAGGACACAGTCAATAGGACAGAGTGGCAACCAACAGATTGGGAAAAGATCTTCACCAACCTTACATCCAATAAAGGGCTAATATCCAAGGTATACAAAGAACTGAAGAAATTAGACTCTAGACAATCAAAGAACCCTATTAAAAAATGGAGCACAGAGCTGAACAAAGAATTCTCAACTGACGAAGCTCGAATGGTTGAGAAGCACCTAAAGAAGTGTTCAGCATCCCTAGTCATCAGGGAAATGCAAATGAAAACAACACTGAGATTCCACCTCACACCAGTCAGAATGGCTAAGATGAAAAACATAGGTGACAGCACATGTTGGCGAGGATGTGGTGAAAGAGGAACACTCCTCCACTGTTGGTGGGATTGTAAACTGGTACAACAACTATCGAAGGCAGTCTGGTGGTATCTCAGAAAATTGAACATAGTGTTACCTGAGGACCCAGCTATACCACTCCTGGGCATATACCTAAAAGACGTTTCAACATACAACAGGGACACATGCTCCACCATGTTCATAGCAGCCTTATTTATAATAACCAGAAGTTGGAAAGAACCCAGATGCCCTTCAACAGAAGAATGGATGTAGAAAATGTGGTACATTTATACAATGCAGTACTACTCAGCTATTAGAAACAATGAGTTCACGAAATTCCTAGGCAAATGGATGGAGCTGGAAAATATCATCTTGAGTGAGGTGATCCAATCTCAAAAGAACATACATGGTACGCACTCACTGATAAGTGGATATTAGCCCAAAAGCTCACAATTTCTAAGAAACTACGTATAGACCACATAAAACTCACGTAGAAGAAGGAAGACCAAAGTGTGGATGCTTTGGTCCTTTCTAGGAGTATCAAAAGTTTCAACCAGAGCTCCCAAAGTCTAAACCACCAGCCAGAGAGCACAAAGGGAGAGACTCATGCACCTGTATAGGGAATTGAGGGTGACCTTGTTAGACTTCAGTGAAAGTGGAGGGCCACAGTCCCCGAAAGTTTGGATTCCCTACTGTGTGGGAATTTGAGAGCAGGGAGATGGGACTGGGAGGATGTTTGGAGCACACCCTCACAAAACTTAGGAGGAGGGGGTATGGGATAAGGGGTTTTGGGGGAGAATGGGAGGGGAGATAACATTGAAAGGTAAATTCGTATAATATCCAATAAAAAAACCACACAGATAAAGGGTCTAAAAAAAAAGAGAGAGGGAGAGAGTTTACTTATTTTAAATTGATTTCAAAAGTTTCTAGGAGTTGTTAATTGGCTAAGATCCTATTTTAAGCTCTCCATAAAAGAATTGAAGTCTCTGTTCAATATTCTCAAGAGAGAGGTAAACCCTAATTTTCTTCAACAATTAATTGACAAAAGAGAGGTAATCTCACAAAAAGTAGAAGAAGCTATTACTCATCGATATATTATATAGTCTGATTAGTTGTCAGTGGTGCTATAACAGTCCTTTGACAAAAGATTATTAATATAGATTTATATATCCTTAAATAGGGTCTTCATGACTCTCTGAGTGTGGAAGGAGAGACTGTTGGCGCTTCTGCCCTGATTTTACAAGAACTCTGAAAAATTGGCTTTAAAAACAAAAGAGGGGGAACGGTACCTCCTCAGAAGGAGTCCCCCTGAAATACACTCCATCATGCCTTGTTCACTTTTATCTCTCTAAAGCTGAAAGCTCATGGCAAATCTGCTGTTGACTACCTCTGGCAACACCAAGACCAACAAAACTTTGCCACAGATATGGGGAAAGACCCTCTTACCCTTAAAGGGAATGGCCCAGACCCAGTTCCCTTATGGGGCCGAGGACTGATATGCCTGTCGGATACCACAGAAGGCACAGCTAACTGGCTACCAAAAACATTAATGAAACAAATAGATACCCCCACAAAGCCAGGCCCAACCATAAATACGATGAATAACAATTTACATCCAGGGAAGAGAAATCTCCCTGAGAATCCCCTTCTTTTTCCTTTCCAGGTAAAAATGAATCACCCGTGATGTCTGTGGTTAGAAGTTCTAATCCAGATGCTGGCCTCCGAACTTATACTACTCAGACCTTTGAAGGGCCACTGACAAGAACATCAAACAGCTAGAGATTGACATCCCTAATCTGAAGAAATCCCATATTTCGCCATCTGAAGAGACCTCCTAAAATCGCAAAGATCCTTATTGGACTTGATTTACTCTAGTACAATAGAAAAGACTGTATACAGCTCTTGACTGTGTACAACCCTCAAAGAAGGTTGCCTTTACATAGACAAAACAAGGAGGGTTAAAGAGAGCATGAAATAGGTAGTGAAGCCTAAGAAAAATCAGAGAGAGAAAGAGACAGATGAATGCTGGTACAAGAATTGATTTGAAGCCTCTCCAAGGTTGTCAACCCTATTTCCTTCCATCTTGGGACCATTATTTGGGTTCTTTTTGCTTTTTTCTGCTGGTTCCTGGCTCTCAAATAGGTGGACTAACTCTGTGATACAACGGATAAATAATTTGGTAGCAAAACCTACTCAGATACATTATCATAAGTTAGCTATGGAGGACCACGAGACTCAAGATGAGGTTGTTACTTTATACAGGGTGTTTCCAAAACCCATCTCCACCCAACCTAAAAAGGCGGGACTTCTGCCCCTAGACCAAGCAGAGGGGGGCCACCCAGAACCCCGTCTGACAGGCGATCTGAATTCTTGCTTAGGCTGCGAGGCTAAACACTGCAGGGGAATATCAATAAAAGATAAACATATCTAAATATCTATCTGGGTTCCCTGAGGGACAAGCCTGACTGCATAGGGGTTGATGTCAAAAGTATCCCCTCTCCAGGCAAAAGACATCGGGATGGGTATGGCCCTCATGCCTCACTGGACAATGACATGGGGACTGGATCCATTACAAGGTCCCCTACAAATACTGGAGGTCAGGCCTCTATCCCCGCCTTCGCAAGTTTAGAATTGCCACAGCTCTTCTATACTTAGAGAAGGGAGGAGATGTCAGGGGCAGCCCTGCTTACACACTGTAGGCCTAAAATCAGCCATAGGCCTAAAATCAGCAGTGGGCCTGTCATACATGTATACTAACAACAAGTCTTGGGTCTCAGTGGAAAAACATTGAAACAGATGGCTATAAGCTAATGTCAATAGGCAGCTTTTGTGGAAATTTATAAGCCTGAGTGGTCATGGACCTTGTAAATAGGTAGCCTTGGCAGACAATACCAGCTTAGATGGGGACAAGCGAGTCATAGGCAGAGTTATGGTGACTTGTCCTCTGAACCTTCACCCAGCCAATACCCGATTCTGAAGATACCTGTATTCTCCCTGAACACCCACACTCCAGTGTCACTCCCTTCCCCACGTCCTGCCTTTCTGTGTTTATACCCCTGTGTGAATTAATTATGATTTGAGAAAAATTTTTTTAAAAAAAGAAAAAAAGCATACAAGAGGAGGGGGGATGGGATAGGTAGTTCTAGGGAGGGGAAATGGGGAAAGGGGAAGACATCTATATCGTAAATAAATAAAATATCCAATAAAGAAGGAAAAAAACCCCAAATCTTCAGCACTGCTTCGTAAACCGACTAGTCCTGATGTTTCTTTCAGCAACAAAGCTATAAAATCCAGCCTGAGCTGAGGTCCCTAATAGAATAGGGTAACTCTTAGGCTGCCGAGGGTAGCAGTGGCTGTATGTCTCCTCACTGCTAACAAAGAGATTAATTCATTGATTAGGTCAGAGCCCTCAGAAACCTATCATTTCTCCCAAAACACATCAACTGTCAGCCAAGCCTTTAACACATTGGCCTTCAGTGACAGGGATGGGCAATTCAGAACCAACTCATTACAGATAGGTTGAAAAGTCTATAGTCAATATAAGAAAGCATAATATAAGTTTTGTATATATAATAGCATAATTAGGAAAATGTCAGTAATGATAGTAAGGATTTACAAAACTAATAATATATTTCATCTTATAACCATGTGAAACATAGCAAACAACTGTTTAATACCTTTAAAATGGACCTGTGCATGTGGATGTGGTTCAGTGGTAGAGTGCTTCTCTAGTATGTCAAAGACCCTGAGCTTAGTCTCCATTTACCACTATAAGTAAGTAAGTAAGTAAGTAAGTAAGTAAGTAAGCAAATAAAAGTTCTTGTGACCTACTTCCCAAAATTGAGATATAAGATGGGCCACAAAAGAAGGATCAATGCATTTAAAAAAAATTACTTCTTTGAATATATTCCCAGACTTGCAAAAATAATTAGAAGGCTTCAAATGTTTAAGATTCAAGTTTAGGGCCATACCACTCTAAATGTTCCCAATTTTGTCTGATCTCAGAAGTTAAGTAGGGTCAGGCCTGGTTAGTACTTGGATGGGATTATGCCTGGGAATACCGGGTGTTATGGAAAGAGAGGGGAGGGGGAGTCAAACATAGTGTCAAACCCGGTGCTGTATGCTTTAAAAAAAAGGCCAAACAATACCATCTAAATAAGACTGACTACCAAGGAACTTACAACAACGACCAGGCCCTATTTTGAATTTCACAATAGTAAAAAAATGACACATGTGTACTTACAGGTAATGCTGTCTTATAGAACAATGTTGTATTTGACTATCCTGCCTTTTATCCCTGTTTTGCTGAGCAGCCAGGTGTAAAAGTGGACCATTAGGACAGTAAGGCAAGCTTAAAGTAACAATAAAGTCTTATTTCAACAGGGCAAGGAAAAGGTGAAAATGAAAAGTGCTGGCTTCACATAGTCACCGTTTTCCCAATGGAATAGCACCAGAAGTGGGTTAGATGGCTTAGCACAGATGGCAAGAGTCATCTCAATGCAGAGGAACCAGAAATCAAATCATGCTTCCGTATTGGCTCATTTAGTTAGACTTGCATTCAACACATATACAATGCACATATGTATCCACATTTGCACACATGTGAAGATGATAATTGGAGGAAACATAGCACCCTGATAATAGTATGGTGGAGGTGAAGAATATAGTTCTTGTCCTAATAGTATGTGAATGCATTTTCTGCATTTGCAAAGTATATAATGGATCGCGTTGTAATCCAAGATAGAAACTAATTAGAGATTTACATATGCTAAGTATGTTTGTTTTAGAACATTTAAAAAGTATTCTAAAACCATAGTATTTTTCAGCCGTTCCTATGCAGTCAAGGCCATAAGATAAATTATTGCAGAATGAATTTGTCTGAGTGACTCCACTAATCACCTCACCACTAGTAGGAAGCACTCTCCGACAGTCTACTTTTATCATTCTCATTTTTTGTTCTATATTTAACTACTCACGAACATACCAGTTTTCATGTCTTAATCCCTGATGTATTTATTGGTTATTGATGGACTTACTTCCTAGATCTTCCTAATGAAGTGGCATTTGTTGCTGCATTGATCATGCTTGCTCATGTGCCTGAGGCTTTCTGAGTATAGATTTAAGGGAACAGATGCTGATACAGCCTCTCTTTACTCTCTCATCGACACTGCCAAGGGTTTCCACAAAGAAAGTATGCCAAGTTTTCCTCTCCCAGTATTATATTAAGATCTCAGAGTCCTCCAATTTCCATTTTAAGAGGATGTATCATGAATCTTGCCAAACATTATAGTTATTCCAGGGCGTGTATCAAAGCTTTAAAAATGATCCAATGTCTTTACAATTAAAATCTGTATGTCAAATATGCTACTGATATGGAAAGAAGATGGAAAATTAAGAAAGTTAGCTAACAGTTCAACAATAGTACACTATATTAACAAGTATAAATGATTTTTCTTGCATAGATATGAAGAACCAGTGTGTAGTTGACCGGAATCAGTATTAGATAATTTTTATCTGTTCGGTAAAAATTTAAAATTTTAAATGGTAATGCTATTCACCCAATCAGCACCCCTTATAATCCAGATAAGGCTTGAAGTGTGCTTTTCTGCCATTATTTGTGTGTTCTCATTGTTTATAGCTGAATTGAGAGGTTCTCTAAAAGGCTCTATGACATTTGGCCCCAGGACACCACTCTATTCATTGTTCCACCTAAACAGAAAAATCTACCTCCTGGTTAGATACTCAGTTCTTGAGCACACTCCAGGATTCTCTTTAATCATTGTAATTGTAGTTCAGGTCGTTACTCCTGAAGGGATCTGTAAACCTTCCTTAATCCCTGTCTGAGAAAACTCGCCTTTTTCTTTGTCCTCAGAAGCACAGCCCTCCCTATGAGCTACAAGTAGCCCTACATTCTCCATACATACAAATTTTCATATAAGACAAAAGAAGCCCTGGCTCTAGATAGCTAATTTTTTCATAGCTGACATAAAAGTCCCTAGGAAAAAGGGGGGCTAACTCCACCCTTGTTGAAAATGCAGGGCAGTAAACACCGGAAGTGATCATCCCTCACAGCAGAATCTGTTCTCACACATTTGATCTTCCACCAGCCTTTCAAGGTACCTGGGTTGACAGACTCTTTTCCTGGCTCTGGGAAGAGTCTAGTGTTCAGACTCCTTGCCATCTGTCTCCGAGACCAGAAGCATGTGTGTTGTAGTCACACATCTATGAAGACAGAATAGAAATACCTCATAAGAGGGCTATCTTGAGATTCAGTGCAGACATAAAGAGCCTAGAGCTGCAATTCTCATAAAAACATACTTTATAAATAGTTGCTGTTTTTTCCCCTAGAGCAAGAAATGCTACTGTGGCCTCTTGACTTGCCCCCTCAGCCAGTGCTCTTTAGCAGTTATACATGCCAGAACCTCCATGATGTTCTTTTTTTTTAATTTTAGAAATAGGATTTCTTATTCAAAGGCCAATCAAGTTGTTAGGCCATAATCATCCAAGCCCAAGAAAACAAACACATATGCTTATTTGACATCCATAGTGTCTATGTAAGTCCCCTTTATTCTAGACATTGCCAGTCTCTGTCTTTTGGACAATGTCATCTGTATATTTTACCAGACCTATCACTTTGAAAGTGTCATCTCAGATGTTCATTACAATCGTGTATTCTTAGGTCCCCCCCCTTAGGACTGCTTGATTTAGCAATACGGAAAGTACAGATCCATTCAAATGAACAAAATAAAGAGGCATGCCACATTGAGAGAGAGAGAATGTGTGTGGTTGTGGGTGTATGTTGGAGGCAGAGAGAGTGAACGTCAGTGAGGAGAATATGGTAAATCTAAGGTAGATCAAACTCCATGTTTATCTGCTACAAAGTCTTTCCTACTCAAGGACAGATGGATTTTTCTCTAACTGGGCTTCCAAATGACTGGATGATTCTCACCTACATTAGGGAGTACAATCTGCATTACTCAGTCTGGGTCACCACAGGTTTAAATATTAACCATCCAAATACATTGTCACAGAAACATGAAGAATAGTGTTATCTAAGCACAGATGGCCAAGTCAGTTTAACACATATAATCAATCTTCACACATAAATATTCATCATTTTTGCTGATCATGAATTTGATCAGTTGTTACTTTTTTTTTCCACAGGCAACCTTGAAAGTCTGGTGATTAAACAAGTTGCTTCAAGGAATGGCCACAGCTGTGTGCAAATACTAGTTGCAAAGCATGTGAGATGACCCTTTAGATTTCAAGAATAATAGATCCCCAGATGACTGCAGTTCCAGGTGACAGGCACCACATGGAGCAGAAAAGCATCCATCTGACCCAAAACAACACATAGACTACTTAGAATCAACACCTATATTACTGAAGGGTATCATGAAGCAGACCCGTAAATCTAAAATGTATTAAAAGTTTAATGAAATAGTTCCTCCTTTTGAGTGATCGTTTTTCATCAGATAAGAAACAATTCTCCCTTTTTGTTTGCTTGTCACATGCCTTAGAATTACAAGGCATGCTTTAGTCAGTGGGATTCTCTTACTTCTGAAGACAGAGTAAGACTTCATTAGAAATTTGACTACATCGTTTTTTTTTTTTTTTTTGAGTTTGTATGTATGGACAGATGACAGAACATTTTATGAAGGTTTTTTTGAAGAAATTTCCAAGGGAATGCATCTACTATAGATTAAATAAGTACTCATACTTTTAAAAACTACTTCTCTTCCTCTTCCACAATTATTCTTTAGTCTTACTTCTTAAGCAAAATATTCTCTTAATTTAACAAGCTCTAAAATCCAAAGGCCCTAGCAGTATTGCAGCACATCCTTCAATAATAACTCAATGGTCTCAGTTCAACCTTCAAAAGCCACAGACTGGCAGATTGGATTAGAAAATAGACCCTCCTTTTTGCTGTCCCCAAGAAACACACCCTAATGCCAAAGATAAATACACTCATAGGGTGAAAAGAATGGAAAAAGTATGTCAAGCAAATGGAACCAAGAAACAAGCATTTGCTGTTGCTAGTCTAATATCCCTAAGGATAGAGTCCTTGTCAGAATAGGTAAAGAGGGTTACTTCATACTAATAAAGGGAACAACCTATCAGAAGTAAAATTTCACACACACACACACACACACACACACACACACACACCATGGAAAGTAAAAATATTTTTTTGGATATTTTATTTACATTTCAGATGTTATCTCCTTTCCCCATGCCCCTTCCATTAGCTCCCTATCCCATCCCCTCTCCTCCTTTTTTGCTTTTATACTATTTAAATTACACGCAAGTATTAAGATCAGTTCTAGGTTGAGGAACTAGTAATACAATAGATGCAAATAGTCAAGGAACAAGCAAGACAATAAACACAAATGGTCAAAGAACAAGCAGGACAATAAACAGAGTCCCGTGATCACTCCCATGTTCACTATTTCTAAGGGCTTATCAGGATGACCAAAATATCTGAGCCTACTTCCCTGTCCTAGCCCAAAGTCATTTCATGCCTGAAGCTTACATCTTTGTTCTAGCTTAAGATTAGATTCCTGCCTGTAATTACTTTTTGTTCTAGCCTAAGATTTAGATTCATGCCTGAAATTGCTTCTTCGTTGTAGCCTAATATCAGACTCCTGCCTGCAGTCCATGTCCTTGTCCTTGACCAATGTCAGATTCCTTCCAAGCAGCCTATTTCCTTGTCCTTGGCCAATGTCAGATGTCGGGCTGTAGAAGACATCCTGGGTGTTTGGCCATGCCCCCAGAACCCAGAGACCTAACATGCAGTCTCACCTCCATTAAACCTGTATGGTCAGTCACGTAAGGCACAGGTAGAGGGCATGACTAACAGGCCTCTGCTTCAAGATTTACATATTAATGAATTACCTAAAGGCCAGGGGCATAGATAACTAAGTTTTCATCACCCTAGCCCCTCCTCTTTCCCCCGCTCTCCAATATAAGGAGGCCCCTCCTGGCATTTTGGGGGAGAGCATTCACATACAGATACAACTAGCAGCAGTGGCCCGTGTACCTCTATCCTCCCAGGCTGCCCCTATACCTGCTCCAGGGACTCCTTCCTCCCCCGTCGGGCTGCGCTGGGTCCCTGTGCCACTGCTCCTGGGACCCTGCTGCTGTCTGCAGCTCGTGGGCGGCCCAAGCCCCATGGTGCTGGCAAGATCGAACCATCAGCTGGGAGTGCCCCTGAGTCCTGTGGACCGCTGAGTGAGCCTCGGCTCTGAGGACTGCCTAGTCCTTGGCCATTGGGCACAGGTGCGCCTGATTGAGCCCATGCGAGTTTTAAACCACATTGAAATTTCTCAACTAAAAAATATCCAGTCCCAGACAGATTTGCTGGTGAATTTTGCCTGACATTGAAAGAAGAGCTAACACTAATGCATCTTGAACTATTCCATGTCATGTATCAGAAAAGACAGGATCATTACCTAACTCTATTTTTATGATGCCATTGTTATCCTAATACCAAAAGAAGACAAAGATGCAACAAAAGAATAAAATTACAGACCAATTTCAAAAATTCTTAATAAAATACTTGCAAATTGAATTTCGAGAACACATTTAAAAGACTTTCCATGATTAAGTTAGTTTTATTAGAGATGTGAGAATGGTTCAATATATGTAAATAAATAAACTTTATAAATTACATAAATACAATTACGGGGTTTCTAGGAGGAAGCCACATTATCCTGAAAATAATAGGATCTTCTATATATTCTAAATATTCATTCTTTCTTAGATATTTAAATGTTTTAATACTTTGTTAGATATTTAAATGATTTTATGATTAAATGATTTTTAATCCTTTATTAGTTATTTAAATGCCCCTTTTCATTCTCTGAGCATTGGTAATTTTGATATGCTAAAAATTTTGGATGTTGATAAAACCAAACTTAGCTACTTTTTTCTTTTGCTGTCTGAACTTTGGTATCATATCTAATGTAATGTATTGTTATTAAATCCAGTATGGTGAAGCTTTTTTCTTCCATGTTCTTTTATAATTTTAGTTGTCGTGTTCAGGTCTTTGATTCATTTTCATACAATGTAAGTGTAAGAGTCAAATATTTCTTTTACTGTTAATGACTTATTTCTCGAATGTTATTGGTTGAAAAGACTGTCCTTTCTTCACAGAATGACCTTGCCATACTTGTAAAAATAATCTTTGTATGTGGGGGAGTCATAGCTATAATCATAATTTTCAGAAAGCTGAGCTAGAAGGTTCAACATGAGTTTGAGGTCAGTTGGTATACTGAATGAGTTTGAAGTCTGCCTGGGATAAAGCAAGATCCTGCTTCATAAAAACAAAGCAACAATAATTTATGTAATGGGCTCATGGATAAAATATCACATACTTCTAATGGTATAGCAAAAGATTTTTGACAAATTCTTCAAGAACCTTAGAACAGAAAGAAAATATTCCTGCATAATAAAGCCTTAACATGACAAAGCTATAGCAAACATTATATAAAATAGAGAAAATCTTTAAGCATTCTTATTAAAATCTGCAAGACAAGGGTGTCTGCTTTCTCCACTTGTGTTTAATATAGTATAGAAATATTTATCTAGAGCCACATGGTAAGAGAGGCTAATAAAAGAAAAATTCATATAACTGATAAAAACTTTCAGCAAAGTGGAAGAATATAAATATACCTTTAAAATATCTTGGGGCTGCACTGAGTGCCTTTCTCTTTCTTTTCTGGTCCCAGGTGCTGCGGGAGCCACGGGTTACGGTACAGACATGGCCAAATCCAAGAACCACAGCACTCACAACCAGTCCTGCAAATGACACAGAAATGACATCAAGAATCCCCGGTCAGGAACTTGGTTGACCCCAAGTTCCTGAGAAACATGCGCTTTGCCAAGAAGTACAACAAGAAAGATCTGAAGAAGATGCAGGCCAACAACGCAAAGGCAGTGAGTGCATGCGCAGAGGTCATCAAGGCCCTTGTGAAGCCTCAGGCCATCAAGCCCAAGATGCCAAAGGGCCCCAGCCGCAAACCCAGCCGCCTGGCCTGGCTTTCATCATTCACCCCAAGCATGGGAATTAGATTCGAAGCTACATGGCCAAGGGTCGTAGGCTCTGCCAACCAAAGCCCAAGGTTCAAACCAAGGCAGAGGCCAAAGCTCCAGCTAAGGCCCAGGCTTCAGCTCCAGCCCAGGCTTCCAAAGGTGCCTAGGCCTCTGTGAAGGCCCCATAGAAATGGCTCTTGCCAGTGTGAAGACAGAGAAACTGCTGGGACACGCCTACCTATACACTATTTGCAGATGACCAGTGTCCTATGCTGTTTTACAAATGAACTTGAGGCAAGATCTGTTTAAAAAAAAACCCTTGGGTAACAATCTCTTGAGAAATAAAAGCAAAAATATGACAAATAGGATCTCATGGAATTAAAAAGTTAAGGAAACTGCCATTCAAGTACAGAACAGAAGAAATTCTTTATCATCTTATATGAACAACAGAAGATTACCATCTAGGTTACACACAGAATTCAAGAAATCAAACATCAAGAAAGCAACCTAATAAAAATGGGTTATAGAAGATTAGCATCTAGAATATACAAAGAATTTAAGAAATCAAACATCAAGAAAACAAAAAAAAACAATTAAAATGGGTTATAGAACTGAATAAAACATTCTCAAAAGAAAAATACAAATGAAAAACATTTCAAAAATTAACCAAACTGTTGGACTTCAGACAACTTTAAACTTACATTCTTACTGCCCTACTCAGAATGGCTATAATCAATAAAGCAAATGATAACAAATGCTGGCAAGATTGTGAGGAGATGAAGAACCTTTATCCACTGTTGGGAGTCTAAACTGATGAATTCACTATGGAAGTAAGTGTGAGCTATTTTTTTAAAGATCAAAAGTGGGACTATCATATGATCTCACTATATATTCAAACTCTGTAACCTACAATAGGGATAACTTTCCATTTATTTTCAGTATTGCTCTGTTCACGATACCCACTGTCTTAGGGTTTTACTGCTGTGAAAAGACACCATGACCAAGGCAACTCTTATAAGGACAGCATTTAATTGGGGGTGGCTTACAGGTTCAGAGGTTCAGTCCATTATCATCAAGGTGGGAACATGGCAGAATCCAGGCAGGCATGGCATGAGAGGAGCTGAGAGTTCTACATCTTCATCTGAAGGCTGCTAGCAGAATACTGCCTTCCAGGCAGCTAGGGTGAGGGTCTTATAGCCCATGGCCACAGTGGCACACCTACTCCAACAGGGCCACATCTCCGAATAGTGCCACTCCCTGGGCCAAACACATGCAAACCATCACATTTCCTAAATGGAATCAGCATACATGTCCATCAAGTGCTAAATGGATGATGAAAATGTGATACATCTAATGCAATTTTATTCATCTGAAAAGAAAAATGAAATTATGAAATTTGCAGAAAGATGAATGGAATTAGAAAATCTTATACTAAGAGAGACAAATGTCACATTTCTCTCTCATATATGGGTCATAGCCTCAGATTATTAGATTTAATTTGGGATATCTGTGGAGGTCAGGGACTTAGATGTTCTCAGTGGTTAAGAGCACTGGCTGTTCTCCCAGCATGTGGGTTTGACTCCAGCTCCCACATAATGGCCCACATTGTCCTATAACATCATTCCCAGGGGTGATCTAACCTCCTTTTCAGACTTCCACGGGAACCAGACATGCACATGTTGCACAGAAAGACATTCAGACAAAACAGTAACACACATAGAATAAATACAAAGTAAATAAATTAAAATAATTTTGAAGGAAAATATTCTGCACAGGTGAATAAGGCTTCCTCCTAAAGACATGAGCTATTAAATGAAAGTCTCAGTGCCAGGTATCATACCTAACCTTGTGAGTCAAGGAGGCCCCCCCAAAGTTCCCCAAACAACAGACTATTGTAATTCCTGTTGCTTTCCCACTATAGACAATAAAATTCTATTGCTGAAGACACACATATTTTGGTTGCAGGGCATCGAGAAACAGAGCTTGACTGAGCAGGAAACTTCTCTTGTTGTGGTCAAATATAAATATATATACAATATAAATATCTATTACAAAAAGGTGGTTCTTGAAACACTGTCTCCTGCTACCAGAATAACCCTTGTTATTAAAGTCACTCTCCTTTATCCCCGTTTCACAGAACTCTTTCATAAGACAGCAGACATCTGTGGCCTCTGTGACTGCCTCAACTCAGCACTGCAGGTGAGTGTCTGGAAAGTTTTGGAAGTATTAGTAGGAAGCCAACATGTTAACAACTATTAAATAACATTTTCCAACACCAACCTTCTAAAGTATAAAGTGTCTGTAGTTTTCTTCTTTTGTCTCCTTAGGGGTCTGTTCAAGGATAATTATGAATATGGCTAAACCCCAAATCATAAACCTACTTAAAACATTTTATTTTTTTATTAATGTTTCTTTTGGATCTTCATTGCACAGCTCTTGAGCATGGAATTTGTGGATGATATTGCAATGTTGCAATGTCAAGATTGGACACTCTTGGTTTAGATCTTAGATTTGGCACAGAACGAACTTTGCTATGTCACCTAAGCCTTTTGAAGAAAGAGATAGGAATACTTTGGAAGACAGACACAGAAGCAGGGAAATAGTTTTAAGCCTATTAAAAGTCGTCCCAGCACACACACATACACATACACACACACATACACATGCATACGCATATGCACACCCCAGGGGAAAGGTAGCTTACAGCCTCTCTGACAGAAGGGAGAAGATTTGGGTTATGCAATGGTAGTACAACCTCCAGTATATCAAATCAGGTAGATTATGGGTGACTATGCAGAGAGGGGCTATTGCATATTGGTTAATGGATATCCTTCTATATGGAAGAAAATATCAAGAATGGTGAGCATTTTTTTTCAGAATATGCCAATGTATAACAGAAGTGACTAGATTTCTGACAACAACATTGTGGATATATTATTCTAAGACTTCTCTGAAATAATCCTGAGATTTATTAAATGACATTTATTGGTGTTTCTAGATTATCCAGTCATATGATTAGAAAACAGGGTCTTAATTTTTATTTTATTATAGATATCTAAATGTTTAGTAAGGTATATGAGCATACCTTACCTTGAAGGGTTAGCAAATCTACTGGAGCCCCAAAAGATATTGCTTGGTCTCTTTTTACTTATATTACTCTTCCATGGCCAAGACTTGTTTTGCTTTTTGTTTGTTTGTTTGTTTGATTTGGACAGGATACTTTAAAATTTAATATATTAAAATAATGAGCTTCATTATGACATATCTATATACATATTATAATGTGATCACATTATCTTCTGATAATCACTTTCTGTTCTCTGCATGTTCCATTTTTCTTTCCTTACAATATTCCTACTTTTATGTCTTTTTTTTTGCCCAGATTCCATGTATAAGATTAAAAAAAAACACTCGTCACTGTCTTTTAAAAATGTATTTGTTCTATTTAATTATTTAGTATTTATTTAGGCAGTTTTTTTTTAAAGAAAGCAAAATTCCTGACCACAGAAACATGCTTAATTTCACCAGTCTGGACAGGCTTCTGCCAATTGCCTGCTTCCCTGCCTGGGTTCTTAAATGAGTTTGCTCTCTCAGGTGGGTTGAAGGGTGATGCTGTTTTGCTTTCAGAAAAATGCAGAGACAAGGAAGGGAGGGCTATGGGGGAAGCATTTCCAGTCTGTTGAACATCCTGCGAAGAGCGGTTGCCATAGAAACCTGACATCATTAGGGTGACCTTGAGGACTTTTAAATGGAAACCAGCATGATCTATTACCGAGAGAAGGGGCCAGTCTCTAGGGATGTGTTTTGTTCACATAACCTGGTCAGAGTTCTTTTAATTTCCTGAGTCCCATCCCACTTTCTCTCACTATGCTTTCTCAGGTAGCCTGAAGGTGAAGGCATTTTATATTCAGAGAAAGTCTAGGGCACAAGGGAGGATGAGCGGGGGCGTCTCTATACAGCAGCCTGTGGATGGCGGTTGCTATAGAAACCTGACGTCATTAAGGCTAGCAGGATGGCTTTTTTTTTTTTAATGGAGCACTAGGTGATCTGGCAAGAAGAGCAGAAGTTCCCCGCCCCCAAGAATTTGGACTGACTGAGCTGAGAATGTGATTGCTTTATGGTGGTGCGGGGGTGGGGTGGGGTGACCTCCTTGGACTTGGAAAGATGAAAATAACTACAGACCCAAGTCTGTTTGGTACTGCACTATCTCTTGTAGGAGAGACATGTGGAATCCTCCTGGATACACAGAGTGAGTGTACTGTTCTGGTTCAGGGTGCCCAGGAGCCATTTTTCTGTGAAAATGTGGAGTGTTCATGGCGAATAAAATAGGCATCTGGGCCTGCTCTCTGCCCAATTCCCACTCTGTGAAAAGGAGACAAGAATGCTCATCTACCGGATCTCTGAGATCTTCAGTGATAATATCCACTTAAACCATCATCAATGATTCACATGACTGTCTCGAATGTTAAAAGGTGCATTTGTTTTGACGGTCTTGCTAAGACTCTGATTTTAACCCAGACATTTCTTGATTTTAAGAGACTTTTCTCTGTTCACCATATTGTTGACCATTGTATATCCACTTTAAAAATTCCAGATGAGTACAATTAAAAGTATGTATGTATACTGCGTATACATATAATGAGTGGGTGAAGGCCAGAAAAGGGTGTTACATCCCCTGGAAGTAGATATATTGACCTTTGTGGCCCACCAAGTAGGTGCTGGAAACCCTGGCCATGTCTTCTGTGAGAGCAACAAATCCTCTTAATCACTGGGCCAAATCTGAAGTCCAACATGCCAACTTAAAAAAAATTATCATTTTCTACTTTGCCCCATAATGACAATAGACATCTTGTAATCAAGTAGGCTTAAACTTCATTATTATTTACCAACCCATAAGGTTTCATTTCTAAGTTACTCAGGTTCTCTGTCCCACCTACTGCCTATCCTGTCTTCAGGCAAATACAGAAATCTATCATTATAGATGATTTGTATATCCTGAAAATTTAAATAGAATCAGAGTTTAGAGATATCCTGCTTCTTTCATTCATTTGATATGTGTGTTTAAACTGATCTATTTTGTTGCATATTATAATTTTTCATTCATAATACTGAATAGTATAGGAATGTATGGCTTTGCTATAATTTTTAAAGATTTATTTTTATTTTATGAGTGTATGTATTTGCATCCATGTAAGTTTGAACACCACATGCATGCCTGGTCCCCATGGAGGTAAGAAGAGGATGTTGGATTTCTTGGAACTGGAGTTACAGACAAGTTGTGAGCTCTCAAGTGGTTTTTGGGAATTGAACTCAGGTTTTCTGGAAGAACAATCAATGCTATTGACCACTGAGCAACCTCTCCAGCCACATACTTTTGAATTTCTTTATCGGCTGATGATTGTTTAGGTTGCTTTCAATTTTAATCTCTTGAATATAAAGCTAATATGAACTTATATAAACAAGCCTTTTCAAGGAAATGTTTTCTTTTTCCTAGGTAAATGCCTAAGAATGTAATGGCTCGATGATTATTAACATTTTTAGAAACTGAGAATTTTTTTCCAAAGAAATTGTCGTGATTTTCATGGCCACCAGCAATCACTAGGAGAGTTTCATCCTCCACAAACTTGCCAGGACTTGGTATGACAAGTCTTTAATTGTGGTTATTCTTGTGGGAGTGTTGACAGTCCCATCAGAGTTATCTGTTTCTTCTTTTTTCAGGATTAGGGATGTTGGTACTCTATGTTTCTCTTAGTGGGGCATCTATTCAAACTTCTGGCCCACTTATTGATCAAATTGTCTATTTTCTTAATGACTTTTGTGAGACTTTTTGTATTCTGGGAACAAGAGTTTCTGATACATGTTTTTCAAACATTTATTTTCCTGGGCAGGGGGCTTGTCTTTATTGTGTTCTACCATACACTTGGAAGAATGTATATCTTTCACTTTATGGAAGTCCTAGCAATTCAGTTCTTGAGGTAACAAAAAGGGGATTTGTTATATCTAAGAATTTTGCTCCTAATCCATGGTCCTGAACATTGATTGTTTTCTGCTGCAAGACTCACATATGGGTTGTATTTTTGATCAGTTAATTTTTAGATTTATTTTCATTTTTCACTGTGTATATGCTAGTGTGTCTATGTGTGGGCTATGTGCATATGAGTGCAGATGCTCATGGAGACTGGGAGAGATTGTCAGTTCTCCTGAACTTGGATTCTCTGTAACAACAAAGTGCACTCCTAAACTCTGAGATGCCTTTACAGCCGTATTAGACCAATTGTTCATTTTGAGTTGATCTTTGTATCCTACCATTTATGATTTGTCTATTTTTATGTATGTGCATATAGATATCCACTTGTCCTGAGATAAGATGGAAATATAAGACATTGAAGGGAACATGGGTGGGAAAGAGACCCTCATCCTGTGATCTAGTTTGCTTTTTTCGTTTTGTTTGGTTTTGTTTTTGCTAACTGACAGGAAACCTTAATCCAACTCATAAAAGCCAAAATTTCCTGCTGATAATATGTAATGATTCTTAAAGACTTCTCAAACAAAGTTTTTTTAAATAACAGTGAATAATCCAGAGCCTGAAGATTATTCATTGTTTAAGAGCCCTTGGTGTCTTCCAGAAAGTGGGAAATGTATCAATATATTCTCTCAACAATGATTTGTTGTATTCAGCATCCAGGTACTACACAGCAGTTGGTAAGTTTTTACTAATTATTTCATATTTCTTGATGCTGTTTTAAGTGACAGGTATTTTAAATTACACTTTCCATATATTTTATGGTAGTCAATTGTCTGCAGGTAGATTTTAATAAAGGCTAATTAAAGAATCTTTTAGGTTGAAATGTTAGGTTACTTGCTCTATGATAAAAAAGCCGTTGATGCTAACATGTATTTGTCTGTCTCAGTTCCAGCATTTGAAGTTGCTGAGAATGGAGTGAATTATGAGAAAATAAACAAATGTCCATGACCTAGTTTTGTGGAAGACTTTTAAGACAGCCACCTGTCAAATGTTTGCTCTAAATGGAGTCTGTGCAATCGTAGAGATTCTCTTTCTTTATCCACCAGTGAGTTCTCTCAAGGAGATCATGGTTGGATATCTATATACGTATCTGTAACTCCAGGAATGTTTATATTGTGAAGAATATTTCTAGTTAGTGATTTTCATTTTTTTTAATCTCCCAACACAGAAGGACAAAGTTAATATTAGTGTCATAGTACTTGTGTGTTTTACCTCTAGTTTTCCAGGTCAGCATTCAGATTTTAACAGTGACTGCAGTGAGATTTGGTACAGATGTGGTATTTTATGTGTGATTCTTGCCATAATGCTTGTTACCATGACACCTGCTAAGTGTTGCAGTTACTAGGCTGCAAACAAACATTACTTGTCATTGAGTATAATTTCACTTCTTCCTCATTTTCTTGTTAATGAATTTGTGCTTCTCAATACTACTCAGAGACCTCCCCCACTGTTTTTAAAGGAATACTCTATTATCATCACCATATATTTTGATGCTTATACTGTCCTATAATTTGCCAGTGGAAAGATACACATTCAAGTTGATTCTGCTGTTCATTTGTTATATGCCTAGAATTCTGGACCATGTGACCACCCCTGGGTAGGAAACAACGATGCCCACCTCAGTGCTTTGAGAACATGAAGGCAAAGGGTTAAAAATAGCAACATACAGAGAACAATATGTAGAAAGTCATCAGCAAATGCTAGTTGTTGGTGGCAATTTTAGTCCTTTTTCTGTCATGTCATGTTTCTTCTATGAGATGAACAAGAGAACTGCAGAAAGAACATGCAGAAAATAGACAACAAGCTGACATATGCCCATGTTTCCAATATGTATGAGTCATCACTGTCTCTATGTGTGTATATGCATGTGCTTGTGTGTGTATGTGTGTGTGTGTTTTTCTGTGTGTGTGTTTGTGTCTTGTGTAGGAAGGGTCTGTGGGAGGCACAAAGAAGAGGCAAGTACACAGCTTACACTTGACTGAGTATAGACAGGCTTCTCCATCGCTGTACTGCACGTGCTTCCCCAACTGCTTCAATCTCTCTTCCACGTGCTTTCCCCTTTGTCTATCTCCTAGTGTAACATGAGAGAAATCTGTGCACTCGCTATTCATACCAGTTCCAGACAAGAACAACTACCTCCTGGAGTCCTGTCAGCATGTTACCAGAGAAAGAATGACAAGATCAGATGGCACAGACAGGTAAGTCAGTTCCTTCTCTCTTCCCTTCCTTCTGACCAGAGGCAGTTGTTCTGTGAAGTTGGGGTGCCATGTGAGGAAGCATACTTTGGTGCCAGGTGGCAAAAAACAGAGCAGCACACCTTGAGACAGGAGCATTAATAAACTCCGTAGATGTCTTAATCTTGCATGGACAGCTTTATTCAAATGGAAGCTGTTAACAGCAGAATATTTTCTTGAAATGGGCCATGGATTACTGTATCACATCTACAGGTAGTGTTTATTAAAATAGTAGCTGTCCACATCCACAAAAGACAGCTGAATCAAACCCTGGGAAGGGGTAGAGCATTCTACATTCTGAGTAAATTTTTGACTTGATTCTGATGATTGTCCACATTTAAAAAGTATTGCTCTTTGTTTTGCAATTCTGTCTTCTGTTTTGACAAATCATGGATTCCTTAAATTCATTAACACATTCTCTAGCTACTCACTTCAATCATTGTTTTCTGTAGTGTTTCAGATAGGCTGTAATTCCTTCAATTATGTAAAGTTTATTTTTTCTCAATACCAGGATCCTGCATTAAGAAGACAAGCAGGGGCCCTCGAGTATTCCATTAGATGGAGAAACTGTTGGTAAGCAGAGGGAAGTCAGTAATTGGGGGCAACTCCGTAGAGAAAATGGTTGGCGTGGGGATCATGGTTAGTTAGGTTCTCACCGAAGGTCAGTTTCACAAAGTAGCATTTGAGTTGAATTCTGAATGCCAAAAAGAGAAGCAAGGCATGTATACACTGTGCTGTTGGTGTGCTTGTACCACATAGACTGCGATCAGTCTAAGAGCAGAGGTCAAGCCCAGTGACTGGCACTATATATCCTTGTTGGAGTGAGGTGGAAAGGGTGGATGATTCACTCGGTTTAGGCCTGTAAGGTATGTCAGCTGTATAATGATTATGAAATGTTCGAGTACGAGAGGGACATGATTTGATTCTTGTTGGAGTATGATTGTGTGGAGAATGGACTGAATAGGAGCTGTTGAGAGAGAGAGTAGACAGGGACAGTCATCACGAGGAAAAAGGTCAGTGGGAACCATGCTGCTGCAGAGCATAGTGAGAGGTGAACCAGTGAACCGACTTGCTCTAGCTAAGGTAGGTGGCACCTGTGACTGTGCATATGGAGATGAGGCAGGTGAGACACTCCTGGCATGTCTGGCTACAGGGTCACATGATAGTGCTCTTTTCTGATACCCTTTGTTCCATATGGTTTTGAGACATTCTCTGGATGGTTCGGAAACCCAGTTATTGTGAAAAGCAGTCATTGGATAACACATGTAGACGGAAGGAGTCTCTGATGTAAAACAGTCAAACTTGATTCTCCCAGCAGGGCCTGTCAGGTTGTAAGAGGAATCTGATAATTTCCCTTTTTAAAAGCAAAACACAGCAGCATATTTTTGAAAATGTGTCTTTGTCTGCAGTCTGTATTGCATACCTCTTTTCTTGATGGGACAAAGGCATGTAAGTGTTGTGTGAAGACAAAGTAAAAGCATAGGCACATGGTGCATTTTTGTCCTGACTCTGCTCCGCATCCCTACTCCTATCCTAACTATTGCTGAGGAGAAAGAAAACAGCAGTTGTCCTGTGTTGCTTGATGTCACGTCTGGATCATAACTCTTAGTGGAGTCCTTGTAGTAGCCATCTTGTGTCTTTCTAGACTATGTCTGTTTGTCTAAAAAAAAAAGGATAGCAACAAAAAAACCAGACTTAGTATGCCTTGAACATCATGGCTGTTATATCGATTCCTCTGGCCTAATATATATATGATATATATAAAATATGAGATATATAATGAAATATATTATTACATGAAATATATAAAATATGAAATATATATTGCATTGTTAGGAACACATGAAGCTTTTCCAGATTTGGATTACATTTTCTCTCTCTGCCTGAGACCGTATGGCTTGGGAGGTATGCCTGCTCGGGTCTTCTTTTTCTGATCTAATTACCCAAGGTTAGCAGCCATTTGTGAGTTAGGACAGATCTTGAGGCCCAGGTATGTTCTATGTTTCTCAGTTACACACCTGTCCCTAAGTAATTCCCTTGTTTCCTTCCATAGCAATTCTTTTCCCTGGTCTGACAGCACATTTCCTCCAGGTTAACCTGCAGATAACATAAAAGACACTATGATTTCTTTGAAATAAAAGGAAGTGGGTATTGATTTTTTTCTTACCTAGCCACAAATTCTTATGGAGAGATTAGGGAAAGTCTCCGAATCCCTTGTGGGTGGTTTTGTGTGTCTTCCTCGGCAACTTACAGTGAGATTTACATTTATGGTTATCTATATTTGTAGACTATTTACTGTTGTTACTTTATTTCTGTACACTGTGTGACTTTTTCATTAAAGGTGCTTATTTTATGGAATTCTGGGTATCTCCTAAGGTTTTTTTTTTTTACTTACTTGTGAATTATGGTGTTATGAGCACCTTGTGCATAGTTTTGCTTGGAAATTTACTTTTAATTTTCTTGGGCACAAAGCTGCTCTAGACCTGAGTAGATTAGGTTCAGTTAAGTATACAAGGGCAAGAAATTTTTTCACGTAGTTATTCTATGAATTCCAAGTATCAGCATATGACACATAGTTATTCGATTATATGTTAACCAGTAGCATGTGACATGTACACTAGTCTATCTCCTTGTCAACGTACGGAACTTTGCTATCTTTTGTTACTTACATGGATTTCAGATAATATATTATGATGGTTTTAATTTTATTCATTTTAAGATTCATTTGATTCAGCTCACTTAATATTTATACTTCTTTTAGTAGGAACGAGTTGAATTTTTATAAAACATTTTATCATTTGTACACTTCAATTGTTCTCACTTGAATCTCTGTTTTGTTTACTGTGTTCCTAGTATATTGTTCTTTTAAGAAGTTTTATTGTCTTTCATTTAATTCATAATTATTAAATTCATGCCACAGTGTGTGTGTGGTGGTCAAAGAACAATGTGTAGGAGTTGGTTCTTTCCTTCTACCGTGTACATTTTGAGGTTCAGACTCAGATTGCCAGCCTTGGCACCTGGCACCTTCATTTGCTGAGTCACGAGCACTACTGTGTTGAACTTTCTGTCCTTCCTGTTTCCTGTCACTTGGTAGCTAAAGTTGGAAGCTCTATCCAGTTCAGTTTTTTTTTTTTTTACAGGAGTACTTCATATGTTTCTTCTTCCTCCCCTTCCCCTCCCCACCTCTTCCTTCTCCTCCTCCTTTTTCTGATACTATTATACCACACTGTGCCATAGTCAGTCTCGGCTGCTGCAACAAATTGTCACTAAATTAACCATCATTTATTTCTTATGTGAATGGATACTGAAAGCCTGAGATCAAATTGCCAACATTGATGTGTTGTTGGTTGAAGTTTTCTTTTTCTTTTTTCTTTTTGGTTATAGTCACACATGTCCTTTCTTGGTATGGACAGTGAGAAGAAGCAAATGATCTCAAATCAAGTCTTACAAGGACAGTAATCCATTCATGAGAGTTCCATCTTAAGAACATAATTCATCCCAAAGTCCTATCTCTAGATACCATTATGTTATATCTAAATAGCACCTCTAAATACTATTACTTTCAACATAGTAATGTTGAATGTCATGTGTGTCTTCCTCTTTGCTTCTGTGACCTTAAGATTGAGTGAGCACTGGGCTGTTGTCAGCCCCCATCACTTGACCTTGTCTAATTTCCTAACAGCATCTGTCCCGATTGTCTAAATTATCCATCCATCTATCTATCTATCTAACTATCTATCTATCTATCTATCTATCTATCTATCTATCTATCTTCATTTACTTCTTTTAATTCTATCCTTAGAGCATATTTTAAAACAACAAAATGTATAGTCATATTTGGGGTTAATCTTTTAATTTTAATTTTATTTTTTCATTTTATTGAAAGTTAATTTTTAGATTTCTTTCCATTTATTTATTTATTTATTTATTTATTTATCCATTCACTTTACATCCTGCTTACAATCACATCACTTCCTCTCCTACCAGTCTCCCTTTCACTAGCCCCTCCCGAACACTCTCCCTTTCTCCTCTGAGAATGGGGATTCTTCCCCTGAGTACTAACCCACTCTAGCCCATCAAGCCACTGCAGGACTAGACACATCCTCTGTCACTGAGGACAGACAAGGAGGCCCAGTTAGGGGAACAGAATCCACAGGCAGGCAACAAAGTCAGGGTAAGCCTCTGCTCCAGTTGTTCAGGACCCTCATGAAGGCCAGGCTGTATATCTGCTTCATATATGCAGGGAGGCCTAGGTCCAGCCCATGTATATTCTTTGGTTAGTGGTTCAGTTTCTGAAAGCCCCAAAGGTCCAGGTTAGTTGACTCCATTGGTCTTCCTGGTGGTCCATATCCCTTCCAGGTCCCTCAATCCTTCCTTCAACTCTTCCACAATATTCCTTGAACTCTGTCTGATGTTTCACTGTGGGTGTCTACATCTGTTTTGGTCAGCTGATGGATGGAGCCTTTCAGAGCACAGTTATTGTAGGCTCTTTAAATATGTTATTAGTTAATTAATTAGCTAATTTATTCTTTAGTTGTTTATTTTTTGGTGCAGGGTTTTACGCTGCTCAGCTGGGTTTAAACTCTCCATGTGGCTGAAGCTGGCTTTGAACTATTATTGTATACACCTCCCAATACTGGGGTGTATGTGCCACCAAATCTAGCTTCTCTAGAATATAAGTTGTAATATGCTATTATATTAATTATTTTTGAATTTTATACAATGTACTTAAATCATATCCATTCCCACACCCTCTCACATACACCTGAACATCTCCAACCCCTCTCAACCTCACGATCTTCCTTTTAAAAATAATCCATTGGCTCTAATGTGTGCTGCTTATATTTTCTGTTGTTGGGCCTTCCACTAGAGTGTGTGGTTGATCTGCCAGGAGCCATGCTGTTAAAAACCTAGATTCTCCCTCCTCTAGAACTGATAAACTGTTAATAGCTGCTCAGTTAGGGGTGAGGGACTCATGAGTCCCCCCCTTCATGCTAGAATTTTGACTAGACTGATCTTGTGCAAGTTTCCTGCAGGAAAGCACAACTGCTTTAAAAAGTCCATTGTATTGAGTTCTCCTGGATACCTCTCCTAAATACTTCTCCTGGTGGGGAGTATTCCACACCTAGTACCAAGCCTTTTATTTGATAGCCTATGGATTCTGAGAGGAACTTTATCTGCTTTTAGGATAAATATGAAGAAAACATTGTTTCATTTCAATACTGCCCAATCTCTAGATCTTAGAATCTTCCCAACCTCTGTTCTGTGATTGTCCGTGAGCCTTGGTCAAGGTTATGATACAGATGTTCCGTTTGTGGCTGAGCATTTTATAGATAATTACTTTCTATACTTTGGCCAATTTTTGAGTTTCAGTGTTAACCACAATTCACTATACAAAGAACTGATAAAATCTGTAAGTTGCACTAATATATGGATACAGAAATATGAATTTAGAGGGTATTTTGATGCTATGTACACCTAGCAAAATAGTAGTCATAAATAGGTTCACTTCTGAGACCTGTGAACTCTCCAACTGTAGGATGTTGATCAGATTTATAGTACAAGGCAAGCATATCCTCTTGTGGACTGGAATTTAAATCATAGAGTGATTTGGCTACCTCTATGATATTCATGCCACTATTTCACCCATGGTCATACCTTGCCATGGTGGCCATTGTTGTAGTTCACAGGGGTAGCAGAGGGGTCAGAATATTGTTGACTTTTCTCCCATCAATAGCCTGCATATGATCTTCTGGTAATATGAAAATTAGGCAGTAGGAAGGAAGCTTTTTGGTTAGTGCCAGCTTGATTTCTCCATGTCCTATGTCCAAAGTGTATGGTATCTTAAGCAATAGGGTCTTGCCATCAAATTCTGATGGGAAACCAAGAGCAACGGCAATAACCTGTATAGTTTTGGAGTATCAGTGGAACAGCCTTGAACAACTGATAGTAGGGGTATCCCACACTTGGCACTGGGACTTTTTATTAATAACTCATATCTTCTGGGAGAAACAGCCCTTTTGTCAGATAACTCCAATTAAATTCATATATATACTTTAAAATAGTAGGTTTGATTAATAGGCCTATCCAAGAAGAAAACTGAGAAGAGATGACCACTGTGTGAGAAATCTGTGATAAGCATTTTACCAAATCAGGAGAGTTATGTGCTAAATAGGTTATCTGTCCTGCCTTTGCCTTAGAAGACCTAGGCTTTCTTCCTCTCTGTGTCTAGTGGTTTTGGCTCTAGTCTCCAAGTGGGAAAAAGAGGAGTCACATGTTTGATATCTCCTCAAGTGGACCCATTTAGTAACCAAATGATACAGATTGCTTTCTGATAGATCACACAGACTTAAAATCAAGTGTGGAAACATGTTACTCTGAAGTATCAAATGCTGTCCCATTCTGTGTCTGCTTCTCCCTCAGGCTCATTGCACACCAGGTGGATTGGAGAGAGACAAGCTTAGCTGGAATGGGTGGGTGCAGGAAATATCTTGGTTGGCTGTGAGTGTGTGGGCAAAGAACATGTATACCTGGAAACAACTTTAGAGAACTGTTCCAGTTTATTGGGGGAGACCTTTGTGAGGTTAATAAGGAATACGGGGTGATCGCCCGAGCCAGGGTGCTGCATATGCCTTAGGAATTCCAGATGCTGCTGGACATGACCTAAATAAGGGAAAATGAAAGTTAACCTGGCTGCTGGCTATGTGATCTCCCCTGGTGTTGCAATGGTTGGGGGTCCAGGGCTATGTGGGCTGGAGCATGCAGGCACCAGGGCAGGGGTGTGTGTGTGTGGGGGCAGCTATCCTACATCTGCAGATCTTAGGATGAGATTTCCAGGGTTTGGAAATACCTCAACTGCATTCTTGCTCCAGGTCTGCTCTTTTCTGGTCCCACAGCTCCCTGGCTCCACAATCATGAAAACTGACTCACGAAACAAAACAAAGCAAAGCAAAAAAGGCATCTACTCCCACCCAAGAAAACTTCCAAGACTGATGCTATACGGAGTTCATCCTACTGTTCCCTCTTTGTACGTAAGATATAGTCAGGGATAGGTTGGAGCCTGTCAGATAGCACTATTGGGAAATATGGGTCAAAAGTTTCCCCAGGTATCAGTTTTTCTTCTTCAATGGAACTATTTCAATTATAGTTTTGGTTCTAAGGCAAGAGGCAAGGTTGGACCTGATATGCACAGGAGGCGGTCACTTTGGATTGTTTCTATGGAAATCAATTTATAAGCAGACCAAAGAGGGGGCGAGAAATTGTGAGGCATGCAGGTATGGCGTTGGACTGAGGATGCCTGACACAGTAAACTCCTAACACAGAGAAATAAATTGATAACCTAGCTGAAGGAAATGTATATGTGTGTGTGTCCACTCAGTGTTGTCTAATACACAGTTGTTTTAAAAAGAGAATCAAGGCAGGTTGGCACTTACTATATTGTTATCTATTTTGAGGAGAATTTTTGTTTCTGTTCATGAAAAAAAATACCTTTTATGGTGAAAATCTAGCCTTTTGAATATAGAGTCAGATGCCATCTGGTGATCAAAATGTGAATTGCAGGGCTGCAAGGCAAGTCTGTCTATAGGAGGGTTTAGGGCATCAGAGGGCATCCATCCCTTCATGGGTTCATGCACTCAGGGGACTCAGGGAAATCTGTGCCCTTAGGATCCTGACATCTGGGAAAGGTTATGAGAGAATTATGCAGATGCATGTTGATATGGATGTAGCTGTCATAAAGCCCTTAGATTCAGATCTGGGCTGCAACTCTTCTTTTTTTCTTTTCTTTTCCTTCCCCCTCCCTCTGGTTTTTTGAGACAGGGTTTTTCTTTATAGCCCTGGCTGTCGTAAAACTAGCTCTGTAGACCAGGCCGGTCTTGAACTCATAGAGATACACCTGCCTATGCCTCATGAATGTTGGGATTAAAGGAGTGTGCCACCACCTCCCTGCAACAATGATTTCAATTGGAAAGAAGCCTAGATAGGAATTCAAAGAAGTCTAGTTTGTTATTTTTTTATCCATTATGTAGCATGGAGGCAATCATGTTACTTTTCTGATTTGGTGTTTCATTTGTTTTGTTTTGTTTTAAAGACGGGGTCTCTTTATTTAGTCCTGGAGCTTGAACTGACCTTGAAGTCACTGAAATTTGTCTGCCTCTGCCTCCTGAGTTCCAAGATTAAAGGCCTATGCCACCATCAGCCAGCACAACTTTTCTTTCTGGAAAGGATTTCTGAGGTTGTTCGGGCCAGGTCATCTGGAACTACTTTGGTATGAGTAGCTATGCTGCAGTGACCATTCCTGGACATGCTTTCTCATGCCGAGACTCTTTAGCAACTGAGACTGCATCAGTTGTGGAAATTTTACATTTAACTTTTTGTCAATGTTGCATAGTTTGTCTGCATAAGGAATATATGACATTTCTTTTTCTCCAGCTATGTATTATGTCTTCCTTTGTCACATTTCCTATTGAAATGGGATGTAGCATAAACACAGCTTAGTCCATCCCTTCACGATAAATAAATGCAAACCATTGCTTTAAAAAAATAATAATTATTTTCATACTCTTTGAGGAAGTACTCCCACTTCACTCATCTGTCCACACTGCTCAGGGATGAGTCAACCATTTCCCCAGTTGCCCTAGAGCCTCTCTTTCAAGAACCCTGACCCCTAGGCTTTGTTTCACAAGGTGCCTTCCATTACTGCTGTGCAAGGTGAGGATAAGCAATGATGTGACCACCTCAGCAGAAGAGCCTGTTCCTCTCTTACCACGCATCTCCACAAGAGGAAGCAACAGGCTAGATCAAGGAAAAGCAGGAAAGTATGGAAAGAGCCTTCATTATTTCTCCCATGCAAAGTGACAGGTAGGCTTGGCATCCAGCACCCTGAAGAATTTCAGAAAGGCCTGAAATTTACATCTTTCCTGAGTTATGTGGGAACAGGCCCTGCTATGTTTACAGTGGAAAAAATTCTTGCCTGCTGTGTAAGACCCTAATAAAGAAACTGTGATTTTGTACATGTGGTGGCTCTGGATTGATTTGTGCAATAGGAAAAGAGGTCCTGAGTTGGTTTTCTTATCTGGGAATTAGCTGGGCCCAAGAAAAATCTCTCTCGAATAAAATTGCTTGTCTTCTTTCTGGATTGACCAAGCCAGCTCAGTCAGTCAATAGGATCTCCAGGGAGCCAGTGAGGATTCAAGGAAGAAAAGACAATTAGACAGCATTATAACATGACTCTAGCCAGTGCTGAAGCTGAAGCAGGTTTATTTTTCTCCAGTCTGCTTTTATACCTTTCTAGGTACATGCAAAGAATAAAGTCAGTTTTAGGTCAAAGACAAAGTAGTCAAGGAACAAACAAATCATAAACAATTAATAAATGATTAATGTATTCAGGGTCTTAACAAGACCCATCAAAATACAAAGAACACATTCCTCAGCTGTATTCATCTTTACCCTACTTCCTTGTCCTAGCCCAGTGGCAAATTCCTGCCAAATTCCTACAAGGTGACACTAAGAGCTGTCTGTCCACACTGGATATCCAAATGCCCTTCATTCTCCATGTACAGTCATTATTGGCCATTCCATAAGAACATTTCAGCTCCAGTGGAGAATTCCAATGTACAGTTCTTCCATGTTTTTCTTCTGTCTGTGACCACTAATTGTCTGGATGCTTCTATTCCCCCTGCTGAAGGCAAATCTCCTTTTAAAAACTTGTCGACTGAGTCAAATACTAATCTTTCAGATAAATCTTCAAAGACTTCAGAAATAATGGATCAAGGATTTGATTCTACCAGCTTACCCATAAAATCAACTGTTACCATCAGGATGACAACGTTTTGTCTGTATTGTTAACCTAATTTACTTATTTTTCACGAATCTGCCATGGGAAGACTTGTTGAGAGTCCCTGGAGTTCCCAGATATTGTAAATATAAGTACTTCATATCCAATAGAATCCCAACTTCAGATAATCAAAATAATATGACATACCAGAACCAATAAAAATAATTGTTCTTGTAGAACTGAAATTGTATTGAACTGAGTTAAATGTGGCAAATATACACACAAGTGGCTATGTGAGGTAGAACCAAAACACTCTAAGGACAGTGGTGGCTGCTGCACTCTCAGTAGATGCCAGCCCTGGTGAGATTGTATAGCAATCCCTCCTCAGCTCATTAAGACCCAGGAATTTCTAAAGGAGGCTTGATAAGATTCAGGAAAATTTAAAGCCAGGCGCCTTGAGACTCAGAAGTAAACAGTTCAGGAGTCTCTGGAAGTCTCTGAAACTGACCAGATGCCCAAGGCTCTTCCCTCACCATGATTATATAAGCAGTAAAGACTTTTGGGAAGACAGAAACCAGCAGATCTTCCTGGAAGAGTGAGAGCAACTGAGCTGCCTGGAAGGGGCTCAGCCAGCTGAGCTGACAAAAAAGGCTCTCTCCAAGCTGTCAATGTGCCTGTAAGCTGGTTAGTGAGTTCCAGGTTTCCAGTGTTTGTTGTCATTGCCCATGCTGTGTGAGCTGATACAGCTGCCCTTGAATGATTCTTCCACATGTGTGTAACCTCTCACCCGCATTCCTGTAAGTAACTCCAATAAACTCACTATTTCACCAAGTTGGAGTTTGGTGGTATCTTTTATGCTGGTCTATTATTGGTTCTTTATCTGGGATAAGTAAACACTTGTTTATATTTCCCTAGGGCTAGTGTCATAGAAGTGCTCACCTATGAGAGATGGTCTCTGGGTGTGATTATGAACATCTCTTAGGTTTTTTTTTGTTTTTTTTTGTTTTTTTCTTTTGCAACAGATGGTAAACTGTGTGTCTTCCTTCCTTTAGTAGGCTAGCTAACCTAAAAGATAGAAGACATATTCAGGTCTCTGTGTACTGATTGTACTCATCTAAAGTCATATTTAAAGGCAACAACCTTCCCAACAATGGGAACTTTCTGTGGTCACTAACTTTGAACAACTGCCAATTGCCCGCATCCTGCCCTACTTTTTCTAGCGAGTATGCTTTTTCGGGTGGCCTGAAAGGTGAAGATGTTTTTACTTTCAGTGAAATTCAAGGTCACTGAAGGGGGGACTGGGTGACATTTTCAGTTTGTAGAACATCATATGCACCATAGTTGTCATGTAAACCTGGTGCCATTTTTTTCCCATTTTAATGCTGTTGATGTTGTAATGCTGTTAATGCCGAGATGATGTAATGAGAAAGGAAGAGCTCAACGTCTAGGATTTGGACTCTGGTAAAGGTGTGGCTGACCACATAGAGAGTTGAATATCTCTTGAAAGGTTGAAAAGGTCTTTCTTAGCAATTTGAAACTATTCTATGTCTGATGACTTAGATACTAGGTGATGCTCAGAAGAGTCATGTTATTCCACACCCCAGATGTAAACTCGAATCTGTAGATCCATGGATAACATTCTTGACTTTTCAGAGATTATTCTCATCTCTAAACTTAGTCCTTAGAAGGGGATCACTATGCTCATCCAAACACTTGGACATCCACATCAGCCACACCTATTATTCAGTCTTCCCTTTTAAGACTTAGTTTTATTTTTAATTCTGTGTATGTATGTATGGATACTCGTGGAAGAGTGAAGAGGGTACCAGTTTCCTTG
This sequence comes from Grammomys surdaster, assembly GCF_004785775.1. NCBI lineage: Eukaryota > Metazoa > Chordata > Mammalia > Rodentia > Muridae > Grammomys > Grammomys surdaster. The sequence continues at coordinate 653,389 of NW_021604717.1, forward strand.
GAGTTGGAGTTAGAAGCAGTTGTCAGCTATCTATTTTGTGTACTGGAAACCAAATTCTGAAATAACAGCAAGTGCTTTTAACTGCTAAACAATCTTTCTAGCTCCTCCCCTTCCTCTTCCTCCTCTCTTCTCCCTTCTCCCTTCTCCTTCTCTTTCTCCTTCTCCTTCTTCTACTTCTCCTCTTCCTTCTTGTTTTTGAGACAGGGTCTCAATATGTAGCCCTGGTTGATGTGGAACTCACTATGTAGACAAGTCTGGCTTTGAATGCACAGTGATTTGCCTGCTTCTGCCTTTCAAGTGATGTAATTACAGACATTAACTACTGTGCTTGGCCTCTACTATTCATTCTTAAATCAAAATTTCCAGTGATGTATAACAAAATTCCTGGTCACACATCTGGCCAACCCAAAGCTATATGGTTCCTCCTAAATTTCAATCCTCATAGGCCAACATTGTTGACATCTGTCACTCTGTAAGTTTTTAAAAGCAGAGTTGGTTAACATTATATAGACAGGTTCTCTGGTTAACAACTGAAGTTATGAAGTGCAGAGCTGTATTCTTATAGCACTGTTAGGACATAGAGTAGCAGAGCATAGACAAGATTCATGTAAGGAATCTGTTTGCTGCCATGTTCCTTTGATGTCCAACTCAAGAGACTTCCAAAACCCACCTGTGGTTTTAGATTTGATTCTTAAATGGCATCTATGACTCATACAATTTATGTATACTTGTACCAGTAGATACTGACAAGCAGGATTTAAAAATGATTGTTCTAGTCTATGTTTCCAGGTGAGAGTCACATGTATTCTATGTGCTTGCCAACAGTTGATGCCATTAATCTATTCCAACAATTTGTTTGTGTGGAAGGTTTTTTTTTTTTCTATTTTTAGAGATGAGGGGGAAGCTCATATATCCCATGCTGATCTTGAATGTGCTAACTGAGGATAGCCTTGACTTCTCAATTCTCCCGCCTCCACAGCCTAAGTGCTAGGATTGTAGGCATGCTCCAAAAAGTCCATTTGCATGTAGTGCTGAGGACTGAATCCAGGGGTCCACAGATGCTAAGCAAGTACTCTACCAACTGAGCTACAACTTCAGCCCTTGTTTTGTTTGAGAGAGTATTTGAGGATGATGTTGAATTGCTGATCATCCTGGATCAGCCTCCTAAATTCTGGGATTAAAGGCCTATGCCACTGTGCTCAGCTGCTGTTAGTTTTAATAGGTAAATCTCTAAAGTGTTATGTCTCTTTTAAGTATAAAAATCTCTGCCTCCCAACATTCTGTATTAGTCCATCATCTCAAAAGAAACATATCCAAAGAGGACCATATAGATATGATACAAAATGACTTACACAATCATTAGGCAGTAATGCTGTAAATAAATGATAATCTATATAATAGTTATAGCCTAATCTCAAGGACAAAACTGAAAGAGCCAATGTCACATCCAAGAAGGTCCCAATTCAAGTTTAATCTCATTTGAATATCCTCAAAGACACACCCCAAGTAGTGTTTGATTAAAAGTCCAAGTACTGATTGGTCAATCCAATTGAGGCACAAAATGGCCACCGTGCATTGCAGCAGTTTATATAAGAGTTCAGCTTCTGTCCTATGGGGTTTGCTATGCAGATGTTGCTGAGTTTATACTTAGTATGCTATATTTTCCTTCGCTCACTTCTATTCCATTTAAATTTAGAGGATACGCTAAATTTGAGCTTGGCAAAATATAGGTCAAACATGGTGATGTGTACTCTGACAGTTTTAGGAACTCACTGGGTCTAGTTGTCCCTCTTCTGGTGACATTAGTTAGAGCTGATCACCATGTTCAAGTGTTATTAGCTGATGAAGTCAACATAAAATTTCTAATCTGTATTACAAGGATTTCGCAGCCAAGGAAGATTGTTGGGTAGATCTGCTTTTCAGGGAGGATTGGAAAGGGGTGCCAATGTAACTTTATAAGCACTTGTATATTATTTAGAATTCTTCTATTACTGAAACTTACCATCTTTGCTAAATCCTGGTATGCAAAGAAGGTTCAGGCAAATGTCCCTGTTGGCCTTCTTGCTCATATGTGAAGGTCCCCTGGGACATGGAAGCCCAGGAACTACACAGCACTGGTGGGAGAAGGTGTCCCAATGGAAGGTCATCCATCCTGAGACACTACTGCTCTGGAGCAACACAGCTCTGAGAGGATGCGTCTTAACCACAAGCATTGCAGCTCTCAGAGGAGGGTATCCTGAGCAGAGCCAAGGAACTCAGGAGCCTCAGCCATCTCCTTCAGTGTTGTAGCTTCCAAGGGAGGATATCCCCAGCTGAGCATGAGGAGCTTGGCAGGCTTCAGGCAGCTCCTTCTCTTCACTTCCTCCTTTCTTTTCTTCACTGTTTCCTGGCTTCTGAGGGAGAGTCACATAAGGCAGGGTCCAGGGTGTGGAGAAAGGGCTCCAGCAGGAGACTCCTAGTCTCCTGGAAGGGAGCTGACAGCCAGGAACTGAGCAGACAGAGTGTTTGTATTTGATTTCTTAAGGGCATAAATTTTCTAAAGTGGAGATTTCCAGGGTGATGATTGGTGGTAATTCAAGTCCTGACCTTGGGGGAGCTCAGCAATTGGTGGGTTTTCCTTTTCATGGATTGGTGAGTGTTCGTGCTCAGGGATTGGTATTATTTGTTCAGACTTTTCACCAAAATTAGCATAATCTGGGGCGGGTCCTGTTGAGAGGCTGCAGATAAGCTTTGTGACATTTACAGAGGCTGGAAAAGCTATTATGACAGTTAGGGAGGCCTGCTGGAGCTCCTCAGCAGGAGTCTGGTATCTTTCCTGCCTTGAGGGTTTACAAGGTTTACAAAGTAAACAAAGTTTACAATTAGAGTCCAGGACAGGGAAAGCCTTTCCTGCTCCTTGAGTAGAGTGAATAGCCAACAGTTCCCCTTTTAAAAAAATATTTGTTACTCTAGTACCCTAAGAAGTTTAGCATAAGTCTTATTTTTTTCTTTACATGTAAGTTTCTTTGATGTTTCGAAACTGAATATATGAACACTTTAAATAAGATGAGTAGGATAGGAAAATGAAATTTGAATTTCATATTAATCTTATATTTGAACACTTTCACGTAGCTATCCAGTGCCACAGTGCTACATAGCATCGGGCCTACACATTTTTAATAACTTAATTGCTTCACTTAAAAATATATCGAAGACCATTTATAGCAATAGATAAAGGGATACATTCTGCTTCATTATACCTGTGTTCTAGTAGAAGATGCAGACCTAACTTGGATTATTCATTCCCACACTGGTGAACATCTGTATTATTTTTAGTCTTGTTCTGTTATGATTCATTTTACAAGGAAAGACTTGATACTTATTGATGCCTTTTGATATCTGTGCATTGTGCCTTTGAGAGAGAAAGTTAGAAGAAGAGCGGCTGGTTCACAAAGAAAAAAATCCTCTATCTCTTAATGACAAGATTTGAATCAGAGACTCCAGAATACAGCAGTGAGATGGAAATGGTGGGGTGTGGGGTGGAGTAAATGGCTCCCTGGGTAAAGTGCTTGCCAGAAAAGCATGAAGACCAGAGATCAGATCTCCTGAATTTACGAAAAGATGTCTGAGACAGTGCAGACCTGTAACCCCAGAGCTCCTCCAACCAGACAAGCTGTGGTAACAAAACAATTCCCAGGAGCTCAGGAGACTGCTAGCTTAGCATGTGCAGTAGCTAACAGGACTCAGTCCCAACAAGGTGAAAGTTGAGGACCACACTGGAGTACTGGGTGCTTCCAGTCTAATGCTTTTGATTCCCTGTGACTTCTGCTTTCTTATTTTCTTGCTGGTATGGTATGTGTGAAGAGATTTCTTACTGATCCTCAGTAGTAACAACTGTCACAAGGAGTAAAGAGTAACAATGTAGCAGACAAGGGAGTGATCAAGCCTGCCTTCTACTTGTCATAGCCGTGCACAGACCCCAGGACCCTGTGTGAGTTCTTCTAATTTGATGGCCTCAAGCCTAGCACAAATAGGGCACTCAGTATGGAAACAACGGAAGCACCCATGCAAATATGTATGTCCACATAGCATGCACACATACACATGAAAACCCCACACCCATCTATGAGCAAGAAGGGAAATGTGGATCATATTTTATACATTGATTTTTAATCAGAAGGTGTTAATGTACTCAGCATAACAGTGTCTATGAAAGCAAAACCAGAAACAATAGAAAAGCAGATTATTTACACTCTATAGGAAAATACTGAAATGTGACACATAAATTACATTTGCATATGCACACATTCAACAGAATGAGAGGTCATAATGCTAATGTCAGGGATCATAAGAATGCTGACTATTAATATGCATCATTTTGCTCATGATAATAATAGGCTGTACTTCCTGACTAGTTTCCTACAATATTCCTGTACTCTAGGACTGTCCTTTCCCCCAGGACTTTCAAAGACAAAAAAGCTGGCCACACTGACACACGCAGCTGTAACCCTCTGCTGTGGAGATGGATTTCAGGTGAGACCTGCTGACTTCCAGCCTAATTACAAGTTTAGTGACAGACCTTTTCCCAAGTAAATAAATAAGAAACTGATGGAGTATGTCACCCAATGTCCTCTTGTGGCCTTCACATAAATGTAAACGTGCACATGCACCACACACATACAGACAGACAGACACACACACACACACACACACACACTCAATCATTCATATACATAAATGCACATATGCACATAACCCCCCACACGAGCATACACACACACACACACACACACATGCACACACGCAAAACCTAATCAACCATGAACAAATGTTTCGAACTTTGCCTGTAAAAATGATAAGCATGAAAGAATAATAGTAAAACAGACCACAAACACCAAGTTGCTCTTGAAAGTCACCAAGGAACATAGCGCAATGCTGATGATTGACAGAGAATCAAGGTGTCTGACAGGGAGGGATCTATGTAGTCATACCATAGTCGTCTGGAGAGGAGTTGAAATATGTCAGAAACGGGCCTGAGGGCCACAGAATTCAACCCCTGTATGAATACTATATTCTCTACAAAATGCTCTGTATATACATTTTGAACTGCTCACTTTACACTGAGTGGAGATGAAGGGAATTGTTGAGCACTAGATTTGTGGTAACCCATGGATGGAACTGCTCTAATATACCGGTGAAGCTTCCCAACACACTAGAAATACATTAACTTGGGGATATTTGCTCCTCTGTAAAACATCAGCCCCGTCAGGAAAATGTAAGCATATAGCTTTGCTGCCACCCTGTGGCTATCATGAGAACTGCATCAGTGCAAGTCAGGTCTGATGTACTGTTTGGTGGGGAGGGGAAGAACATAGGCTGGAGTATATTCTCATGGCGTATACAACTTCATATCTTAGGCATATCTAATGTAAACCCAAGATTGTAACCCAATCCTGGTCTAAGGTGAATATAAAGAATAGACATGAAGAAGCTATAGAAGCTAGTATGACAGCACATACATACAGGTACACACAGAGCACACACCTCATTCATTTACTCCATGAAACTGAGCACAATCAATACTGACACTATGTACAGAAGATATATACATGTACATCTTCTATCAATAGTGTGTGTGTTTGTGTGTGTGTGTTTGTGTGTGTGTGTGTGTGTGCGCACAGTTCATGAATCCAGATAGTGGACCACAAACAGAAGAAAACAAGCTTTGAGGAGGATGAAAATAGAGAGGACAATAAAATATGTGACATAAAAGCAGAAGGTACATCTACTTTGAGAGGACACACAACAGAAAAACAGAGAGGTGGAAAATTTTGGAGTAAATCAGATATAGTTTGAACCCAAAGAAATCTATGAAAAGGTATGTATGACATGATCAAACTCCAGAAAATTGAAACAAAGAAAAACATCTTGAAATTAAGTTGAAAGAAGCACACATTTCCTGGTAGAAGAAACACACACACACACACACACACCAATCAATTTATTTCAACCAGTCACATAGTCCAGAGAATGTGGCACAGCAGTTCTTGAAATAAACCAACTGTCAACCTTGAATTTCTACGTGTAGATAAATTATTCTGTAGGACTATAAGGGGATAAACACAGAAAAGACAAAGAAAAACTTGTTTGTTAACATGACACATACTTATAATCAAGACTAAAGGAAGTTTATAAAAGGGAGGCAAGTCTATAGAGGGAAAAGAGAAACACTTGGAAGATAGTACAACATAAAGACTGAAGGAAATGGACAATGTACAAATTTTATTTCCTCTCCATATCAATCCGTGTGGTGGTTGAAGCGAGAATGTGTATGCTGTAGTGTAGTTTGGTGTACTGTGGTGTGTATGGTGTGGTGTGGTATGATGCGGTGATGTGTTGTGGTGTGATGTGATGTTGTGTGCTCATGTACAGATGTAGAATAACTTTACTGAAGGCTGATGTGATTCTCTAAAGATACAGATCATATGAATTGGAGGCTTTACTATTAGAAGCTTGATTCAATCCAGAATATGTGTGTCCAAAAGTTAAAGGTCCTTGTTCCCAATTGGGTTTTGATTGATCAATAAAGAGGTGAGTGACCAATGATTGGGCAAAGGGAAATGAGTCGGAGCCCATAAAATTGCAAGTGTGAGGACTCAGGAGAAAGGAGAAAGGAATCACCCTGTCTCAGGGGAGAAAGTGGGATGGATATAGGAAGTTCAGGAGATAAGAAGACCAACCAGCTATGTGAAATTTTGGTAAAATGGCCAGTGGCCACATGCTTGACTGGGCCTGGGGCAGCAGGAGTAAGTTTAGGAGTGCCACCACAGGAAATCAGAAAGGAGATTAACAAACTGTGTAATAGCCTAGGGTCACTCGGTAGAGTGGGGACCACAAAATATGGCAAGCTAAAATTTCGAACTGATCCTTAGTACACAGAGTGTCCTACAATTGTGATCTCATTATGAGGAGTCTGAGGTAGGGGGATCATTCAGAGTTCTAAGTCAGGCTAGGACACCATGAAACTGTCTCAAAACAAAGCAAACCTGCAAATTTAAAAAGGAAGGAATAAAAAAACTACAAAGCAAAATAGAATAACAAAACCAACAACAAAAACAAAATAGTAAAGGAAAAGAAAGTCCTCAGCCAACTTCATATGTAAATAATCATCTGAGATATCTATACAGGATAATCATAGACTACTGTTTATAATTTTCTACATAATGTCCCACCTCTCATACCTGTTTCACAGAGAGAATACTGGGATCAGAGAGTGCACAGTATATTCTGTCCTATCTCCTCCTCCTCACTTCCCCTCCCTGGCAATGGCACCTGTGTAACATGGTACAGAGCAGCAGCCTCTGAGAGGCAGAATGCCCTACCTCTCTCTCTTTCTGGAGGGGGCACACTGGCCACAAATCCTGAAGTGGGAATGAGCCAACTCCGGTCTGGGATCTCTGCATCTGTCTTCCTAACCTCAGGGAGATTCAAGGGCTAACCTCTGGGAACCCATAAGTTTGGTTACAGAGAATGCTCCTAACAGTTCATTGAGTAGGTCAGCATTGAAGGAGGTCGCCACAAAGACCACAGGTTACTATGACAACCACAATGGTCCTTCTCTCTCTGCTCAGTAACTAGAAATGCTCTGCCCAGCCCTCCCTTCCTTTATCTCAAAACAGAACTCATTCACACTTGTTATCTATCACTTGAAAAAGCATATCCACCAGGAAACTGCCACCAGCATGAAAGCAGAGCCCCACTCCATCTGTGACCAAAACCTATTCCTGGAGGCATGACCAAGCTGTACTCCCCAGACTATGGCAGTCTCCATGGAAATATCTTCAAGGTTATAGATGAACATTGTCGTCGTGGCCTTAGATGAGTTCTTTTATAGTCCACACCAGACAATGGAGGTCTCCATGGAAGTGTCTTCTAGGTTGTGACTCCCTATGTAAAGAAAAAAAAGGAGCCTGAAGAGGAAATGTAAAACTGTGGAGAAACCAGGAATCAAACCCGGGACCCCATACATGCTAAACATGTGTTCTGCCACTGAGCTACATCCCCATATTTAGCCAAGACATGATTAAAGGCTAGATGAATGCAGAATGACAGAAGCTGCCTTCATAAAGCCTGAAAGGATCTGTGTCACTTTTTTGTGTATCATTCATCATTTCTGGTTTATTACTTTTATGGTATTTTTATGTTCTTTCTACTATGAGAAAAGAATCTATTTTCAATGAAACAAAAATAATAATAACAAGAAATTTTGTGCTTTTTAAAACGTGGCATACCTACAATAAATAGAGTATCACGTTAAATTAATTATATTGTGTTTCTGCAGGGTTAATAAGATCAGGCAATGTTGAAGCAGGGTTTAGGAAGATGGCATTGCTAGGTTGGTACAGCGAGGTCAGCTGGGGTTAAATTTAGCCTTATGACCCTCCCTTCAGCAGAGCCTACCAGGAGACCTCTGAGACCTGGGACCCATGGCTGCCCAAATGCAGGTTTAAATCATTTCTTCAGCAAAAAGGTACATTTAGAAAAGCAAGAAAGTACATTTATCAAGGGACCGGGGAAAGACAAACATTGAAGATCAGACACAGTATCCTTGCATTTCCACTACCTGTGGTGTGTGGTGGGCTAGAAGGTAGGTTAAAGTATTTAAGAACCGTCATTACAATTAGACTTTGAAAAAGTAAAAGTTGC
>NW_021604718.1:0-5963 GCF_004785775.1 Grammomys surdaster
CTCTGCCTCCCAAGTGCTGGGATTAAAGGCATGCGCCACCACCGCCCGGCATTTTATCTTTTTTTTTTTTAATATTTATTTATTTATTTATTTATTTATTTATTTATTTATTCGATGTATGAGTCCACTGTTGCTGTCTTCAGACACACCAGAAGAGCATCAGATCCCATTACAGATGGTTGTGAGCCACCATGTGGTTGCTGAGAATTGAACTCAGGACCTCTGGAAGAGCAGTCAGTGCTCTTAACTGCTGAGCCATCTCTCCAGCCCCCGGCATTTTATCTTATTTGGACTTTTTATATTAGCATTCGGGGTAATGTGATTTATTGTGGTATTTCACACATAGTATGTTCTTGTTGGTTCTTCTCTATGCCCCCCTCTCTGTGCTCTCTCCCTCACCCTTGTGGCTCTCCCCTCCCCCACAGGCCCCTTCGACCTTCTCGACAGTGTGTTCTGTTCTCTCTGATTCCCTAAGATCTCCCCTTCCAGTCTCAAGGGCCCCTGTATAGAAGTTTTACGACCTACCTTCCCCGACTCCACACACACATACACCCCTTAGCATCTAGGATCCTTAGTTAGAGAGACATGAGGTATTTCTATTTCTAGGTCTGGTCTTCTTCAGTTAGCATAACAACCTTTAGTTCCGTCTGCAGTCCTGTAGATCTCATGACGTCATCTCTCTTCGTGGCTGCATGAAATTCCACTGTGCAGGCGTAACATGATTTCTTTACCATTCATCTGTTGACAGACACGTGGGCTGGTTCCACTTCCTGGCTGTGGAAGAAGAGAGAGAAGAGGCACACATGGCCGTCCAGGTGTCTTTGTGGTGTGCTGTCCTCAGGGTGTGCAGCTGTTTTTACTTTTAATTGTGTTTTTGTTTTTGTTTTTGTTTTGAAGACAGGGTCTCACTAGGGAGCCCTTGCCAACCTGGAACTCTCTATGTAGACAGCCAGTCACGGTGCGAGGTGAGTGTCCAATGTTCAGTCACCCTGCTGAGGGTCAAGGGTTGGGGGTTCCAGCATCAGTCAAGAGCATTATTCACGCCCCTCCTTCACCTCACCAGCTGGGAACTTGCTACCAAAGGGATCTCTTTGGCTCTGTTACAGAACTGGAAAATAGCAAGTGAACCCCCTTTCAGGGGTCCTTAAGAACATATCGTTCCAAGTACAGACAGACTAGGTTCTTACACCAAGCCAATGAGGTGGGACTTTCAATACTGCTGTGACAGGTTGACCTTATTCCTCATTGAGGGAGAGAGGGTGTATGCCAATGGGTTCTGGGAGTAGGAAGTTAGGGACTTAGGGGAAGGTTTGGACCCAGTTAGGTCATCTGGGGGCAGGTTTACAGAAGCCAGTTCTCCTCCCCGCCCCCAGAGAATAACAGTGAATGAGACATGAGAAGTGCTGAACTTGGTACCCCATGCATAGTAAGTACCCATCAGATGCTCCCTCCAGGGGACAGCCAGCAGCTGCGGTTCTCTGTCCAGCCCTCGGGCTCTTCCAAGTCACAACCAGTTAAACGCAAGAACCAAACATCTTTCGGAGGACTTGCTCACACACTCATTCAACACTTATTTTCTGAGTTGCCGTGGAGGTGGGTCATGTGCTTGTCACTCAAGCGTGAGGACCTGGCACTCACATAGAAAAGCCAAGTATGACGGCACACCCCTGTAATCCCAGCACTGAGGAGGTTCTCAGGGGTTTGCTGGCCAGTCAGTCTGGCCAAACTCTGGAGTTCCGGGTTCTGTGAGAGACCTTGTTATAAGTGAAGACGTCTCAGCGATAAAGGCTCCGACGTGAGCTGGATCTCGTGAACCCACACAGTGAAGAGAAGAGAACCAGCTGACCTCTACGCGGTGTCAGGTGCATCTCCGCCACAGACAGACAGACGTCAGACAGACAGACCCACAAATAAATGTAATTCTTTTTAAATTACAAGAAAGGGGCTAGAGAGATGGCTCGGCGATTGGTGGAGAGGATTTTCTTCCTGGAGTGGACCTAGGTTGGGTCCTTAGCTTCCACATCAAGCATACTTCAGTTCTAAGGCCTCCCATCCCCCCATCCAGCACGCATGTGGTACACATATAGGCAAGAGGAACATGTACATACATATCAAAGAAATTAGTAAAAGAAAAAACAGGTGACGACAGGTGTGCAGGTACATGACCTTGATTCCAGCACTTGAGAGGCAGAGGCAGGTGGATTTCTAAGTTCGAGGCCAGCCTGGTCTACAGAGTGAGTTCCAGGACAGCCAGGGCTATACAGAGAAACCCTGTCTCGAAAAAAACAAAAGAAAAAAAGAAAAAGAAAACACACACACACACACAAAAGCAAAACAAAACAGTGGAGATGAATTGAGGAAGACATCCCAGCATTGACTTCTGGCCTTAACATGTGTGTATACACATATGTGTGCACATAAGCACTTGAAAAAAAAATCCCACTAGTTTTCTGAGGTCTGTTTTGTGGTGGGTCTGATCTGAGTGTGGGGATAACACATGCTAGTGAAGGAACAGATGGGAACCAGGCACACAGCTACAGTAATGAGCTGAGCTGTATGAAATCGCTGATGTTTAACAACTGGGCGGTTGAGCCAGATGTAACGTCACGGTGAGCCCAGTCGGGTGAAGAAAAGGAACCCTGCCCGGCCCTCTTAGCTGTGGCGCCCCCTGGTGGACAAAGGCAGGAAGGGCCGCTCATCCGTGAGGTGCCTCTCAGCCGTCTCCCCTTCGGACTCCTTGACCAGCTTTCACTGGCCCAGTCCTCGGAAGAGGGCGTCTCAAGCAGGTCTAACCTTGATTGTCATTTTTACCAGCTTTGTCCCCTGTGAAATGTCCACTTTCACCAATGACTGTGTCTTTGTCACCGTTGTTTGCAGGGACCCTGCCTGTTCCCTATTAATTAATTAATTAACTTATTTATTTAATGTATATGAGTACACTGTAGCCATCTTCAGACACACCAGAAGAGGGCATCGGATCCCATTACAGATGGCTGTGAGCCACCATGTGGTTGCTGGGATTTGAACTCAGGACCTCTGGAAGAGCAGTCAGTGCTCTTAACCGCTGAGCCGTCTCTCCAGCCCCCTCAGTATATAAATTATTTTAAAGGATTCATTCATTTTTATTTTTTACGTGTATGGGGGTGTTTTCTATACCCCGTGTGCAGTACCTGAAGAGACCAGAAGAGGGAGGCAGATCATCTGGAATTGGAGTTAGAGGAGCTTGTGAGCGGCCCTGTGGGTGCTGGGAATTGAACCCCGTCTTTTGAAAAGCAGCCAGTGCTCTTAACTGTGAACCAACTCTTCCACCCTTCAGTAAGATCTTGGTGCATGAATGGGCACAGATGACTCTGGCTTTCTGGGTTCCAGCGGGAAGGAGGCGGTGCTATTTGAAGACCCCAATGACTGGGCTGAAGACAGTAGTATGTCTTCGGAACGCTGTCCCCCGGAGAGCATCTGTTTTTTGTTTGTTTTTTTGTTTGTTTGTTTGCTTTGTTTTTCTTTTGTTTTTTTTCGGGACATGGTTTCTCTGTGTAACCCTGGCTGTCCTGGAACTCACTCTGTAGACCAGGCTGGCCTCGAACTCAGAAATCCACCTGCCTCTGCCTCCCAAGTGTTGGGATTAAAGGCGTGCGCCACCGCACCGAGAGCATCTAAAAGTGGGATCACTCTTCAGTAGGTTTGATCTGTCCTAGCATGTGTTTGTTTATCGACAGGATCTCACATAACCCCCGTTGGTTTCAAACCAACCAAGGGTGTCTTTGAACTGCCTCCCTGCCGATGGAACGCCAGCGGTTCACGAGTGCCAAGCGGGTACTCTATTGACTGAGCCCTGTCCCCACCCCATGCCCGTTTGTCCTTTTCCTGATTCCTGAAGTGAAACTGTTCACGTCAAGGACCTGACCGGAATCTGGGGTCCTCTCTTGTCTCCAAGCAATGACGCCAAGTTTCAATTCTGCAATGTTGCTATGACCTCTGGGCATAACCCGTCACCAACTTCACGGGACAGTGGTCACCGTGGCGACCTTCAGAGTTCCTCGGCCCCAAGTCAGGACAAGGCAATAATCAAAACCGTGATGCGGTGATCGTGGTTACTGGGGGTGGGGCAGGTGTTGAGACCTTCCGATCCTGTAACCTCTTCTGCCTGCTTCCCCCAGCTCCTGATGGGCTACATTCCTGAACCGTCACCCAGGCTGGGACATGACCTTGTGGTGATGCAGCTGCCTTCGTCGCCCACACTGCTGCAAGTAACCCCAATAAACTCATTGCTCTGCCAGGCTGCACGTGGGTCCTTACTCCGGTTGCTCTGTGCATGTCCAGGGGGACAGACGATTCTCTGTATTTCTCCAAGAAAAGTCGCTGGACAGTGGTGGCGCAAGCCTTTAATCTCAGCACTTGGGAGGCAGAGGGAGGTGGATTTCTGAGTCCGAGGCCAGCCTGGTCTACAGAGTGAGTTCCAGGACAGCCAGAACTACACAGAGAAACCCCATCTCAAAAAAAAAAAAAAAAAAAAAAGCAGGAAATGGGACAGCAGGATGGCACATATAATAGTGTGTGGTTTCAGGTCAGAGGACAATCAGGGGTAGTTAATTCTTGCCTTCTACCACATGGGTCCCAGAGTATCAAATTCAGATCACCTGTTTGGCAGTAGGCGCCTTTACCTGATGAACCAGGATCAGAGGAGGCTGTGATGGTTGACACCTGGCCCTCGGAATTTCCGGCTTTGCTTGAAGTAATCTCTTCCTTCCCTGAAGAACTGGACAGAGCCAAAGTCCACCAGCCTTGCCCAGCCTGGCTGTCCCCAAGCCCTTCTGTGTCTCTTGCTAACGTGTTGACTGTTCCTCTAGACTAGAACATTTTGTTCAGGAGGGTCAGGTCTTTGATGTCGACACCAAGCACCCAGCAACAGTGGTGGAGGGACTGCAGGTGTGGGTGGGACTTCCTCACAAGACCTCTTGGCACCGCTGAGTAGCTGTCATTTTGTACCTGATGTGTAGGCCAGCTTACCTTCCTGCCTGGGGCTGTGGCAGCTCAAATGACCTGCTAGCTGTGGAGATGGGGTCATGACCCTGCCCGTACTCCCGAGTGCCCTGCTAGTCACCTCAGGGACAACATGCATCTCCAGGACAGCGGTCACTGAGTCTGGCTGCTCTGCTCCTTCTGTGTAAATATCTGTGTCACCTGTCAGAGTCACAGAGACCTAGCAGGCCCAGCCTGGCAGCTGTGAACCTGACTAAAGCTCTGAATTCATGTGCTCTGCTGTGTGACCTTAGGTAAGTCAGACAGCCTCTCTGGTTACAGCAGTTTTTGAATATATACATATATATATGTATATATATACATGTATATACATATATGTGCACACACATGTATATAATATAGAATATTATATAAAATATTTGTAATGTAATATATTATTATACAATATATTAAATTAATATAGTTATAATATAATACATTGTATTACATATAATATATTGTATTTATATTAACATATTGTATTATATTATATATACTGAATATTTAGTCATGTAGTATATATATATATATTGTATATCATATTATATAGTATAAGAAGTGATTATTAAGTGGTCAGCCCTAAACTGATGTCTATACACTCCCAACCCCAGGCCTGAGGAGAATGAGAGAGTGCAGACAGACTGTAGGAGACGGAGGGTAGGGAGGAGCGCTGAGAGATCCAGCCTTCTGTGCAGGGCAAGACAGTTACATGCAGGAACACAGAAACTATCTGCTCTGATGAACCCAACAAGAGAGGTCAACACTCCAGCATTCAGCACTGATTGGGTTCAACAGGTAACAAAAACAAATAGGACATGGAGGGGGAGGGGGAAGAGGACATGTTGTAGGTGAGAGGGGGAGAGGAGGGAGCTGGGGGTGGATACAATCAAGACACATTATATGTATGCACACACATATATATTCTATGTATACACATATATATA
>NW_021604718.1:5973-8285 GCF_004785775.1 Grammomys surdaster
ATATATATTCTATGTATACACATATATATACTATACATACACACACATATATACTATATGTATCCACACACATATATATTTTATGTATATATATATATACTATACATACACACACATATATATTTTATGTATATACACACACATATATACTATATGTATGCACACACATATATATCATGTGTATACACAATGCATATTATATGTATACACATGTATATATTATGTGTATACACACATGCATATTATATCTGTACACATATGTTATATGTACACACACACTCACAAACACACACACACACACACACACACACATATATATATATATATATATATATATATATGAAATTGTCAATGAGTAAAGGAAAAAGGTACTCTAGTTTTCAGATGTTCTAGAAGCTACAGAGATGACTCATCAGTTAAGAGCACTTGCTGCTTGTCCAGAGGACCCAAGGTTGGTTCCAAGCACCCAGGTGAGGTGGTCCACAGTCACCGTCACCTTAACTCCAGCTCAGGAGATCTGACATCTCTGGCTTCTTCTGGCATCTGTGCATATCCTGCCCCAACACAACTACAGATAACTCCCTCTGTAGCCCAGGCTGGCCTCAGACCCACAGAGATCCACCTGCCTCTGCCTCTTGAGTTCTAGAATAAAAGGTGTGTACCACCACTGCCTGGCTAAAATAAATCTTTATAAAAAGTTAAATTTATTTGTGTGTGTGTGTGTGGTGTGTCCCCACAGAGGAGAGTGCTAGATCCCCCAGAGTTGGAGTTATACCTAGTTGTGACACACCAGATGTGGGTACTGAGATTTGAATCCAGGCCCTCTGAAAGAACTCATATTCACACAACAGTCAGTATTCAGACAGGGTCCAGGCTTAGCCATTCCCTCTGCCCCCTGCTCAGCCACCTCAGATTACACTTGGAAGGGTTGCCTTGTTCCCTTCGAAAAGTAGCTCTCCTGACTTGATTTGGCTCTGCACTCACTTTCCAGAAGATTCCACCTGGCTTCCTAATCACGGTTCCCCCTTTTCACCACTATTCAGATCTCATTCTGACTGGACTCCCTTCTCTCCTGAGGAGACATAGCCAGTGCTACGCTGGGAAACAGCTCCAGGCCTGAGGAGCACCAAGGCAGAGTGTGTGTCAGTGGCTGTGGTAAGAACATCATGAGAGCCGGGCAGTGGTGGCGCACGCCTTTAATCCCAGCACTTGGGAAGCAGAAGCAGGTGGATTTCTGAGTTTGAGGCCAGCCTGGTCTACAGAGTGAGTTCCAGGACAGCCAGGGCTATACAGAAAAACCCTGTCTCGAAAAAAACAAAACAAAACAAAAAAATCAAAAAACAAAAAAAAAAAAAGAAGAAGAAGAAGAAGAAGAACTTGAAAAGAGACAGAAAAGAACATCCCAGTCAGGCGAGGTGAACATCCCTACAGTCTCAACGTGTCAAAGGTGGAGACAGGAGAAACAGGATGTTCAGAGCCAGCCTCTAACTACACAGTGAGTTTGAGGCAGGCTGGGCAATACAGCAAGAACATCTCAAAAAAAAAAAAAAAAAGCAACTAGGAGTAGGGAGATGGCCCAGTGGTTAGCGCACTCAAGCATGGGGGCTGGGCTTGGGATCTCCAGAACTCACTTAAAATGCCAAGTGGATCTCAGCTTCACAAGGTGGAGGAGACGTGGATCTCTAGAGAAAGCTGGGCAAGGAGACTAGCCTTATCAGCGAGCTCTGGGTTTGATCCTGACGTCAGAACACACACACACACACACACACACACACACACACACACACACACACAATGAGAAAGAGAAAAACAAACAAACAAATGACGTCTTGATTGACAGGGGGCAGCCCCTCCTTCATAGCATCCTCTGCCCCTCCCTCTCAGCACCAGAAGCCACACCCCGCCGCACTCTGGGCGCCTAGAAGGAGATCCCATCCCGCTAGGGGCAGCCTAGCTCAGTGTGAGGAGCAGTCTGGAGTGATCTCTGACCTGCCCTGTGATGCCCATCCTGCATCTCTCAGACGTAGCAGGGCAAGTTCCCACCGTCTTCCACTCTCCTTACGGAGTCCCCAGCCTTTCCCAAATTCCTTGAACTCTTACCAGGCCTGGGTGTTTGTTCCTGTCTGGATGTCCTTCTTTGCTTCGCTAAGACCAGGACACCACTGGCTCCCCGAATCTAGCTCAACTCCTTGGACTGGGCCTCGAGAGCCTGCATACACAGTTTCTCCTGCCTCTGATTCCTGGAGGATTTAGGGTAACCTAAGCCCAAGCTTAGAAATGATCCCGGAGGAGGAGGAGGAGGAGGAGGAGGA
>NW_021604718.1:8385-60981 GCF_004785775.1 Grammomys surdaster
GAGGAGGAGGAGGAGGAGGAGGAGGGTGGAAGGTAGAAGTGGCTTGTTTGTGTCTCTGACTTCTCTGACTAGTTAGAAACAGAGAAGCTTCCAGTTGTTTACTCAGAGTTGGGCTGGGCACCTGTCAAGACCCGAGCGTGTGGGATCTGGCGTCAGAGTGCTTATCCTCAAGTAGTGCCTGCCCTGCAGAGGAAGCCACTGCAGACTAGGACATGCTGCATTACAGGGGACCTTGAAGTCAATCTGTAGGGCCCAGGGATAGAACTCAGGTCCTCGGGCTTGGCAGCAAGCACCTTTTCTTACGGAGCCATCTTGCTGCCCCCTCTGTCCCTTTTTTCTCGATCGTGAGAGCTCCTTAGTCTGGACACCGCTGTACGCTGGCTCAGACGGGCCCTTTGGTAGAAGGGACTGTCCATGCTTGCACTGCAGGATGCTTAACTGAGTCCCCAGCTCCTACCCTCTCCCTCTATGCTAGGAATCACCTCACGGGTGATAGTTTAAAACGTTTCCAGACACTGCTACTTGTCCCCGGGGCACAGATAATATGAGGCAAAGAAGACAAAAAACATTTGAGTTATTATTTAGTTTTTTTTTTACATTTTTATTTGTATGTCTGTAAGGGGGGGGGTCTGTACATGCCACAGTGTGTGTGTGTGTTGGGGTTGGGGGTCAGAGGACAAACTTTTGGGGGTCAGTTCTCTCCATCCACTGAGTGAGTTCTTCTGGGGATCAAACTCAGGTAGTCAGACTTGTTGGCAAGCCCCCTTATCCGCTGAGCCACTTCATCTACCCCATCCATTCTCTTGTGTGTATTTCAGGTCATGGCTCTCTATATTGCCCAGGGTGGCCCCGAGCACCTGACCCTTCTTCCTTAGCCTCCCACACGCTAGGATTCCGGCGTGTGCCATCATGCCTCCCCCGGCTCCAGCTTGTTTTCTTGGCTCCGAGTGAACTCGGAGTTATTTCCTGCTCAGGAGTTGATAGCCCTGGAGGACAAGATCACCTTCCTATGGATACAGATGATGCTGTCAGTCTGTCCGCACTCCAGGACACTCCAGGACAGTCACACTGGGGTAGGACAGAAGGTGTGGCTCCTGGCGACCACCAGACTCACCGAATCCTGCTGTTTTACCCTCCATAAACTCGTTAGCCTTTCTTTCCCTGTGTGGTTTCTGGGTTTCATTTCCTTCTCCATATTTACATTTTGCTTCTGTGTGGAAATGACGGTTGCTCCCAGGGCGGGAACAAGTGCTCAGTCATTCTGACGCCACTTACCGGTATTGTAACATAGTGCACTTACGGTTCCATCTACAATTTTTATTACATTTATTCTGCGGTTCAGGAAACACACAAGCCACACCGTGTGCAAAAGGACAGTTCTCTCCTTCCGCCCTGTGGGTCCCAGGAATCAAACTCAGGTCGTTAGCCTTGGAGACTAGTCCCTTTACCTGCTGAGCCACTCTGATGGTCCTTAAAGGGTTTTTGTTTGTTTGTTTATTTGTTTCATTTTGTTTTTGAAACAGGGTTTTTCTGCAAAGCTCTGGCTGTCCTGAAATTTGTTCTGTAGACCAGGATGGTCTCCAACTCAGAGATCTGCCTGCCTCTGCCTCCTAAGTGCTGGGATTAAAGGTATGCACCACCACCTCCCAGCTCAGAGCTGTTTGTTTGTTTGTTTGTTTGTTTGTTTGTTTGTTTTCGAGACAGGGTTTCTCTGTATAGTCCTGGCTGTCCTGGAACTCACTCTGTAGACCAGGCCAGCCTCGAACTCAGAAATCCACCTGCCTCTGCCTCCCAAGTGCTGGGATAAAAGGCGTGCACCACCACTGCCTGGCTCAGAGCTGTTTTTTTTTTTTGTTTGTTTGTTTTTTTTAAAGATTTGTTCTTTTTTTTTTTTTATTGTATGTTAGTACACTGTAGCTGTCTTCAGACACCCCATAAGAGGGCATCAGATCTCATTACAGATGGTTGTGAGCCACCATATGGTTGCTGGGATTTGAACTCATGACCTCTGGAAGACCAGTCAATGCTCTTAACCACTGACCCATCTCACCAGCCCAGAGCTGTTCTTAAGTATGTTAAAAATGTCATTTAGGGACTGGGATGTATTTCAATCAGTAGAGGGCTTGCTGAACAAGTTGAGAACATGAGTTAAGATTCCAGGATCCACAGAACATGCTGGGCATACAGGCCTGTGCCTTTAACCCTAGCACTGGGAAGGTACACACAAGAGGATCATGGGGCTTGCAGGCCAGCCAGTAGCTGACATGGTCATGTTCATTGGAGACGCTATATCACAAATGTGAGGTAGAGAGCATTTGAAGAGGACACACTGAGGTCAGCTTCTGGCTTCCATGTGCACATATATGCATGTGCACTAACAGACACACAGACACACACACAGACACACACACAGATACACACACAGATACACATACACAGATACATAGACACACACACAGAGACATATATACAGACACACACACACATATACACATATGTATACATACAGACACAGACAGAGACACACACACACACATATACACACACACACACACACACAGACACACACACAGGCACATACAGACATATACATAGATACACACACAGATACAGATACACATACACACACAGACATAGACAGACACACAAACACACAAAGACACACATACACAGACACACACACAGACACAAACACACACAAACACATACACAGACACACACACAGACACACACATACACAGACACACACACAGACACACACATACACAGACACAGAGATACACAATGACACACACACATCATTAAGTAAACTCTGACCCCAACTGCTGCTTCATACCAGCCTTACCTGTCTACACTAAGGTCAAAGATCCAGTTTTCCCTGAGTTGAGTTGGGGGAAGTCTTTAGACCACTGAGAGTGGCAGCGTGGAACTGTCTCTCTCCCACCTTCCACCATCCACACCATGGAGTTCTGACCTAAGACTGCATACGTGACAGACACGTCCCCACACATTTCACAGTGGACATGTCTGTCTGTCTGTCTGTCTCTCTCTCTCTGTGTCTCTCTGTCTCTCTCTCTCTGTCTCTCTCTCTCTGTCTCTCTCTCTCTCTGTCTCTCTCTCTCTGTCTCTCTCTGTCTCTCTCTCTGTGTCTCTCTCTCTGTGTCTCTCTCTCTCTCTCTCTCTCTCTCTCTCTCTCTCTCTCTCTCTCTCGCTTTTCAAGACAGGGTTTCTCTGTGTAGCCCTGGCTGTCCTGGAACTCACTCTGTAGACCATGCTGGCCTCGAACTCAGAAATCCACCTGTCTCTGCCACCCAACTGCTGGGATTAAAGGCGTGCGCCACGACTCTCCAGCCCTTTTCTCTCCCTTTTAGATTCCTTTACTTTATGTGTATGGATGTATTTTATGTCTGTGTGTCTGTCTGTCTGGGCTCCTCCAGAATGCCTGGTGCCTGTCGGGGGCTGAAGAGGGCCATTGTTGGAGCCCCTGAAACTGAGTTAGCGAGCATTGTGAAGCATCATGTGGGAGCTGGCAACTGAAGCCGAGTTCTCTGGAAGAGCAGCCAGTGAGTGCTCTTACCCACTCAGCCACATGCCTTGCTTCTGTGGAGACTGGACCTCTCAGTGGGACCTGCCACTTGATTCGGCTGGGCTGGCTGGGAGCTCCATAGACCTGCGGTGAGTGACTGCCCCCCAGAACTACACTTAAGAGCACAAGTCACCACACCTGGCCTTTTTATGTGGGAGCTGGGCTTGAACTCTGGTTCTTGTCCTTGCATGACAAGTATTTCACTGAAAGAGTCATCTCCCTACTCCCAGACTTTGTTTTATTTTAAGTAATTAGTTTATTTATTCATTTCTTATTCTTGTTTTAGAACAGTGTGTCATCTCATTATGTAGTTAGCCCTGGCTAGCCTAAAAGTTGCGACATAGACCAAACTGGGCTAAAACTCACAGAGATCTGCCTCCCTCTGTCTCACTCACGCTGGGATTACAAGAGTACTGTCATCATACCTGGCCAGAACCAGAACTTTACTTTTTAGAGGCCAAACTCATATATATGTATATGTATATGTGTATGTGTATATGTGTATGTGTACACACACACACACACACACACACACACACACATATATATATATTTTCATGTGCACTGCTGGTTTGCCTGCACATATGTCCATATGAAGGTGTTGGAACTCCCTGGAACTGGAGTTATACACAGTTGTAAACTGCCATGTGGTTGAACCCTGGGTCCTTTGGAAGAACAGCCAGTACTTGTAACTACTGAGGCATCTCTCCAGACCCACAAACTCTTTTTTAAAAAAAGATTTATTTAATGTTTGTTGATGTTTTCCCTGTATGAATTGGTAATTCCTGGGAGCTGGAGTTAGGGATAGTTGTGAGCTGCCATGTAGTTGCTGGGAATTGAACTCAGGACCTCTGGAAGAGCAGCAAGTGCTCCTAACTGTTAAGCCATCTCTCCAGCCCCAAAGGCCAAACTCTTAACCATTATATCTTATTTCCTTTTTTTTTTTTTTTTTTTGGTTTTTCAAGACAGGGTTTCTCTGGCTGTCCTGGAACTCACTCTGTAGACCAGGCTAGCCTCGAACTCTTGAACTCAGAAATCTGCCTGCCTCTGCCTTCTAAGTGCTGGGATTAAAGGCGTGCGCCACCACCACCACCGCCTGACTTATAATGATTATTTTCAACTCTGAAATAAAAGACCTTTAAAAAAATAAATTACTTTAAAGGAGAGGTTGGAAAGATACCTCAGCAGTTAAGAGCACTGATGGTTCTTCTAGATGACCCAAGTTCGATTCCCAGTACCTACATCAGGCAGTTCAGAATTGTCCAGAATTCCAACTCCAGGGATTCAACACTTGCTTCTGACTTCTCTGGCCATACACACACACACACACACACACACAGTTGTGTGTGTGTGTGTGTAAATAAATAAAAACAGTGAAAATAAATATTTTTGAGATACAGTTTCTCTGTATAGCCCTAGTTGTCCCAAGAGCTTACTCTGTAGACCAAGCTGGCCTTGAACTCAGAGATCTGCCAGTCTCTGCCTCTCAAGTGCTGGGATTAAAGGCACGAGCCACTATACCCTGTTTAATAAAAATACATCTTTTTAAAAATAAGATTTATTTATTCATGCTTTTTTAATGAGGACCCTGTCTGGATGTACACCTGGATGCCAGAAGAGGGCATCAATTCCCATTACAGATGGTTGTGAGCCACCATGTGGTTGCTGGGAATTGAACTCAGGACCTCTGGAAGAGCAGTCAGTTCTCTTAACCACTGAGCCATCTCTCCAGCCCCGTAAAAATACATATTCTCTTTTGTTTGTTTTATTTTTTGAGACAGAGTTTCTCTGTGCAGCTCTGGCTGTCTTAGAACGTGCTCTGTAGACCAGGCTGGCCTGAAAATCACAGAGATACTCCTGCCTTCCGTCTCCCAAGTGCTAGGATTAAAGGCGTGTGTCATCACACCCACTAATAAAAGTACACCTTAAAGAGTAGTTAGGAAAAGTCCTAGGGGTGTCCTCCGTCTTGGTAAACTCCAACGAGTCACAGAAACCCGGGGATGGAGCATAAAAGCTGAGAGAGAGCAGGGTTGATGAGCAGAGCAGTCACTCTGTCATCCTGCATCTGTAGGTGGGGACACTCCCCACACGGTGCTGTCACAGCCACCATCAGATAGTCATCATCGGGTGGTGACAAGTCCTTCATGGAGGCTCCATCATGCCTGAGCAATGGCTCAGAGGAAATGGATCTGGGTGTCACAGAGGCAGACAATCACCGACACCGTAGCTGGGAATGGAAGAGCCAGCTCAGCAGGTCCAGGGAACACCCAGACACAAAGGCCTTGGACTTCCCTCATAAAACCCCACTGTTTGTCAGGAAATCAGGAAGCTGCCCATAGGTGTATTTAGCCCGGAAATGGCCTCCAGCAATGGGTACCAGGGGGCTCTGCTCTACGGGTGGTCGCCATGGCTCACAAGCGACTTCTCCCACATCACAGAGAGGGAGCAATCGGAAGTAAAAAAAATGACTTTTAAAAGATTTTATAAGTATGTGTACATATGTGAACCTGTGTGTGGGTATGTGCACATTTGCACGGGTGCCCTTGGATATCAGCGACCAGTGGCATTGGGTCCCCTGGGGCTGGAGTCGCAGGCAGTTGTGAGCACCATGTGGGTGCTGGAGACTGAAACAGCAGTGAGCACTCAACTTCTGAGCCATCTCTCCAGGCCTAGGAGGGAGTATGTTTGAGACAGGGTCTCCAATTTGCAGTAAATCTCCTGCCTCTGCTTCCTGAGCACTGAGATTACCTGGGATTACAGGCATGAAGCACCTCTGAGGACTTCCTTCTGAAAAGTCTGACTTCTTTCAAGACATATGTGAGTTTTTAAAAGGGCCATTCATTCATTCATTCATTCATGACCCATCACTTCATTCATTCATGACCCATCACTTCATTCATTCATTCATGACCCATCACTTCATTCATTCATTCATTCATGACCCATCACTTCATTCATTCATGACCCATCACTTCATTCATTCATTCATTCATGACCCATCACTTCATTCATTCATGACCCATCACTTCATTCATTCATGACCCATCACTTCATTCATTCATTCATGACCCATCACTTCATTCATTCATGACCCATCACTTCATTCATTCATTCATTCATGACCCATCAATTCATTCACTCATTCATTCATTCATTCATTCATTCATTCATTCAAGGCCTCACTACATAGCTCTGGCTGTCCTGGAACTCACTCTGTAGACTGAGGCTATCCTTGAACTCTGATCTGCCTTCCCCTGTCTCCCAAGTGTTGAGATTAAAGGCATGCACCACTAGGTCCAGCTGGGACCTTTCTTTCTGGGATATCAAGCCACCTCTCTAAAGTTACAGCGGGCTACAAGATGTTGACCTTCAATGTATTCTCAAGAACAAAGGCATGGGACTCCTGCCCGACTTTTACACTGGGGATGCTATTGCCAACTGGTAGTATCTAGAGACCTCTGTGGCTGTTACAAATCACGGAAGGAAGCATGAGTGAAGCTGACATCTAGTGGGTGGAGGCATGGGTGGGTGGGTACTGCTTGGTGGCCTGCAAAGGAGGGCTCTGTGACTAATGATTATCTGGCCGAGATGTCAGCAGTGGCTAAGTTGGAAACTCTTGCTTCAGATCCCTCAGAACACTGGTTGTGGGAAAGAAGCCACTTTGCCCTCCCCTCCGAGGTAAGGCTCCTGCAGCTAAGGAGCTAGTATTCGGGTTGTACCAGAAAGGCCTATGAGGAATAGGTTCCCAGGCCAGGTGGATTTTAAAGACCTTCCTGGTTGATTAAAAACCAGGCATTGTAGCTGTAGACAAAAGCCAGAGACGCTGCTGACAATTCAGTATGCGTCCTAGGATTCTGTTAGCCACAGCCGAGCAGAGTGTGCCACTCCTCAATTGGGGTGTCCACCGGATTTGTCACTCAGCATGGTTTAGATCTCAAGGTTCCTGATTTAGGGACATCGGAATGGTGGTAACTCTGAAATCCCTAACGACCCCGGTCCTAAGCATTCTGGGTAAAAGGGACTCCCCAACGTCCACCACTTATCAATGATGGAGAATAGATACTACAGGATGTCACTGCCTTATTCCACAGCACGCACCTCGCATGACCCCACATGAGTCTGAGTGGGGCTCTGTTGCAGATGGGGCTCTGCTGCAACCTCCTAGGTTGTCGTCAGTTTCTTCTCTCACAGGGAATGTGGTACTCAACCATCCTCCACCATTTGTGCACTTGTAAGGACTTCTAGACACGTACTTGATAGGTACAGTGGGCGTGTCCATTTTAAAACACACTTGGATTATCAAGGACTGACCCTTTTCTTTGCATTACCTGAGTCCCCCCTGGTTTCCCTGAAAATAAGAGATGTGAGTCACCCGGATGGGACCACTTGACAGCAGTTTGCTAGCCTAGAGTATAAGCAAGTGTCAAATGCTACAAATGCCAAGCAGCTCTGACTGCAGCTGTCTCCCGTCATGCACAGGATGTTTGACCTGGCGAAGCTGATACTACAAAACTGAAACCGCAAGCAAAGTTATTACAAAGTGGCAAGTTAGACTTAGTCAACAGTAAGGGAAGTACTTACAGTGTACTGGTAGGGTGAGGTCATCAGGTAGTTTTACATTCTTTGTGTCTATATGTTTGTGTGTGTATGCATATGGAAGCCAGGTGTTATTCCTTAGTTACTATCCACCCTTTACATTTTTTTTTCTTATTTAATGTATTTTGTCTGCATGTCTGTGGACCATGTGTCTCCCTGGTGCCTACAGAGGCTAGAAGTGGGCATCCAATTGCCTGAAACTGGAGTTAAGAAAGTCGTGAACTTGGGTCCTCTGCAAGAGCAGCTAGTATGCTTAACTGCTGAGCCATCTCTCCAGGCCCTGCCTTCTTTTGAGGCAAGCTGTATCCTGGCACAGACTATGTTGGCAAACCATTGAGCCCTGGAGTGTATCTGTCTCTATACTCTGGAGGTCTGGGATTCCAAATGCATGCTGCCAAACCTAGGTATCTGTTCAAGGGTTTGGGGATTGAACCAGGTGTTGCTGACCTTTAAGGCAACCCCCTTTTGGCTTCTACAAAAGTTCTTTGTGATGTTGCAAAATTCAAATAACGATATTGAGAAGACTAAATGTTCCATTTGAAAATGAAAACTCAGGATCACTTTGTTCCTGTGGAAGTGAAGAACATACTTTCGTTGACCATTTTGGGGGATAACAGTAGCAACTAGAGCCCTACTCTTTCCTCTTCCCTCCCATACTCCTTAAGAGGCTTTCTCTGGTTATCATTTTAGTTTAAACGCATTTACCGATTTCTGGGGCCAGTTCTCTCAGAACCCCAGGAGAGCTGTGTCCAGGTCTGTTTTTCCCAAAAGTTGTCTGATTCTTATTTTTATTACATTTAAAAATTCTGCCTCAAGTGCTGAGGTCAGAGGACAACTTGAGAGTTGGTTCTCTCCTCCCCACTGAGTGGGCCCCCAGGATTCAATTCAGGTTGTAGGGCTTGGTGACAGGCCACCTTGATGGCTCGGCTGAGTTTTACCAGAGCTACTCACACCCCTATGACAGCTGAAAACCTATGCCCTCACCCTTGTGGGGAGACAGAGGAAAAGAACGGGGTCTGCATGTGTCTCATCATGCTGGCCTTCACAGGACAAAAAGCCTAGCTTAGTGTCCTCAGGTTAGCTGGGAGACCACATCAGCAAAGACCCAGAGAACCTGGCTGCGAGGCCCTGCAGCCTTCTAATGCATGGCGCAGCTCACTAGTTTTGAAGACAGCAGACTCAGGCAGGTGTCCTCCCATTCTGCGCACACAGGCATACACCTAGCCTTCTCTTTGGCAATTTAAAGGTAAAAAATATGATGTATAAAGTTTTAGAATATATAATCAGAAAGCAACTTTTTAAAGTTCATTTTATAGAAGCAGTCGGTAAACCTGACAAGGGCTACACGTTAAGCAGCTAACTGGGTAACCCTGTGGTCTCTGCCCCACGGATTTCAGTTGTCCTTGTGTCAATAAAGTAGCCACAGAAGACATTAACAAACCTGTGGGTATTCTCTGATCAAACCAATTACTTGAAGATGTGAAAAACATACATTTCAGATACAAGAACAGGTGTGTGTGGATGCATCCCAGGCCACTGTCTGTGTTTCCTCTCTGTGTGGGAACTTGCTCACATACTAGAACAGGCGTGTGTGGATGTGTCCCAGGCTGCTATCTGTGGAGTTTCCTCTCTGCATGGGAACTCACTCACAGTGAAGACCTGCCTTGACCACAGGTCCACCTAAGCAGCTTTGAAAGGGTCTGCCAGACATATGTGCTAGGTCACACCTGATGGGGAAAAAAAGCCAGAACACTTCCCACAACCAAGAAAAGGATCAGAATAAACTTGAGAACCCATCTGAATTTGAAAAATAGGCTTTATTTTAACCAGTGGTATTGTCTGACATCCTATGGCATACCAGATTACAGCCAAGTTCACAAATACGAATAAACAGCAGTTTTCTCGTTCCCTTGTCTTCCGATGGAGAAAGTGGGCGGCGGCCTTGTGCTGTGGATGCCAGGAGCTCTCTGCCAGCTCTCGCTTTGAGTCCGGGCCCTGGAGCACAGCCTTGACACAGCGTGGTCACATGTGCAAAGACGTCTTCAATAAAATACCAGAGCAGAGCTTTGTTGGAAATCATACTTGGCATTCAAAAACCAGACACTGTGACTAACCCATCTTGATGGGTTGATGTGGAGTTGAACTGCATATTGAGGCGGGCGGCAAGGCCTGGCCAGTCTGCCTCCTTCTGGACTCCAGGTGATTCAGGGTCATACCCTGCCCCATGGAGTATGCATGTCCCTGCACTGACAGAAATGGAGACACCTTGACCTAAATACAAGACCTGTTATGTCCAACACTGGAATCGGTTTTACACTTTCTTACTGCACAAAAAAGCTTAAATATATGGGTCCTCATATAGCACAAAGTGCCCGAAATTCAGAAAATTATGCAAACAGTTCTTCACCCCTGAGGATTCATGTTTATAAAGGTGAAAATACAAAATATTAAAATAATTTGCCCTTTCTCCCCATCAGAAGGAACCACACTCTCTAAGGATTCCTACAACATACAAAATTCCAAGACAAAATTGCTTTCTCCCCAAATCGATACTGAAATCAGCATCAAGCTGCCCGGGGGTTGGGGGCCCTTAGAAGAGAGGGACCTGTGACTACTTGGTTTTGTGTCTAACAACCCTGTTTTGAGAAAGAGAGTAAGAGGAGTTCCTGGGTTCAGGAGCTCTCGCTTCTTCCTTCGTTCAGTTTTCAGCTTTCTTAGCTGGTTACTACCACGAGTGAGGAGAACATCATTTCCAGAGCTGGGACAGTCCTAGGGGAGTTGGCGACATCAGATGGCAAGGGTTCGGTGCTCTGTCTGTCCGGTTTTCCTGCACCATGAGCACCTGGAGGGTCAGTTGTGTTCAACACAACGTAGTTGGAGTGAGGAGCAGCCGTGTGCCCATGGCGTCAGCTGAGGCGGTGGACAGGAACTGCTGGGAAGTCTTCACGCGCCTGGCCCAGGGCTTCCAGAAGACAGGACAAGCTCCAAGAGCACAGCATGCAAACACACCTGCACTCGGCCAGATGTGAAGATGACACACACAAGAAGAAGCTACTGATGGCAGGAACCTGTGCCTGGCCCTGGAGACCCCTGCACTGAGGTGAACGGTAAGCATAGAAAACAGCTTGCTCCTGGAAGTGAGGGAGAGCGGCTGCACACACACGCATGCACACACATGCACCCATGGCCTCCTTGAACGCTGCCTTGTTTTTTCCAGCTCCCCGCTGGCCATCCAACAGCCCTGTGCACTTGCCTGGCTCAGAACATCAGCAGCTGAGATTCTGTAACTACGCGCCCTTCTCTCCTTTTAAGGCACACACAGACTGGCAGCTTTGAACACACCTGTCAGGTCCTGAGGACATTAAGCAAGCTAATCACAGGCTAGAGCCCAGGAGCCAGTTGGTTCTCTTGGGCTTTATGCATGGCTGAGGGATAGCCTCAGACCTGAAGCAGCCTCTCTCTGTCACTGTGATATGGTAAAGACAGGGCCACAGGAGAAGACAAAGTGGCAAGGTAACGAGGAACAGGGATCTATGACTGTTTCTTACTTTGACTTAACACACACGTCCCTATGGAGATGGCAGTACCCACTGGCCTGCCTAGACTCTGAGAAAGCAGGCAGACTGCCACGGAGCAGCCATGACTCATGACGTCACTACCATCACAATGACTTCCACAAGGATAGGTGGACAGACAGACAGACACACACACATACTACACACATACATGCACCCCCTTCCACCATGAAGGAATCTTTCAACAAGAGGCACTTGAATGGTATTTGGAGAGTTCCCGAGAAAAGGCCTTCCCCTCACAGTGAAGTGGGATAGACAGAGTGGACACCAGGCGCTCAGGACTCCATCTCCTCTTGGTCAAGGGGTGGCGGTACAAAACTCATGACTTCATCGTAGGTCAGGCCTAGGGCAGGGAAGGGAGGGAGGGAGGGAGGTGTGAGACGCAAAGCAGACGCTCAGCGCCTCCCTCAGGTGTGGTGAGGAACTGCATTCATCTGCCTTGCTTTTTTGCTCATGACCTGCAGCAGAGCAGCTGCAGTTCCAGGACACGGAGAGACTGTCACCCCACTCACTCCATCCTGCAAGGTGCTCCTCCCAAGTGCTCCCCGGAGCAGCACTGCACTCTGCACACAGCGAGGCAGCCCCGCTCTGGAGTCTATGCAGAACCGACCTGTGATTTACAAAGGGTGAGGAGATGCGGCTCCATCCCGGCCGTCCCTAACTAGGCCAAAAGTAAGCTATTAAGCCTCTCGTCCTGGTTCTGTGCTGAAATACACTGGACCCTCTGCATCCTGAGAAGATGCTGTAACTGTAACCCCAGAACCTCAAAGCTCTATGTCAACGCACAGGGCTGTGCACTCTATCTACAAACCCACCAGGGAACATACGCACCCAAGACCCTGGCTATGAGTTTAGAGATCCACTAGTAACCACTCACAAGGGTTTTATTCAGACAGGTTCTCACGTAGCCCAGGATAGCCTCAAACTACCTATGTGGTTGTGAATAACTTTACAGACTTTTTTTTTTTTTTAAACTTTAAACTTTCAATCTGATTCCCAAGTGCTCAGGATCACAAGTGTATTCAAAATATTAGGCTGCCATAAGTTCTCGCTTTCCCTAAGGCTTCTGATTAGTGAGAATCACTTAGAAAAGATTTTAAAAAATAAGTTATTGAGTTGGGCAAGTAGTTCAGTGGTAGAACACTTGCATAGTATGTGTGAGTCCTAGGTCTAATCTCCAGCACTGTTCAAAAAGATTACATAAGCTGGGTTTGGTAGTGCACGCTTTTAATCCCAGCACTCGGGAGGCAGGGACAGGTAGATCTGAGTTTGAGGCTAGCCTGGTCTACAAAGTGAATTCCTCTGAGTGACTACACAGAGAAAAACCCTGGGTCAAACAAACAAACAAACAAACAAACAAACATGAATAAAAGGAAAGCAAGCTCAAGGCCCAGGCTAGCCCGCCCTGGACTCACTCTTCCACTCATCTATAAGGAGGTCCCTGCTCTCAAAGGACTGGTCGTAAGGGTCGGCCACCGGCTCATCGTCAGGGTCGTGGTACTGAGCAAAGTAGGCATGCGCGAGAGCCTGGGCTGCTGTGATCCGCTTGTCCGAGTCCAGAACGAGCATCTTCTCCAGCAGGTCGACGGCTGTCACACCAGAGAAGAGGAGGAGGAGAGCACAAGACATTAGTGACAGCACTGTGCAAGTCCCAAGCGTCTTTCATATCCACACAAAGCACCCTTGAAGGTGTCTGTTTCTGCACGCAAGTCCTTTCCTGTGTTATTATGTGCTGAATGCCTCTGGCACATTTTAAGAACATTGCTGAGGTTTTTACAATAAACAATCCTCCCCCAAGCCTCCCTCTCCCCATTCGCCTTGGTTCTCGTGTGTCGACCCTCCGGGTGTTTGCACAGCATCATCAGAGGCTTCCGCTCTTTTGTGTGCTCTACCGTACCCCTCCCAGTTTTCTCTAGTCTTTAGATTTACCACAAACCAGAAATTACATCTTAATCGTTGGTAAGAATGAAGTCAGACATACTGGGTAAAAACCATGTCACAGATGAGGCTGTGAACTGGGGCACCACAGCCACGAGCTCCAAGCTGTTGGACCTAAGGTTGGTTGGCATCTGCCTCTTTCCCCTTTCTCCCCAGGTGAGTAGTGGGGACATGTCTGTCTTCTGGTGATCACCAGTTACTTTTGGCAATGGCTTCCGGCATCTACTACTGATTTTCTTCTCTCCCAAAAGCAATGACCTCATTAGAGGCTACGGAGCAGACCTGCTTGCTTCTGTCTGATGAGGATGTCCCGCTTAGGAGGATAGCTTCGTACAGAGCAGCTATCACACGAAACAGAAAGGCTTTCTAACCTCCATAGGTTCTTTTATGTGTGTTTAAGTATGTCTGCACTACAGTGTATGCCTGCTGGCTGAAAATCTGAACGCCAGCAGAGGGCACTGGACCCTGGATGTAGAATTAAAGACAGTTGCAAGCCACCAGGTGGGTACAGGGACTCAAAACAAGGGCCCCTCCCTCGGCAGGGCAGCAGCAGTGCTCTTAAGCACTGGGCCATCGGTACAGCTCCAGATGAATTCTTCAGTGTGGAAGGCTGTGGGTACTGAGGAGAACTTGCTGAAGAGATGATGGACCTCTGCTCTCCTGAGTGATTACAGACCCTGCAGCCTGAACTCCAGTTACTCACAGAAATACAGGCTTTGAGGGCACAGAGGAAACAGCAAAGTGCATACGCTAGCTCTCCAGTTTAGAGTACTAAGAGTGCTGGGATATAGCCAGTAAAGTGTGCATAAGGCCTTGGATGGTGGCACCCACTGTAACCCTAGCATTTAACAGACCACATGACTCTGATTTCAACCCTGAAGCACGAGGTAGACTGCCTGCATTCAGACTCTTCTCATGGTCTTCTACAAGTCTGCTGACTTGATACTCAACGTGAGTGAGTAGGTGCCTGCCACCCTAAGGTAAAAAGTTGTATGTCCTCAGGGCCAAAGTACTTAGCTGAGGAACAAGGTCAGAAGAACAAGACTTTTCAAGCATGGAGGCAGACATAAATAGACACTCTAAGATCAAAGGGCAACGTGAAGTCCTCAGCTGTGTTTGAGACTAGCAGTGGTGCGAAGCCTGTGACTGACAACAGGCTGTTCATATTTATATCGCTGGTGTGCAGCCCAGCTAGCACGCTGGGGACAGCTAGGACAGCCGTCGGTAACAGCATGTTCCTTCTGCCCAGCACTTGGCAATGGGCTGCCAGGCACGTTTGGACGTGAGCAGGCTGTGAGGAGCACCAGATGGGCCAGAGCTTCCTTTCAGTCTCCAGCAGCCGGACTCACTCCTGTAAGCCGGTTCTTCTAGTGTCTAAACGAGGCTGTCGATCACGTCGGTCAGAGAAGACTCCAACACTGTGCACTGTACATCTGACGTGTGAGGACTCGGAGGTGGAATCATCATGGAAAGACTACAGGTCACAGACCCTCACCTGGATGCTGCAGCTCAAATAAGCTACAGAAAGCCCAGTGAGCCCAAACGACAGGGAGGCCACAAACCTAACCCAACCTGTCAGCACTGTGCCGCCTGAGGCCTGAACGGTGTAGCTTAGGCTGGACTCCCTCCTCCAGGAATCAGGGACCTCACTTGCTACAGGAATCATGACCACAGCCACAGCCACGCCTTGGCACATGGCTATGGATGGAGTTCTTGAAAGGGAGACAGCTTCTGCCTCTCCCAGACATCAGCCCTTCAAAGGATAAAGTAACTCTGGCAGATGTCTTCTGGAACCCTCGGAAAGAGACATGATCCACAAGGACTTAAGTGCACTGACTTTACAGTGACATCTGCAGGAATGGGAGAGTGGGAGACAGCAGAGGACACATGCTCGCTCCCTTCTCATGGCAGGGAGACGTGGTCTGATCCTTCTCCATCCACTACTGCTCACTACACAGAGAGAGGGACGAGAACTTCAGCTAATGTCCTTACTGTAACCACCCATCTTTAAGGACAAGCAGGACACACTCTGAGCTACCACTGTCACCTCCGTGTGCCAGGTGACCCTGGAGGTGATGGGCAGAAAGGCGATGAGCCACCCCAACGTCTGAGACGGCAAATTAAAGCTGCAAGGCAGCAGGTTACACCATGAAGGGCAGAGTCTGCAGAGTGGAGGGCATCAGGACCCAGGACTGGGCATTAAGCACGCATCTGTGCCTGTCTTCTGTTCTTGGCTGGGCTCCACCAGTAGCTGAAAGGGTCGCACTTCCCTCCTTCCCCCTAGTTCCCTGTTCTCCACTTTCACTGCCCTGTCCTGTCCACCACCATATTCTGTGAGCATGTGAACATACAAGCCTATGAGCGTACACTCTTTCTTTAAATGTGACAATATAGACAGAAATAGCCATATTTAAGACCCAAAAGTTACTTAAAGGTACTCTTTTTAGTCAAAAGAATAAAACTTCAAGTCCCTAATTTATGTCACAAAAATAAGATCATGATCAACTCACCCAGGGGGTTGGCACCAATGAACACATTTGCGAAGTTCATCTTCGGCATCTGGGCCAGAGACTGAATGTAGTTTCTTGCCTGTAACAACACAAACTCTGAGAATGGCTGTGTTCAGAGTATTACTGATCCCGAGGC
This sequence comes from Grammomys surdaster, assembly GCF_004785775.1. Classification (NCBI taxonomy): domain Eukaryota; kingdom Metazoa; phylum Chordata; class Mammalia; order Rodentia; family Muridae; genus Grammomys; species Grammomys surdaster. The sequence continues at coordinate 24,727 of NW_021604718.1, forward strand.
TGAGGCCCGCCATCCTCCAGTGCAGACATTGCCTGGGTGCTCCCTTCAGGCTCACCCTGCTCGTAGCCACTGACCTCTTCTATTTGTGACCGCTGACTTCCTCCTTGCTGTCTCCCCACAGTTCTGTTTCATGTGACTGAGAGTGCTAACCAATCAACTACTCTTTTATAAGCTTTCTGGTCAAAGGGTCAGAAATTTAAAACCAGAACTGAGACTAAGAAGTCTTCTCCAGGCCCCCTTCCTAATCAGGTAGGTCACGAGGAAGAGCTGGCACTGAAGCAGACTCACTCGAATTTGAACCAGACACAGACATGCTGTAATCCCTTCCTACTAAACCATGTAGAACAGAAGAAGGAATGGAAGAGAGGTAAGAAGATCCATCTTGCCCAGAGAAGCCACCCTTCAATACAGACAAGAGCTGAAATGCAAACAATGTTGTTCCATGTCTGTCTGCTAGCCTGTTTCCCCAAAATACTAAGGACTCGTTTCAAGTACCTCCCAGTCACCTCTGATCATAAACTGGAGTTAGGTTATGAGCTGGTCAAGAACCTGATTCCCTGAGCGCTCATACTTGCTGTGAGTTACTTGTCTTTTAAACAACCCAGCACACCTATTAGCGTAAGGGACTTTACAGTGTGTGTTTGCATGCAGTCTTGTCCTGGTTGTAAAGTGGGTGGAGAGCAAAGCACACTAACGAACTGTGCTCCATGCACTGAGCCGTGGCCGCAGCACACCCTAACCACATACGCCTGCAGCGACACACATGCTATCTCAAGCACAAGAGTCAGAAAACCAAACGCCAGGGAACACTACCCCACGCTGTACTGTTGGCTCAATGACATTTCATTTCATCTCAAATGTCAACACCCTGCTAGCACACAGCCAACTGCTTTAGCAGTTCTTGGGGCACATGCAAGCGTTTGGTGACATCAGGAACTGCTAGCTACACACAGACACTATGAGAAGGTGGCCTCTGAGTTAGACCTCCCTGAACATGCTGTTTGTTCTCACCTCATGGCTTGGCATCCTGTTAATGAGATAGGCAGGGGGAGTCCCCGTCAGACGCATTATCTGCTGAAGCTGGTTAATATCTTAAGATGCCTCGTCAAGGGTATTGTTAAACACACAGTGTAAAGATCAATGCCAGCTGTTGTTGTTTTTTTTAAGTCAAAAGCTTTTTTAAGTCCCAAACAAAACAACTCTACTTCCCAACCAAACCAGGCCAGAGCCTAAGGCTGCATGTTCCAACATTCTTTGGAGAATGGCAGGAGCTCTTAGGCGTGTAGCCGGTGAGTGGTCATGCACACATGAAAATGAACTTTTCCTTAAGTGTCAACTTTAATGTCAACCGGATTGCTCCTTGATCCAGGATACCGGCCAGAGAACCATTTTCAAGTCCCAGTGGCCAAAACTTGTTGGGTACAGTGGCAAATGCAGAAGATGGAGATAATGGTGACGAAACTCTGGAGACCTAACATAGCCAACAGATCTACCTGAGGAGGAGGTTCAGTGCTGATGGCACAGGCTCTAGAGACACACCCTACAGGCTGCGGCACTTGGAGTGTGGGGACTATGCCAAGTCTCAAAGACACTGGCAGTGGTATATTTAAAAATGCATGCCACACATCTATAGGTAGGTGAAGAAGGGTACTTTAGGAGTGATGGCAAAGGCAAAACAGAAGCCACAGTTTGGCTGACAGCGTCAGCGCATGCCACAGTTACCCTCACACCTGTCCTGAGGGAACACGTTAACTTCAATGAACAGAAAGTTTAAGATGTTGTGTTCATCTGACAGGGGCAAAGTTGCATGAAGTTTCCGTTATTACATTTTCACATCTATTTGTGTGGTGGGAAGGAGCAGGGCATGCATAGGGCACGCATACCACTAATGGACGGAGGTCACTGGATCAGTCTCCAAGTTGTAGGAGTCAATTCTCTACCCACCGTGTGGGCCCTAGGAGTGCACTCAGGTCCCTCTGCTTCTGAGCCATCTCAGTGTCCTTACTCAAATGACAGGTCTACTAATTTCCCTCAGCTAGGCCACCAATTCACCAGGCACAGGCCACAGCTTCTGAAACGGAAACTGCCCGTTATCTCACGCTCCCTCTCAAAGTGATGACAGTATTCTAAACCTTACCCTGACTTAGTGAGCGACCTTTCTCCTCACTTAAGTGTCAAGTCATCCTTCAGCTGGAATCTCTTCTTTAATAAACCAGCCAAGTCATTTCACTCCTTCTTGGCTTCTCTGAATGAAAGGCTTCCCTTTCCTTCCACATCAGCAGGAACCCCGCTTGAAGGTCTGGTTATTGCTAATGCATTTGCCCTTTCTCTACCTGAGTTCAGAGATGGGCTGGCTCACTCTGCGACAGACTTTGGACTCCCCTTGCAAACTGCACACTGAACCATGCTCTGTATACTGAGAGGACAAACTCGGTGAACCAGCCACAGCAGGACTAAGCTAAGCTCACACGCTCACACTCTGTCATGCTCTCCCTGCATGTGGCATGTACAGATCAGCCACTTGTCATCTGGGGTCAGGAAGATGTATTCTGAAGGAACAGGGGCAGGGATCACGCCTTTGCTTCCTTGGCTTTGTGAACCGTGTCAGAACACTAAGCAGTGAGTGCTGTCCTGGGGCCTCTGCCATGACCCGGCCAGCTTTCTGTTAGTCAGACCCAGTGTCCTTGTCCACACTGGCTTCTCTGTCCTGTTCTTCCCAGAAGGAATGAATTATTCAGTGTTCTGCTGACTACAACTCTTTATTAATGTCCTTCCTTTTAAATTTTTCTTTATAGGCATACTCACCCAGCTTTATCTCATCTGTATGTAGGTACTGTGTGCTCCCCACCCCCCAGGGGTTCTAGGGACTAGACTCATGGCCATGCTGATGTAACTGAGCCACATCCACAACAGCTGTTTTGTTTTTTTGTTTTAAAAAAAAAAGTGTCTTACATTAAGCCCAGGCTGGCCTCAAAGTTGCTATGTAGGTCAGTTCCAAAGCTCAGTTCTTCTGCCTCTGCCTCTAAGGGCTGGGGGGTTACAGGCCTGCACCATCACATTTGGTGCTCTGAAGATTTCAAAAGTACTGAGTGGTGTCATCAACATTAAATTAACCTTCCCGTTCCCTTTCAACATTTAGACTATCACTACCCACTTCTGACAATTCTGCAGGGAAGCTCTTTTCTCACTACGGTACTCAACCGAGTTATCACTGAGAGGATGTTTATCTTGGTATCTGATTTTGTCCATTGCTGCACTAGAACTGTTCAAATGTATGATGTGCTCACTTCATGTTAAGATAAAAGACATCTCATTATTAGGCCATGTATCCAGCTTTATGTAACCCCTGGGGGGTGGGGAGCACACAGTACCTACATACAGATGAGATAAAGCTGGGTGAGTATACATAAAAAAATCTTATTTATTTTTATTTTACGTAAAAGTATACTATAGCTGTCTTCAGACACACCAGGAGAGGGCACTGGATCCCATTACAATGGATGATACCATGTGGGTGCTGGGAATGGAACTCAGGACCTCTGGAAGAGCAGTCAATGCTCTTAACCACTGAGCCATCTCTCCAGAGCCCCAGCATTGTTTCTTAAACAGAAATGATGGGTAGGTGAAGGGTAGATATTCCCTGTCTCATACGTGTGCTTCAGAACCTGTAGCAAGCAGCACCTATCTACAAAGCAGATGCTGGAGTGGGAGGACACAGAACTGCTGGCAGTAAAACTCAGACGGGGAGGAATGGCCACCTCAGTGTCACTAGCACTACTTACTAGCTGGCTGAACTCCTACCCAAGGCCCAGCCTGCTCCATATCCTCTTACCAGCCAGTGCTTCCTAAACACCCCCCTCACAGCAGCTTTGGCTCTCCACCCTCAGCTTCTGCATTTCAAAAGCACCTCTTCAGTTGTGGTCAATACCTCTGACAATGACTCTCAAAACAGCCATTGCAGGAGGCGATTAGCTCCCATTACCAGAACCGGAGGGATCACTGCCTCTGCCCAGTGAGTCAGAGCATGACTCAGGCAAGTCACGGCTTTTGTGTTTTTGCTTCTTTATCTTAAAGGAGTAAATGAAACAAAATAAAATAGGCCCAGCAACCCTTTCACGTTCCTCAGAAAAGAAATTCAGAAGCTGTTCTTAGCTCCAGGGTCCTTTATGTACAGCCACACAGGAGATGTGGGGTCTGGATTTTGTCAGGGGAGGTGACTCCAGTGTTGCTGTTTGCCTGAAGCTACCCCACTGCCTTCCTAGCTGGGCAGAAGGCCCTTCTATTGGGACGTGGTCGGAGGGGAACCTAGGCGTGCACAGCTGGGGCTTGGCACCTCCATTCATTTCCGGGGGGGGGGGGGGGATGAGAGGAAGGAGGGGCTGTCCTAGCTTCCTCAAAGTTTCTGGCTCCAGAAAGTGACCAACAGATTAAAAAACAAAACAAAGCAAAAAAACAAAACAAAAAACAAAAAACTCATGGCTGAAGTAAACCAGAGTCACCTCTTATGGCCTCCACGGAGAAAGCACAAGCCCCAGGCGGCCTCTTGTGCTATTCATTGTATTGACCAAGGTTCCTGGAGGAGCTCAGGGCCATCTGCAGGTTGTCATGAGGGGAGGAAGCTGTTCTGTGTGGTCTGAGGTGGGGAGAGGAGCCTCATGGACAGACCCTGGCACAGGAGGTGCCCCTCTAGGGAAGTAAAGAGCGGGTCACTTTGAGACAAGGCACGCTTCACCCTTCAGAATTAAGGTCAGACTAGCACATGGTAAGTGTCAGACATGAGATGCTCACCATAAAGTGAGAAGGGCTCTCGAGCATGTGGGCACCTTTAGAGAGAAGTCAGGGCTCAGGAGGACACACACATTTCCCATTAATCTCTCGGAATGAACTGGAATCTCAACTCTCAGTTTTATTAGCATACAATTGCCCCAAAGGGGTTCCCATGACCTTAAGTCCACACCCCAGATAAAGTGAGTTCAGAATAAAACACACTCATGCATGCAAGTGGGCACATGCAGGCTCACATGTGTGCACACACGCACAGCTCAGAAATCACACACAGCACACGGGCATACAAACATTCCAAAGTCAGAGTGCAGAATGACCAAAGGCAAGTGGCAGAGGCCCCAAAGGGTAGCAATTACAATCAAATCATCAACTCACAGACTCTGAGGAGATTTTCTTCAGAAGCTCAGCCCCTGGGGTTCCAACGAGTCTTAAAATGAGCTTCAACTGATCAATATCTAATGGTGGACTATAAAGGAAAATGTCGGGACAAAATAAAAGTGAAAAACAAAACAAAACAATAGTGAGCAAAATAAAACACAACAAACAAAACATCCCAATAATGGAAATGAAACCCCCAAACAAGGCCAACATGGTGGAATAACCTGGGTGGAAGGCTTCTGCAGGGTGGCCACTTTCAGCATGACTTACTTCTCCTGTAGAAAGGTTGAAAATAGCACCACACATACACATCTGTCACCATCATGCAGCAGGAAGTAAAGCTACTGGGGTTGGGTCTTAGACACCAGAGGCCACACTACTCAGTCCCAGCCTCCACCTCACCTTCCACCAAGGCACTAGGAGCCAGCTAAGCAGAGAATGCTGGCAAGCAGAGGCAGAGCACAGGCTATGCACAGTTTATTTGTGACTATTCCCTGAAGGCTTGACCTAATGAGCTTGTATTCTGGCAGCTGGGAGCCAGCTCTCATCCATCCCAGAGCCTGCTGTTCACTTGAGTGTGCCCTCTGGAGACATTCCCCTCTAGGAAGCAGAGCATGTGAGGGACAGGCAACCGGCAGAGGGCGCTACCTCATTATGGAGGACACCAGGCTTCAACCCTAATCCAAGTTTAACAATTTCACACACTAAAGGCTTTATGAATAAAGGCAAAGGGCCCAGAATATTCATTCTGCCATCCAAAACCTCAGAACATATGAGCACGCGTCCACCGGAAGTCACAGAGTCCGTTTACTCTCGTTGCCTTCAGTCAGAGAATAAAAAATTTAAAAAGGCCTTTATATTTTCTGTGACTATCTGAATAGCTTTTTCACACTTAAGCTGACGTGTGTGTGTGTGGGTGTGTGGGTGGGGGGGGGGGGGCGGGAGACGATGTGAGCCCACCAGGCTTTGCAGGATCATCTCCTTCCTTCATGTGTCCACCTCAAAGCCCCGCAGCCTCCCACCACTGCACACGGGAACACCCTGTGCTCTCTGGACACTGCTGGTGATGCCATCGTTTGTACTCTGTAATCGGCCAGTGCTCGCCCTTCCCCCTTTCACAATCCACAGCAGACGAGGCGAGTGCGCACTTGGTATCGACCCCCAATTACTTCCTTGGGTGGGGAGCAGCTTTGTTGTTTCTTCTGCAGGCTATGCAGCCCAGGCTGGCTTTGAACTCAGGGTCCTTGGGCTTCATCTTCCTAAATGCAGGGAAGACAATGTATGCTATCATGCTGAACCCCACCGCTCATTTTAGACTATCTGTTACATAAAAGGCACATACAACATTTAAAGAACAGACAGAGAAGATGAAGATAGTCTTGATTTAGCTTGCACATACAGAGGCAAAATAAGCATAACTCAGGAACGAGAGCTGCGTCTGTAAGCGGCAGTTGCCCAGCCACAGAACTGCTTATGCAATAAGATGACATCTTGCCTCTCAATTTTTTTTGGCTTAAACATTAGAAAATTCTAGAAAGGTGACAGCAAGGTACATCCTGCTGCCTGTTTTATATTTGGAGTTTTCCTGGAATGCAACAAAGCCATGCGTTTGTGTATTTACATACGGTTGCAGCTGCTTTCACAGCCTGCAACTGTCACTAATCTGGCCCTTTAAGAAAAGATGAGCTAGTGCCCAAAAATTGCATCCTACAGAAAACTGAGGTAACCCAGAAGCAAGTCCACTAACACAGGGTATTTCTGAAGTTAGAATGGTAACAAACAAACACAAAAACCCCTGCTACTGAAAACGGTGACCATGAGAGGCTCCAGGTGTGGGTGTGGGTGGACTGAGATGGGCACTGACTCATTCAGGCCCTGACACTGACGACATGCTAGTGGTGACAGCTGAGCAGCGTCCCTGCGGACAGAAAGAAGCTACACAGTTTATATAAATCTAGCTCCATTCACATTTCTAGTCCCCAGGAACATCTGATTCTATGAGCCACTTCAAGAGGATGTATGGTAACAATAGAAAAAATTAGACTCTTCCAACCCTCCAAGAGGTGATTTGCCCATATGACTCAGAAGTAGCTCACTAACCAGCTGGATTTAGTGACTTTTTAAAGAGGCAAGTTTCTTATTCCCTATGGGGAAGGTGGAGTCTGGGTTGATTCCTGACTTAGCTTCACCTCCAAGCTGCCTGAAGAACATCCATCTTCTGATAGTGGAGCTCATGAGTCTGTCAGCAGGCAGGGCTCATCCATACCGTTCTCCTTTGTCTGCAGGTGTGAGCAACCTCAGACTAAATCACAGCCAGCTCCTCAGCCTCATGCCCGCCCTTCTGAGATCTGTCACTCAACTTTCTTCTGCCTGCCTCAAACTACTACTCTTGAAAAGGCTCAAAGCTTCCACTCAAGACAACTATGGCAGGCGCTGCTAAGCTCTTTATGCAGCTGGGAGGGCGGCCTCTACTCTTTCTGTATTAGGCCTTTTCTTTTCCCACTGTCCCTTCCAAGAGTTATTCTAACAAGAAGCCTTTCTGCACATGCTTTTTGAGATGGCCTCAAACTCACTACATAGCTGCGGTGACCTTGAACTCCTGACTCTCCCGTCTCCTCCCTGGTCTTGGGCTAACAGACATGTGTACAGCAATGCCATGACCTAGAGTTTTACTCCGTGCTTGACGCTTCTCTGCAGGTACTTTTTATACCTCTTACTCCTGACTCTGCCTTGCTCTTCCAGCAGAGGAAGACTTCCATCTGAGTCACCTCTGTCACTCCTGTTGGTTCAGTCCGACTACTCTGGTTTGGAGGGCAGCAGCATTGCTCCAGCCTTGCCCAGTGCAGGCAGCCTGGCAAACACTGACTGACCCAGACACCTGACTCACTGTTCCGCCCTATCCTCAAAACCCAGAAAAACATGCTATGTAGTTTATTTAAAAAAAAAAAAAAAAAGTAGAAAAGAGGATTACTGAGCACAGCGCCCAGGGCGGGGGCCGTGGATGGAGCCGCTGCAGCACAGCCTGGGTAGAAGTAATAAACACACTATGAAAGAAAAACCTCCTCAGTAGCTAAGGCAAAGCTGCCACCCAGCTATGTGACACTGCACAGCCTGGCATCTCCACAGAGAGCTATCCTTCACAACTGGGATAGCCCTTCTTTCCCCACACAGAAAGTACGTTTACCGTCAGTTTAAAATCCATTTCGAGTAGGATGACAATACCAAATTTAACTCATAAGTTATCTGAGGCCAAAGATGCTGAAGGCAGAATTAACAACTGAGGGGTAAAGGACGATGAGATAGTTAATGTAACTGAGGTTGACTACCATAGCAGTTAAAGAAGACCCTGCCTCAGCCTCCCGACTGCTGGGACCACAGGTGTGTACCCTCATGCCTGGCTGAATTAAGTCTTTGGGGGTGGGGGTCGCTCTAGTGACAGCCTAGGACAAGCCTCTCTGAAAGCCAGCCTGCTCCCTTTTCTGGATTATAGACGAAGGGACTTTCACTGGAACATGCAGAAATAGTTCTCAAGATTTATGGACATGGAAAGTCTGCTGTTTTCTAAAATATATATATATTCTCAGGGACAAAAGGCAAAGAACAATCTCATCACAAAATACTTTTCTTCGATATTTACTAAGACACTTGCTTTTTTTTTGAGACAGGACTTCACTGTGAGCATTTGCTTGGGATTCACCAAGATGGCTTCAAACTCAGATCTGCCTGCCTCTGTCTCCCGAACGCTGGCCTTACAGGCGTGTGATAGCAGGCCTGGCCTCAGGCTGGCCTATGGAGCTGCAGGCTTGGCAGCTGTGAGGTGCCCGATGGGCGCTGGTCTGGAGCTGTCCGTCACTGAGCCATCTTTCCAACCCTAAAGCACCAGTCTCTAGTGTCAGCGGTGCAGCTTCTCTTTAGAACTGAGGACGACTTGTGGAGACGCAGCTCAGTGGTGCAGTATCTGCCTGGCATACATAAGCACTCCCTGAGTTTAAGAAAAGAACCAACTGGGGCTGGAGAGATGGCTTAGTGGTTAAGAGCACTGACTGCTCTTACAGAGGTCCTGAGTTCAAATCCCAGCAACCACATGGTGGCTCACAACCATCCATAATGAGATTGGATGCCCTCTTCTGGTGTGTCTGAAGACAGCTACAGTGTACTCATCAATAAAATAAATAAATAAATATAAAAAAAAAAAAAAAAAAAAAAGAACCAACTAAAAACAAGATAAGACAGCAAACTGACACTGGAGAGTAATGGGTAGCTACGATATGGTGTGCGTTCTACTGCGTTTGCTCAACCGCCCACATTTTACTTCATCCTCTGGAGAGAGCAGACACAGGCTTCACTAGACCACTGTGTTGTATATATGCAATGTTCCATTACATGCTTGAAAAAGGACTAACCGTTGCATTGAGACTATTCTTTTGTTCCTTTTTTTTTTTTTTTTTGGTTTTTCGAGACAGGGTTTCTCCGTGTAGCCCTGGCTGTCCTGGAACTCACTCTGTAGACCAGGCTGGCCTCGAACTCAGAAATCTGCCTGCCTCTGCCTCCCAAGTGCTAGGATGAAGGCGTGCGCCACCACCGCCCAGCACATTGAGACTGTTCTAATACACCAAGGACAGCACACAGATCAGTGCAGCAACAGAAGCATGTAAGTGTAACCCAGCAGCCCCGGCACCCTCTGTTCACATCTTTTAAAAAAGAAAAATTCATTTTTATGTGTACGAGCATTTTGCCTGTGTACATATCTGTACCATGCATGTGCCTGGTGCCCACAGAGACCAAAAGAAGACATTGGGTCCCTGAGACTGGAGTTATAGATGTCTGTGAACTACCATGCAGGTGCTAGAATTTGAACAGTCTGGAAGAACAGCTATGCTCTTTAACTGCTGAGCTGTCTCTCCAGTCTACAGGTCACATCTTAGGAGTACCACATCCACTACAATGGGGGAAGGGCCTTTTATGCATGAAGGAAATTTATACTTGATTACACAGGAAAATAGCAAGTCAAGTCTGTGGTCTCTGGTAGGAAACTGTATTGTCTATACTGGATAGAGGCAAGAAAGGCCACAGAGCTTATGATCCTTAAGCTGAAGTGCTGGCATCAGCGACTGGATACGTAACTGACGCACACATGGCTCCCCTTGGAGAGATGGCCTGATACTAAGCTCTCCTTTGCCGTCAAGCTCTATCAGTTGAATTCACTTGACCTGTACAGCCCTCCAGGCTTCCAGAGAAGCCTCCTTACACAACCACAGCTAACACACTTATGAACGGTTTTCTAAGTCACAGCACAGGAGTCAGTGGCAATGACTGTACGACATTATGAACCTAATTAATACTGATAGGCTATAAACTTTAAAATTGTAGAGAAGATTAATTTAAGTCAAATCAGTCATCAAGTCACATTAACCACAGGGCTCTTTACCTACGAGTCACACTATAGGACAGCACACACCTAACAGATCGACGATGCCTCGGAAAGTCCTATTAGGCAGTTCTCAGACAGAAGCTAAGACACAGGCAGAATGACTAAAAGTGAGGTCTACAGAAACCCACAGAGACAATCCAACTCCAGGAAAGAGCAGCCTGTAAACCCGTTTACAAACCACACAGGCGACAGCCACAGGCCTTCTAGGCTAGTTGGAGTGAGGTTGGCATGTTCTCTGGAGGCTTTGAAGAGAGTTCTAGAAACCATAGAACAGGGCAGTGAAGAGAACTTCAGGACCTTAAGAAAAATAGAGGGCTGGAGAGATGGCTCAGTGCTTAAGAGCACTGACTGCTCTTCTAGAGGTCCTGAGTTCAATTCCCAGCACCCACATGGCGGCTCACAACCATCTGTAATGGGATCGGATGCCCTCTTCTGGTGTGTCTAAAGACAGCTACAGTGTACTCATATACATTAAATAAATATTTAAAAAAAGAAAGAAAGAAAGAAAGAAAGGAAGGAAGGAAGGAAGGAAGGAAGGAAGGAAGGAAGAAAGAAAGAAAGAAAGAAAGAAAGAAAGAAAGAAAGAAAGAAAGAAAGAAAGATGCTTTCAGGTTCACCCGGCTAAAACCAAACACATGTGGGTTAACTCCTACTTTTACTGAGAACATCCATCTGTGAGAATTGCCTAGCGACATGACTCAGCTGGCGGAGAGCTTTTTTAGCATGCATAAGGCCCTGGGTTCCAGGCCCAGCACAGCATAACAACAGGCACGGTGGCTCAGGGGACCGAGGCAGGAGCACTGCGAGGCTGAGGCTGTCCTGAAATACACAGTAGTTCCAGGTGAGCACGAGCTACAAAGACAGACTGTCTCAAACAAAACAAAGCAAAACACATCTACCAACAACAACGACAAACAAAGAACTGTACAGAAAAGATAGAAAAGACATCAGATATGCTGGAAATCGGGAGAGACCTTAACTACTGTAGGCCCAGGTGCAAAGTATAAACTTGCCTAAAACACCCTAGAGAAGAGGCACCTCAGAGCCCCCTGCCCACTGAGGGCTGGTTAGGAAGGTCTTTCTAGGACCTGGTCATAGTGCTCAGCTACTCTGAGGTCATTGCAGCCATGGTCCAAAAAGACCCAGCTACTGACTAACCTGGCAGCAATGATGCTGGTTTTTGAGGCACGCAGAACCCAAGAATGATGGGGTGGCAGAAGCATCCACATCTCCAAGGGAAGCCTGGGCAGTGTACACCAGGGCTGGACTCACTGTGACGGCCTGACAGTGTGACCCATGAAGCTGTGAGAGGCCCCACAAGTGTGAGCACCCAGAATGTGGGCTGTGGACAGAGCGACAGGCAGTGAGCCAAGAGAGAAAGCAAATGGATACATCCAGCAAGGTCATAGGAGGTGGGCTGCCTAAGTCCTTTGGAACTCAGATGGTGCCACCCGAGCCTCTGATGATGGATGTCAAACTGGAATTTTAATGCTCGATCTCACCTTGCTCTGGTCTAGTCCTTCCTTACTCTTGGATGAGAATGTTTACGCCACTAAAAACTAGAAATATATAATCTGTTTATTGATTTTAACAGGGGCTACAGCTGAGTTTGCCTTGAATCTCGGAGACTCAAGAGGATCTGGATTCTTGGACATGGACTGAATGTGTTTCATACTACAAGCTAAATAAATGGTCTTTAGAGGCTCGGGATAGAGTATTAACAGTATGGACCTCAAATGTCTCCTGCTGCGGGTCTGACCCCAGCTGGTGCTACTATTTTTCATGCTGGGAACTTTAGGAGATGGGGGTCTGGGAGAGGAAGCAGGTCACTAGGAGTGTGTCCTGGAAGGTACTTTGTTCTTGGATGCTTTCCTCTCCCCCAACCTCCTCTCTTGCGTGCACGTGCGCTCTCCCCCTCCCCCCTCCCCTGCTTCCTGGCCACCATGAAGTGAGCAGCCTCCTGTGCCACATGCTCTGCTGCCATGACGCTCTACCTCACCATGGACCCAGACTTCTGAACCCATGAGCCAAAAGTAAGTCTTTCTCACAGGTATTTGTCTGTGACCATGACTAGCTGCTGATACAGTGATCTGCTTTCACAGATACTGGTGAAGTTAGCACTTCCTGGTGGTTCTGGTCTCAGTAAATTCTCACAATCACCAAGCTGTATACAGCTAAGGAAACAGAGAAATGTGGATGTTGGAAAACTTGATCAAAGCTACATAGTTCTAAACAAAAAAATCTAAAATCTAAATTCCAGGGCCTTGGCCTCTAACTGTGAATACATAGATTACAAAAGCAACACACTGAGAGGCTCCCCTAAGGATGAGTCGGTCTGCCCGCCTGCCTGCGTGTCTGCTCGCATGTCTGCCCGCCCACCCACCTATGAAGGCATGTGTGTCTGGGACAGCTGGAGAGACACCAGGGGAAAGGAAAGAGAAGAGAAAGCAGCTTCAGGATGGTCCCAGAGGACAGCACAAGGTGCATCACAAATCCCGTCTAATCCTCTGAGCTTGGACTGTGAGCAAGCCAAAATCTCAAGGGAATAGAGACGGTAAGGTAAGGTGCTGACACCCTAGAGTGGGGTGTACCTGCAACACACAGAGGAACAGACAGCATTCCACGAGGAACAAAGGATTCCACTCCATAAAAGACACTGTCTAGCAGAAAACTGTCAGGACAGACACAGTGGCATTGCAGTCACTGGAGAAGGGCAGCCCAAGCTGTCAGCTCGTGGGCTTATAGACTCAAGGTGTGTTAGGCAACGCTCACCCTGCAGTTAGAAGGTAAGCATGTGCTGCTGCGGTAAGAGCCCAACCAACACCATTTGCAGGGCACTAGAGTTCTGCAAAACTCCTCCTGAAGATAGATTTTAAGCATCCGTTTTAACATTCTCGCATAACATCCTCCCTAAGCAGAGCTGATGGGAGTTCCCACACACATAGTCGATGATGTTACTCCTAAGCCACAGAACAAGTGCCCAGCAGATAGGAAAGGGTGCTTGGTGCCCAAAACCCAGATGGTGCTAAATACGGAACTAAAGTGGGGCTGGCTCTAAGCGGAACAATGCTTTGTGGAGAACAAAAGCACACAACAGGGCCTCTCTCTCCTCTTCCTTCTTTAGTTGGTTATTAAGCAGCAAGTAGGGCAAGACTCAGCAGGTGTGTCAGCACAGGGCCCCACAGTCTGTTTAGTACATAAGCAAATATGAGAACCAGATATCTCTGAGGTACAGGTGGCTGTGTACACTCGCCAAGGACTTGCAGAAACTGACTAAACTCATTAATCAAGACTTGCTGCAAAAAGACACAGGTGACTTTTAAGCTTGTTTTCTCAACCCCAAAGCCTTTTCTTGGCAATTCAACAAGAGGACAAACCTCAAAAGCAAAGCCTGAACTGCAAAGAACTGAGTCTTCCCCACAAACAAGGGGAGCGTACATCTACAACAACACACAGATGAGAAATAGGGCCAAACGTGTTAAAGGATACGGTCTGTACCAGGGAACAACGTTCTTCCGGTCAACAGCTCAGCCATGATGCAGCCCACGGACCAAATATCCACTGGAATAGTAATGAGGGTACAAGCACAGACATGGTTTCTATTCATATTCATGGACACAAATGACTCTAACTACGAGCGAGAGAGTCAGCATTTAAGACACCAAGGTTTGACAATTATTATTATTTTTTTATAGAAATGAACTTATTAAAACTGGCACTTAAGAAAGGGCCCCACAGGTCATGTAACTCAGAATATAATTAAGATAAAAGAAATAAGCAACTCACAAAGGGGCAAAACTTTGTTACTGATATAATTGTGGATCTTCCCAGGAAACGTAAGTGTTAGGATTAAGAGTCCACTCCCCACAAGTAGTGTCACAGAGAGAATGACAAGGAATACTTAAGAAGAAAGGCCGCTCCAACTGCTAAGTCATTCATCTGAAAGCCAGGTTAAGGAGCACCCCTTCCCCATCTGGGCCAGGCCGGGCCGGGCGTCTGGAGCAGCACCTGTCTGGTTGTAGTGCATCCAATTCAGCATGATCTCAGGGGCTCTGTACCACCTGGTAGCCACGTAGCCGGTCATTTCATCATCAGTGTGCCGAGCCAGCCCAAAATCCAGAATCTAAGGGCAAGAGCAGAAGTCAGACACAGGAGTGCCAAGTCAAGGGAAGCAGAACGTGAGTGCCCCATCTGCACTTAAGAGTGCACGGTGAATGAAGCACTCCAAGAAACGTCAAAATAAAGCTGCGAGCAAAGCTAGCAATTTACTCAAGGACAAAAAAATCCGCCCACACGGGTGGGTCTGCACACGGCCGTTCACAACAGGTTTATATTCCCGAACCACAACAGAGGCAAGCATCCACTCACGGGCCGACAGGCTACAAACTTTGGTATGCTTGTGAAATGAAGCTGCTGAGCAGCCACGTGAGAACACTGAAGCACACACAGATGGACACACAATCCAGGGATGTGCGTGATTCTGTACGGTCCATTTATATGAAATACAAGATTAATCCAGAGTCAGAACTGGGTCAGTGGCTGCCAGCATTGGATGAAGGGTGAGGGTCACGGGTCACTAGGAGGGGACACTCAAAACTTTTTGAAGCTCTGGAGGTTACTATGTCAAAACTGTGGTTACATGGACATTAAATCCCTACAAAGAGGTATACTTTTTCTTTTCAATTTTATGTATATGAATGTTCTGCCTGCATGTATATCTGTGCACCAAGTCTGTGCAGTGTCCACAGAGATGAAAAGTGGGCATCAGACCTTCTAGCTGCAGACGACTGGGAGCCTCTATGTGGCTGCTGGGAAATCAGCCAACCCTCTAGCCCCTGCATAAATTTCAAAAAATTCATTAAAAAAAAGAAAAAAGTGCAGTACTATTTACTTTTTAAAGAGAACTAATTTACTTAGGTCTTATTAGATCATTCTGAGATCTGCAATTTTTCCTTTTAGAAATCTATTTAATAATCAGTGTTCTGGGAATGCTTAACTGACATTTACACTATAATATCCCTTTATCACGATTAATGTGTTACATTTCTAATTTAGCTATCTTTTAAAAATGAAAACAAGATACCGACATTTATTTCCAAAGTTACTTAAGCAGCTTGCTCAGCCTGTTTCAAACCTCACAGTCTGATATTCCTAAGGACAAACGACTTTTCAGAGAGCAAGTCATGGCTTATAAATCATTTTCTCTAAGTGTGCTTGGTCATGACTGTGAGGCACACTCAAGGGAAGCAAATGGTCCATGTCTTCGTTCTTACCTTGAGCTCACAGTCTTCGTTCACAGCTAGGTTGCTGGGCTTTAGGTCCTGGAAAGCAAGCAGAGAGAGCGTATCAGTGATGCCGAGTCCACTCCTGCACACATGGGGAAGAGTCCCCAGAGAGAAAGGCAGACTTCAAAGCCTTGAGCAGGCAAATGGCAAGTGTTCCTTTGCCTGTCTACACTGAAAGGAAGGCTGAAGTAAATCACTATTTCAGTGACAAGTGTAGACTGAGACCTGAACTGGATGCCACTCTTCTAGCCCAACCCACACTACCAAAACAATACCACCTAAGGAAGGTGCAATACATACCCTGTGGATTATGTCAGCCGAATGGATATACTGCAAAAGAGAAGAAAGTCAGAACGAAAGCCATCTTCAGCTCTGTGGCGTCACAGCCTCTAGGATGCCTGTAGTGTTCCCCCTCGGCCAGCAAGCACTGCGCATGGTCACAGTGGGTTCTTACACAAACTGTAATTCCCCACTCCACCTACTGGAGTTGTCAACCTATTTTCTTTCTCGAGGATGACCTCAGTAAGGGTTCCAATATGCCAAACATCAAAGGTGGTTTTGAAGTGCTCCCTCCCCACCACTAGACAGCCCTGGTGGCTGGCACTCCTTAGGCTACACACAGTGGTCCTTGTTTTTCAGCCCGTCAAGTCCTGAGAAGGAATATAAAAGCAGCTCACAGCACTGAGGAATGTCTCAAGGTCTCAGTATCACAGACTGGATGGATACCAGGGTGCATCAAGATGCTACTAACTTTTCAATGTGGCTCAAAGTCCCTGTCTCTTGGATATTCAGACTAGGGATCAAAGGGAAGGACAAACTAACATTTGCTTTCTAGTGAACTGTGGCCTGGGAAATACAAGAGCAGCAGGGTAGGTTGATTCTGTAACTCTTTTAAGTTTTTCATAAGAAAAACTGTCTTTTCTAAATTCTCACTACACAGGAAAGAGTGATAATTCATTTCCCCAAATGACAAAGCTATTGCCTATACCTTCAGCCCTCGGAGGATCTGGTAGATAAGAAACTGAACGTGGTCGTCAGTAAGCTTCTGGCACTTCACGATGTTGTTCAGGTCTGCCCCCATAAGATGGGTCACCAGGTACCTAGAAATAGAAGGGGTGTGTGTGTGTATGTGTGTGTGTATGTTACATACTGACCGAGCCAGGAAAGAAGAACCACACCAGCTCAAACTGACTCAACCTTCCTACATGCACTAACATCTCCACACTTAGGCCCACTTTGACTTGCTATGTCCTTTTCCAGTCTGTAAAGAAAACACTGAGGTGAAAAGAAGGTATAGACGGAGATTAGAAAGGCACATATGCACTGTAAGTGCTTTCTTTCTCTTTGTATTCTCTTTTCTAAGACAAGTTTTACGTACCCCAGGTCACCGCAAACTTAGTCAAAGATGACCTTGACTTTCTGATTCTTGCCTCTACATCTTGAATGCTAGGGTGACGGAGTATACCACTGTGGGGGTTTGACTGAGAATGGTTCCCATAGGTTCATATATTTGAATGCTTGGTCCCCAATTATGGATGGAACTGTTTGAGAAGGATTAGTAGATATACTAGCTACTTTTGTGTCAATTTGACATATTGCCTTGCTTGTTCTTTGACTATTTGTGTTTATTGTCTTACTTGTTCCTTGACTATTTGCATCTGTTGTATTGCTAGTTCCTCAACCTAGAACTGACCTTAATACTTGCATGTAATTAAAATGGTATAAAAGCAAAAAGGAGGAAAGAGGATGGGCTAGGAGTTTTCTAGGGAGGGGAAATGGGGAAAGGGAATGGCATCTGAAATGTAAATAAATAAAATATCAAAAAAAAAGTTATCAGAGAGGAGGGCGCCTCACTCGAGAAAATGCCTCCACAGGATCTAGGTGTAGGGCATTTTCTTAATTAGTGATTGATGGGGGAGAGCCC
Source organism: Grammomys surdaster (assembly GCF_004785775.1). Taxonomy (NCBI): domain Eukaryota; kingdom Metazoa; phylum Chordata; class Mammalia; order Rodentia; family Muridae; genus Grammomys; species Grammomys surdaster. The sequence goes on from NW_021604718.1 coordinate 42,530, forward strand.
AGCCTACAAGGCATGTCACCCCTGGACTGGTAGTTCTGGGTTCTATAAGAAAGCAGGCTGAGCAAGCCATGCAGAGCAGAGCAAGGCAGTCAGCAGCGCTCCTCCATGGCTCTGCATCAGCTCCTGCCTCCAGGTCCCTGCCCTCACTGCTTTATATGAAGTGAAACTGTGAGTGAAACCCTTTCCTTCCCAACTTACTTTTGGGTCATGGCAAGTCATCACAGCCACGGTAACCCTAACTAAGATCGGAGGACATGTCATTGGGGTAAACTTGGAGGTTTCAAAAGCCCAAACCAGGCCCAGCCCCTGCACCCCCATGATAACGTACAAACCTCTAAAGCTGTAAGCAAGCCCCACGTTAAATGCTCTCCTCTGTCTTTTCGCAACACAACAGTGCTCAAGATCCAGCCTGATGCTTCAGGACGCTAGGCCCAGCCCTTCAGCTGTCTTCTCTATCTTTGCAGTAGAACCCCATGGGATCATTACCTGTACACACGTAATAAAGAACCACGCACCTGCAATCCCATCATCATATGTCTGCCTCATTAATCCGGTGCTGTTTTAAGATTTTCAAAGTGCAATCTTAACCTTTCAAAAACACCTGCAAAAGGCTGGGGCTCATGAGCACTGTCCGCTCCACCTTAAAGGAAGGAGGAGCAGGGACGGCCAGAGCGCCCGCAGGTGTGGTGCTTTCTGGCGTGAAATGGGGGTGTGAGCGCACTCAAGCCCAGCAGGCTCGGCACACAAACCTCACTACTGCAGCAGCAGCAGCACAGGGACAGAGCAGAGCCAGGGCCGAGTGTGTAAGTGAGGGCAGGTGTCTCTCCCCTCTTCCCGAGGCTCAGGAGGGTTGACCACTGTATGATGACCAGGGGGACTTGGCCTAGTTTTGGCTTGAAAGTGAGCTTTTAGCCATTTTCCTAACACTTGCATGTTTATCTCACCTTAAGGAAAAGGTGAACTTCACACATAACTTAAGGATAAACTAAGAGGCTGGAGAAATGGCACATCAGCGAAAGTTCTTCCTGCTGTTGAGGGGACCTGAGTTCAGTCCCCAAAACCCATGTTGGGCAGCTCATAGCTGCCTGTGCCTCCAGCTCCAGAAGACCTAACGTTCTTTTTCTGGCCTCCGTGGGCACTGCACTCATGTGCATATAAACACACCCTTTAACATACATACAAAATACTTCTTTAGAAAAATAAAGAGTAGCCATGTGTGGTGGCGCACTCCTTTAATCCCAGCACTCAGGAGGCAGAGGCAGGCAGATCTCTGTGAGTTTGAGGTCAGCCTGGTTTATAGAGTGAGTCCCAGGACAGCCAAGGCTACACAGAGAAACCCCATCTCAAAAAAACAAAACAAAACAAAAACAAAAAAAAACAAAAACCAAACCAAAACCAGAGTAAACTAGACTCTGAAGTGTTTTTATCAAGGCAGTTTTGATTTTAGTGGCGTTCCAAGCCCCCAAAGAATATATTCAAAGGCAGCTGCCAAGCCTGAGGGCCCAAGGCCCATGATCAGAAGGAGCACACCGTGGAAGGAGAGCAGTCACTCCTGTAAGCTGTTCTCTGGCCTCCACATGCATGCTGTGGCATCAACATTCACTCATATGCACACATGCAGATACATTAATTCATATTATTTCAACATTTTACAGATGTCGCCATAGTTAGTCAATTGCCCTAACAGTTCCTCAAAATCTCGTGAAGAAAGACTGTCAAGAACACAGTGCTGTTTCCTCATCCCAGCCACTTACTTTTTGGTGGTGCTGAGGAACCAGTGCCTTGTGCATCTGAGGCAGACACTCTTTCAACTGAGGTACCCCCCTCCCCCACTCCTGGAGCTAGTGAGACAGGTCTCACTATTTACCTCGGCTGCCCTTGTCATTCTCCTGCCTCACCCTCCTGAGTGCTGGGCTTAGAGGCATCCAACCCAACAGCTGCTTCAGGAACTGTGTCTTTTTAGCTTCAGACTGGCATATAATCTGATAAATGTAAGAATGCTGACTAGGGCTCCTAAGATGGCTCAGTGGGTGATAACACTCACCACGAAAGCCTGAACTCAATCCCGAGGACCCAACTCCCCAGAGTTGTCCTTGACCTCCATACCACAGTACACATGCATCTGCAACCATCACACACATCACACATAGAGGCACAGCAAACGGTGAGAGCACACGGCCCCAGTGGGACCCCCAGCCCCCTTTCCTATCACACACAGCTGTTTCTGATGAGCTGGGAGACGTACGCAGTGGATCCAGTCTTCTGATCCATTTTATCACAACCGTTTCTAAGAGGAGGAGGAGACTGTCACACCACCGCGTTAGTACAATTAGTCACTTACACAGAAATAACCAGCACAGCTCTCCTAGGCTACCAGTCAACTGAAAGCACTCTTTACGGGGCCGGGCTCTTTCAGCTCATCAGTCCATGCTGTTCCCACAAGGTCCAAGATCAATCTATTATCACCAAGTAGCAAATTTCAGCTCACATACAGAAGGAGTTCCAAAGCAAATCATACAACACAGGACAGGAACAAGCACCAGTTACTGCTTATGGGTGGCAAGCCACTTCTCAAATCAGCCGGCTATGGAAGCGCAAGCAGGTGAACTCACTGTCTAACCAAGTTCCATAAAAGCAGAATGGATAATCTGAAAGGGGCACCACAAGAGAGGCCCGTGTCTCCACAGTACTCTGATTCTGACAAGTGTACTTAATGGCATTTGAGAAGACATGCTTGATATTATCACTGGACTAAAGAGTAAATTCCTACAATAAATTAAGGAAGGCTGGAGTGCACTGCAATAGGAAAGCTATCCAATGCCTCATCTTTAGAAGATTAAGTGAGATTATATTGTAAGCTGAAGGCCAAAACAACAACTTCACTACCGGATTCCAGTTTTGCTTCTAACTTGGGACGTGACATCCTCTAAACTTAAGTCCCCAGTAAGACAAGTGACTTGTCTCTCAACCAGCACTAAGTGGAATTCAGGATTGGTGATTTTTGGGGTTCCAAACCACCCTGTTCCAGAGTCACACTTGGGTGACAACCAACTATCAAGATTCCCACTATCTCAGGCTTTTTAAAAGCACAATACAAAGAAGGTTCAAAACAAAACAAAAACCTCTTGTTACAGCTTGGCATCTCCATCACTGTGGGCTCTATCTAAAAGCAATTAGGAAAAGGCAGAGCATGTCTTCCAGATTTAAACAGGCCTGAAAACGGTGGCAGGAGCTGACAATTAACCACCAAGGGTCACACTTCTCATTCATTCAGTGAGAGAGAATCCCTCCAGCCCCTTACTCCGCCCCAGTAACCTCTGACCTCACTGGCTATTTCCTTATTGGCTCTCAGCTGCACACTGGGCTTTGAATACGATAGAACACAGTGGTGCCAGGTATGACCTTGGCTATGTAACGGGAAACGGAAGCAGAGCACCCAGAAGGAAGCAGCTTTGTTTACACTCATGTACAAAAAAGTTCCAATCTGTCCCCTCACCTGACAACCTAGATGCTAAGTCTACATCATAGTGTTGTGTCAGTTGACAACTCTGACATCCAAGTCCTCTGTAAGTCTGGGATGCTGCTAAAACCCAGCTAACAGCTCAGACCATCTGCATGTCGTACACTCTCAGCCACTTGAATGCGTCATGTTTTTGACTGTTCTGCGTTTTAAAGACAGGGTCTCTCTATGTAACCCCAGCTGTCCTACAAGTTGCTAGGTAGATTGATAGGTTCTTGCAATCATTTATTCTACAAATAATACCTGCAGGTACGCCCGCTACTGCTCCAGACACTAACAATCAGGGATAGAGGAGAGCATCCCGCTCTAACAGAGCTTACAAGGCAAGGGAGAAAACCCACAGGAGGATATGACGACAATATTTGCAAAGCACCAGGCAGAGTAAGGCAGACAGCTCCTGGGGATCACAGCTCAGCTAGGGCACACGAGGGGACAAGTGTCTGATGCAGAGACCCCTGTATGGGGCCAAAGGGAACAATCAGCAAGTGTGAGAGGCCGGGCTATGAGGAGAGGAGGCAGAGGCTTTGTTGGGGTATGGCTGGTTGTCTGTATTAGAAAGGATACAAAGAGAGACACAAGAGGAAAGTGGGTCACACAAGGTCAGAGAGTGCACAGAGCCAGACCATGCTGGGCCTCCCACACCCACCACACTGTGTGCTATGTGGTCATCTAAACTCAATGATTAGAGAATATGCTTGCAGTCTTCCTCAAGGATGAGAACTGTGTTTGGCAGAAGCAGATATTCAAACAGTGAACAAAATCTATGAGAGCAAACCGAGAAGTGCTGCTGAGGCGGCGCCTGCACGCCTCCATGGCTGAGCTGGCGGAGGAGCAGGGCTTGCTCAGCAGGCACCGCACAGACCAGGTACAACGGTGCATGGCAGTTATCCTAGAACCAGGGAGGAGCAAGCTGGAGGGTCTGGGATTCAAGGCCGCCCTGGGACACATGAGATCCCGTCACAGAGATAAACTAATACATATGAAGAGTGAGGCAGAGACGCAGACACAGGCAGTCTCCGGGAACTACAGGTCAGCCAGGGGCACCTAGGGGATCCTGTCTCAAATGAATGAATGAATGAAAAAAAAGAAAAGAAAGAAAGGGAAAAAAGAAATCAGGGATGAAGAGTTGTAAAATGGGGAGGAAGTCACTTGGAAGGCTTATTTCCACTTAACCCAGTACAAGCTGGTTTTCCTGAAAGTTGAAAAAGTATTTTTTAAAAAGTCCTAAAGCTAGCCCCTGCCTACTCAGCTAAGACAGCTTAGTTAAGAATGTTTTGGAGACTGTGAGGCAGTGGTGGTGCACACCTTTAATCCCAGCACTCGGGAGGCAAAGGCAGGTGGATTTTTTAAGTTCGAGGCCAGCCTTGTCTACAGAGTGAGTTCCAGGACAGCTAGGGCTACACAGAGAAACCCTGTCTCAAAAAACTAAAACAAAAATCAAACCAAAACTAAACAAAGGGTTGAGAAAAACTGCAGCTCTTTCTAGACTTGACTGTAATATAGTCTACTGAAACTTTCTGCATTTGTAAATATTCAGGATAGACAACAATGACATCTATACACTGAATAGTACAGGCAATAACTAAGAACACCAAGAGAAGTGCTCAAAGGATCTCCCATTTGTGTTGCTGTAAAATGTGCAACCTGCCCAACCATGACATGCAGCAGTCTGCGTCAGATGTGCTCACTTCTCAAGCCATCTTCATGGCTGCATGCTGCTTGCAAACAAAACAGTCTACTGCTCCTTTCTTGAAGGTACACATAGTCTTACAGATGAAGCAAAAATGTGAACTGTATGATGAGAGGAAAAGTGGTAACTGAAACATAGACGCACATACTCAGGAGAAGCACAATCAAAAGCCAGCTGCACATCTGAGAGGCAACTGCAGCGTTGCTGGTTAGCATGGGGCATGCAGCCTCAGAACTGGAGCCTGCTATGCATCCGGCACCCTTCGTCTCTAATCCTCGGAATGTTGTTTTCTTAGTGAACACAAACAGTTCACAAAGGCTCGACAGGCAACACTGCACTCCATTCTCATTCTCTATGTGAAGATGTTTAATATGTAGAGAACACAGAAAGAAGCTCTGTTCTGGAAGCGTGCTAAGTCTTTGACTGGTATCAATATCACCAACAGTCAGCAATGAAACACTCCCTACTGTACGCTCAGGCTCACCACTGTTCTCACTGAGAGCACATTAACTGACTTGCAGGTACTCAGCACTTAGGACACAGTATCCACCAGACAGCACTTGAGAGCTGCTTTGCTCAAACAAGAGCTAGGGACTAGGTAGGGAGGGCTCAGGGGTTAGGAGCCCTGGCTATTCTTGCACAGGACCCCCACTGTGGCTCACAACCACCGATAGCTCTAGCCAGAAGATGTGACACACTTTTCTGGCCTACACAAACACCAGGTATGTATATAGCATACACACACACACACACACACACACACACACACACACACACACACAGCCATACATACATACAATAAAAAAAGATCTTAAAATTTAACCCTTCAAATAGACATCAGCCTTCATTAGTGTCCTTTCAATGGAGCAAAAACAGGCCCACTTTTCATTCCAGAATGCTCAATTAAACCAAAACCCAATACTTGGGGTCCACGAGTCTTTTTTTTTTCTGTCAGAGTCTATCCTCACTAAAAACTTAGGTTACCACTCAGACCCAACTCCAGTGGTTTTCAAAGTCATTCATAAAAAGACTGCAGCAGCATCCGTCTCTCACCACTCTCTTTTGCAGGCACAGGCTGCAACAGGGCTCTGTAGTCTGCTCAGCCTGTGTGGGTGGAGCCTCCGCTCTGCTGCTGAGCCAGGACTACGGGAACAGCCTGTCACTGTTCTGAGTCACTGCCAGTCTTCCTTTTCACTTGCTTCCTAAACTTTCATCTGCAGGTCAAGCTAACATGGCTGAGTTCCTGTACGCGGCCAAGCAGCCTCCTTCCTGCTACCTGCGTTCTCAGTGGCTCCGGCTGGGACCTGCTGCCACCACTCCTCCTCGCCTACTTCATCTTTGGCAGTTCCTGTTTTCCCTTTTCTATAAACATAATACAAGAGGACAAATGCTGCTCTCTGCCTGGTTGTTTGTGGGAAAAGATAAATGGTGTTGACATACATTCCAAAGAAAGAGAGGAGAGAAGCTGGTTTGCACTGGAGCATGAGGAGTGGCGTTGGTACAGTGTGGATGGAGATAACCCCACACAGCCCCGTGCCCAAGGCGTCATTTGCAAGGGCGCTACAGAAGCAGAGAAAGCACTCGGCAGCAATGCAGCGGTCTTTGCTACTTTGTGGGTTCTTCTTTCTTCCCACCCTTTATCCTCTGGGTTCACCCCCATCACTAGATAGAGAGGGGGAGGGAGGAAGGGAGAGAGAGATTCCTGAATCTCATTTCTTTTTTCTTGAGCACGACCACTAGCAAACCGCAACCAACCCTACTGAACAACCACCATCCACCAACCTAGCATCGGGGCCCTAGCATTTATATGCCTTGTAAAAAGTTTCCAGAATTCCAAACATTACACAATCCCAGAAACTAGCTGGAAAACACTGTGCTAGAGCCCGAGGCGAACTGCAGTCAGCTGCTGCAAAGCAGCCCCACATCCCCACACCTGGGACTAAAATGAAAACATTCTTACACTATTTCTGTGAAGTAGTTTTTCATGAAGAAACCAAAATTCCAAATTCTCACTGCATGGCAAGGCTTCAGTCATATGGCTCTGCAGGCTGTAGAATCCTGGTCTGTCCTTTCTTTTGCTTCTTAGCCATGAGAGGAGTGGTTTCTGTTATGTCAACACTCTCTCCCAGTGCTGCCTGGCACCTCTACCAGAAGCCTAGAAACCATGGGCTCATTTGACTACAATGTGGAACCTTTAAAACCAGGAGGTAAGAAACCCATTTTTCTCTTTACATAAGCTAATTTCTTTGGTTATGTGGTAGAGAAAGGTAGCTTACTAATACAGGAAGTTAGGGAAGAGCAGTGATAACTTACAGTTTAGCTTTTACAATAAACATACTTTCCAATTAGGAATTCCAGAGTCCCAAAACAAGAAGAATGAGATGCTACTGCCCTGCTGGCTTCTACACAGTTGCAGATGCCCTGCCTAGAGAATCGTCACAACCAGTTTAGGTGGCTCTTCCTTCATCAATTAACAGTCAAGACAACCCCCTGCCTCAACAGGCATGCCCAGGGGCCCATCAGGTGATTCTGGATTCTGTCAAGTTGATAATTAATGCGGGTGTTAATCATACTAGGAAAGGTACGGTGGTGGGAAGGCTGGATTTGCACAAGACACCTGCTGTCTTGCATCACACGTGTGTCAGCGTGTGAAGCATTCATGAACAACAGAGCAAAGCTTAGGAGCAGGGAGAGGAGCAGCCCCGTCGGACGGAGGTGTGCTGTGTTAGGAGCAGGGAGAGGAGCAGCCCCGTCGGATGGAGGTGTGCTCTGTAGGGCTTCCTACACAGGGCAGTTCCCACAGCTGTTCTCACTAACACATCCATGTGTTACCATTCCCTTCTTTCCTGTTTTATTTCTCCTGGCCTCTACGTGTGCTTCCTGGGACTTCTAGGCTCTGCTTTCTAGGAGGCAGCAGGCTGGAAGAAGTCTTTATCTTAAGTACCAGCATGTAGCCTCAGTGTCAACTCCGCCACCACGAGGCATCAAAGAAGGAAACATCTATGGAGACTGGCATTTATGGAAAAAAATTATAATCAAAGTTCCCTACCCTCCCTGCCTGTGGACTTCTGTAAGCACGCGTCACTGGCTCCGAGTGGCTACACTGTGCCCTGAGTGCACCACCATAACCTTATACTCACTTTATGGACCCCTTCCCCAAGAACCCAGAACAGGTAGAGAGAGAATGATCTTTGGAAGTGTGGATGCTCCTGGACTGCTCATCCCCATCCTCTAGCTAAGGCTGCAAACGCAAAAGATTCACTCACACATCGTTGAATTCTTCCAGGGATCTTGCGGGTGTAAACACGTCCAACAGACCAATCACCTGCAAGAACACATAAAAATCAAACAGTGAGAAAGTAATGGCTTTCTTACAGTGCTTTCTGCAGTGTTTTAGGTAGAACTAACTCCAAGTGCAGACACACCCATGTGCTCAGTCCCCCGACTTTCTACCCAGACTATGCTTCTGACATCATTTCTTTCTGAGGATTTGGTGTTTACAGACAGCATTTCATATGGCCTACGCTACCTTGGACTCCTGCTCTTCCTTTCTTCCACCACCTCCCAAATGCTTACAGACATGTGCCACAGCACCTGGCTTATCACTTCACATAACACCATGAAAAAATCCTGTATCTTCTCAGAATTTAACATGCCAGTAGTGTATCAGACAGCAAAAAGGAATTAGGATTCCTGCCTTACATAATATTTTATTTTGTGTCTCTTTCTCTGTGTCTGTCTCCCCTGCCCTGTGTACATGTGTAACCCTAGATGCCAGAGGGAGGCACTGAACCCTGAAGCTAGAGTTACAGGCAGGTGTGAGTCACTCAATGTCGGTGCTGGGAACCAATCTTGGGTCCTCTACAAGAGCAGCAAATGCTCATAGCCACTGAGACATTTCTCCAGCCCCAAGTCTTTGTTTTTCACTGCATAAAATTGAAAGACTGAAAGGTGAGATAATGTCTACATTAAGTCTAAGTATTCTGGTCATTTCCCATTCCCCTCTGTGCCTGCTTTGTTTAAAAATACAAAGCAACAGAGAGTGGTTCAGTAATTCCAACCCAGCCAGGACTACATACTGGACCCTGTCTCAAACAAACACGTAAAACATACAAATCACAGCCAGCTGTGGTGGCACACACCTTTAATCTGAGCACTTGAGATGCAGACGCAGGTGGATCTCTGTGAGTCTGAGGTCAGTCTGGTCTACAAAGTGAGTTCTAGGACAGCTAGGGCGATACAGAGAAACCCTGTGTCTAGAAAAACAAAACAAACAACACACAACGAACACTACTACTATCTAAGTGAAGAGCAGAGCGGTCAGGTTGGTTCTCAGCCCCCGCAGTGGGGCTCACAGTGGGGCTGAGAAGCACCTGAGATCGCAGTTCCAGGGGTCTGACATCTCTGGACTCTAAGGGTACTGCACCCCATGGTGCACAACAATGCCAGCAGGCAAACACACACAGAAACTAACTCAACACAAATAGAAAGTGACATGCTTCTTGAGATCCTGCAGTAAAACTACACCCCTGGGAAGAGGCCCTCCATCCATCATCCACGACGACCTGACAGCCCTCGTGCGGCATGAACCCACCCTGACAGTGTGTTGTGTGTCCGCGTACCGCATGTGAGCCTTCAGTGTGTGCGGGAGGAGGAGGAGGACTCACATTCTCGTGTTTCATGTGCTTCAGCAGGCGCAGCTCTCGGTAGGTCCTTTTGGCGTGAATGATGGACTGAAACGGTCTGGAGAGCTTCTTCACAGCCACACGGTGCCCCGTCTTCGTATCAAAAGCAGCACTGATGTGAGGAGAACAGCAGAGCCACCGTCAGGAACGCTCCAACTACTCTCTGTAAAACCTTTCAGGCTAGTTCATTTCCAAATTAAATTTGTGGCGACACACACGCACAAAAAAAAACAGAAACCAAGAGATGGACTCTAACGACTCATGACCCACCACCCAGAGAAGGCTCCTATTTATTCAAGAAGCTTTCTTTTGTCTCTTTTGTCTATATCAGCAGTTGGTAAGTATTTTCCAGAGAGGCACAGACAGTAGCATTTTAGACTCTCCATTGCCCCGTAAGGTCCCTGACACAACTCCTCAGCTTGTAGTTGTTGCCTGAAAGCAGCTAGATAATAGGAATCTATAAAGTGGGTGTGGCTATGTTCTAATCAACTTCATGAAACCAAGCAGCAGCCCGTCCAGGGAGCCAACACACTGATAATCTTCGTATGGACCCTGTGCCCAGGCCTCTGTCACCTTGAGACTTCATGCTGCTCAAAGTAAAGAGTCCAGAAATTATGGTGCTTCCAGGAGAATGAGCCCTTCCAAGTGCTAGACACTTCCCAGAGACTGAGGCACACACGTAGGAAGCCCTCGGGTGTGGGAAAGAGTGACAGAGGAGTATAAACACTCACAATAGTGATGTACACAGTGATCGCTGAGTGAAGCCGGGTGGGATAAGCAGCAACGTGACAGCAGTGTAGAACCGCAGTGACCAGTACAGAGCTCTGGCTCACCAGTCTGTCCCTACTCAAGAGTCCTCCTCTCACCCCAAACCACACGGATCCTCACTCTTTAACCATCAATCTGATTTGTAGTAACACTCTTGGGATTTCCCAGCCTCCTTTCTGAGTGCTGCCCTCAGAAGGGTGCTCTCTCACACAGGCTGTAGCGTGGCATCTTACACCACTTCAAGATCACTACTTCCCATTTGTTTTCTAAAAGGCCTTGCTAGCAACCCTGAAGAACCATCAGCTCTGCTGCAGTGATCTATTGACTAGAATTTTCCATCATCCTCCAAAAGTCTGTCCTATCAGAAAGTACTCCTCCACTCCCAACTTTTGACAACATTTTTGGCAACTATATTATCCAACTGGAGGGCATATCCAACATCCTGTTTCCTGACCTCTCCGGAAACTCCACCTCACACAGCACCACACTTCAGCCATCTCTCTCCGGCACCGGCTCCCCTCCAACCTTTCGGCTTGCTCTCTCTACTCCACCTTAGTGCAGCAGGTTGCTGACCTCATTGCTGTCTCTCCAGCTCTCCTGTCTTCAGCCTCCTGACTGCTCCATTGTACTCTTCCCTTGGATAAAGTCTAACCTTGGGTGAACGAAACCACCTAATTACCCAAGGCTAACTATGATTGAAAAAAAGAATCCATAATCAGACTGCTTCTAAGTTTTTACTTCTGAACATAATTGCAAACATACTCTAAAACAGTGACTCCTCTCACAAGGTCACTTTCTACTCTGAAATGATCTCATGACTTCTCTGCCTCTCAAACTTCCAACCCCTCCTCCCGCTTTCCTTGATAGAACAGAAGCTACCAAAGGCAGATCCAGACAGCTCCATCTCTTCTCATGGACCTGTGCCCCCGGGCTGCTCTCGGACAGCACTCTCTACAGTCTCCCTGGCTCTAAGACCACCGACCACACCCTCTGATCAAAACCCAGGACTGACCCACATGCTTTGGGGCTGTCCCACATCTTCTCAACCCCACATCTTCTCAGTGACATCCCTCCCGTGTTACTGACTCACCTTGTTTGCGTGTGTGTGCGCGTGTGTGCACGCGTGCAAACCCGGGGATGTGAATGGCAACAAGCACTCCACCACTGAGTTATTTACATACTGATGCCTCTCCTGGGTCACTTGTCTCAGAATATGCCCTAGAAATTTCCCATATTCATTAAGGCCTTCTGATGATTTCCCTCATAGTTCTTCAAAGCTTAGGAATCTCCGAATTCTTAAGGTATGGGAACCACCCATGTCAGCTTCACCTGAGGATTAATAAGGAAATGCCTGGACACCATCCTAGAGCTACAAATCAGAAACTGAAGAGAGGCCAATTCTCAAACCCTTCATGCACTAAAACAGGAGTTGTCAATCTACACCTCTGCTGTTCAAAGTGCACTCTGCAGGGCCCTGACACTGCCTGGGAGGTTCCTGAGGAGGCAGGATCTTGGTCCACATAGTAGAGTCTGGATTGTGACAATGAGATTCACACAGTTCCTAAGGTTGAGAAGCACAGGTCTACATACAATGCTGTTCTCAGCTCCATTCCTCCTTCAGTCCAGCCTGCTGGAGCTGCTCTTCTCAAGCCCACTAATGGGCTCAGTAACCAAGTCCAATGACCACTTTTCTGGATTAGCGTTTGGCACAGTAACCACTTCTCCTTCCTCCTGTCAATCCTACAGGAGCCCCCATGGACACGGGGCTCTCTGGGACCTTCTCTGCATCACGCACTTCCCCATGGACACGGGGCTCCTGGGGCCTCTTCTGCATCACGCACTTCCCCATGGACACGGGGCTCTCTGGGACCTCCTCTGCATCACGAACTTCCCCATGGACACGGGGCTCTCTGGGACCTCCTCTGCATCACGCACTTCCCCATGGACACGGGGCTCTCTGGGACCTTCTCTGCATCACGCACTTCTACTACTTTAGCTCCTGACAATGCAGTTCCTCAGGAGAGGGCCCTAGGCTGCTTTCTAGCTTCTCGTCCTTGTGACCCCTCTATAGCTATGTTACAGTTCAATGTGAAATGCCCTCCACAGGCGCATGTGTTAAACACTTGGCTACCAGCTGGTGGCACCACTTTGCTGTTGTTAGGCAAAATCTAGCCTGGCCTTAAACTCACTCTACAGCTGAAGATAGTCCTAAACTCCTGATTCCCCTGCCTCCACCTCCTGAACACTGGAATCACAGATATGCCACTATGTCTAGCTTGAGGGAATCCTAAAATTTTAGGAGGTGGAGGGTCCAACCAGATAGCTCAGTGAATGAGGCTACAAGCCTGACAACCTGAGTTTGATTCCAGGAACTCAAATGGTTAAAAGGAGAAAACCAACTTGAAAATGTCCTCTGCCCTACACATGCACACCTGTACATCCCCTCACACTAAACAAAGATAAACGTCTTAGTGTTTTTACTTTGGAGGTAGAACTTAGCTGGAAGGAGATACTTTGGGTTGGGCACCCTATCTTTTCTGTCCCGTTCCTGCCTGCCAAGGTGTACAGAACAGCCCAAAGCCCAGCCCTTCCGCGATGTCTGCTCGAGTGTGTGGTGTAGGCAAGCACAGGGAGCTCTGTGAGATGGAGAACGTAAGCCTTCGCTCCTGTGAGGACTTCTGCAAGGTGTTTGGTCTCAGGGATGAGAAAACTATACAACTGACCGTTTCAGGTTAAACGCCATCTAGAAACATAAAACCCCCAAAGCCAATCTTCTCTTGAAATCTCTTTTCTACGCAGCAGGACCTCAGGAGGTCCAGGAGAAGATACCTAAGTATGGAGAACTTAGCAAGGTGAAAACACACAGAACTGTCCTCTTCCTGTTCCTGTTCCACCAGGTAAACGATCCAACCGCTCCAGCCACAAACCTGAGCCTCACACTTGTTCAGCAGGTAGCCGGGTTTGCCACTGAGCCGGAAGAGATAACCCTACAAGCTGCCCTCTGACTCCCCCACACGTGTAGCTCTCCTTCTGACTCACACATAATTTCAAAATAATAAATGACTATTTTAAACTCAAGGAATTTTCTCGGAATAAAGAATAAAATGCACATTTCCTACCATGGTCTGTAAGTTTCAGATGAGTTGACCTGGTCCCAGTGCTCACCCAATCAGTAGTCCCCCTGTTTGGCCATGGCCCCACCCCCAACCCAGGCCTACTCTGGGTGTGCTGGCTTCTTTCAGTTCCGTAAACTATTTGGACCTGCTGCAACTAGTTCCTCTCCCCTACCCACAACCCACCCCACAAATAAATCTTTATTCTTCAAAGTATAGGCATAGTCACCCCTTCAGAGGTGTACCTGCCCACCCAGGGCAAGCACTCTCTCAGCCTTTCACCCTGTATCTCCATAAGCCCATAGGACAACCTTCCCTTTACCAGCGTGTGGTCAGAAACCGATGTAGGTCAGGCCCTACACGATGTGGCTTCTTCAACTTCCACCCCGAGTGCCATGCCTCATGCAGACTTTGTAACTCTGTTCTCTCTTTGGGATGAGCTTGTGGGGAGCGGGGAAGGCCAGCAGGTTGTGACCAAACCTACAAGTTGAGCTCAGCTGGAACAGCAGAACAGCTGTCCATTATGATCACCCACCACTCAGGCTCTTTTGCAGCCAGCTCTAGAGCAAGAGGTGCAGGTCCCACCCTCTGACTTCACTAGCTACTCAAGGAGGACAGATGCCACACAGGGTCCCCACAGTCCCCAATAATCACAGTGATTAGTATATATTTACCACCCACCAGGTAGTTAAACAAGGGCTGGGCTCTGGAAGTAGGCTATCAGGGTTTTAATACTAGCTCTGCCACTTAATAACGGTATGCTCTTGAGGAAGTTAATTAAATTCTATCAACCTCATATATAAAACAAAGATAATGTCTGTATCTAATCTAAGGTACTAGTTTTATGGCAGGTTTAGCAAAACCCTAATTTTGTAAAACTCAATTAACAGACATTAATAAAGACTCCTAGTGCCACCTGTCCTGTGCAGGTTGAGGGTCCAACGGTTTCCTCACCATCAGGATACAAAGGGCTCAAACCCCCAGTTTCCTCCATTAGCACTAACAGTTCCCTCAGGGTTGGACACATACCAGACGAACGCAGGTCAGTAAGCTGAGCTGCACACCCTTTACTAGTGTTTGTTGTATTTTGAGACAAGGTCTTGCTAAATTTTCTACAGTGGCTTGAATGTATGACCTTTCTGCCAGTCACTGTGTGTTGGGATTAGAGACACATGCCATCGCTCGTGGTTTATGGGGTTTGCTTTGTTTTGTTTTTGTGGTTTTGTTTTTTGGGGGACAGGGTTTCTCTGTGTAGCCCTGGCTGTCCTGGAAGTCACTCTGTAGACCAGGCTAACCTTGGATACACAGCGATCCACCTGCCTCTACCTCTCCAGTTCTTGGATTAAAGGTGTGTATCCCTACCACTGAGCTACCGTGCTATTTTATTTTATGAATACAAAAGAAAACAGTAAATACGGTAGCTGATATCACAAAACTTACTATGTACCTGGGATAACAAAATGCACATTATGCCAGGAATGCCCAGTTAAACAGCCAACAGTTAAACATTTTTCAAAACCCTGGATTAAAAAAACATATATATTGAGGCCTGGTGAAATGGTTCAGCAGGTAAAGAAAAGATCAGAGGGTGAAGGCACTTGCTGCCAGGCCTGAGGATACAGCCCCTGGGACCTACATGGTGGAAGGAGAGAGAACAGACTGACTCCTGCAAGTTATCCTCTGACATCCACAGTCTGATCCTGTGAAGAGTCACACTCAGTCATTTATTCATTCTCATGCTCTCATTCTTTTCCTGACTTCTTGCTCTTCCAGAGGTCCTGTGTTCAATTCCCAAGAACTATATATACTGTGGCTCACAACCATCTGTAATGGGATCTGAAGCTCTCTTCCGGTGTGTCAGAGTATTAATAGAAATAATAAATAAATAAATCTTAAAAAGAAAAAGATATATTCTCTGTCTCTGTCTCTGTCTCTGTCTCTCTCGCTCGCTTGCTCGCTGGAAGTAGTAAGTGGTTCATGCCTATAGTCCTTCTGCTTGGAAGGCAGAGACAGGTGGGATATGGTAGAAGCCAGTCTGTGCTACAGACCACATCTCAAAACTCAGGCACAGGCACAGATACAAACAGAGTAGGGTTCCAGTAGTATCTGTTGATCTGTTGCAGCCTGGTCACAGGAAAACCAGAAACTACTTGGAATTCCAACAGCAGCAGTTTAAAGTCTAGTACGTTCTCGGGTCTCACACATGGAACAATGAGCAAGACTCCACATCCCTTGATGTACCGAGGGCAAAAGGACATGTTTCAGAAGCAGATGAGCCTATCATAGGGAGATACTGCATTCCTACACAAAACATATCCAACGTATCCTAGACTTGTTACGTTTTTTGAACAGTGTATGTTTCCATTCTCTGATTTTTTTTTAAAACAAGCTTCCATCTCTCAATGAGGCCATTAGTAGAGTAAGAAACATGAATCACAGTGCTGCTCTGTCGCGAGTGGTGTTTTCATCTTAATGAAACTACTAGTTAGTAGCAATTACATGTCCTTTTAATGACACTTACATGGACATAATCACCATATGTAAATCTGGAACCTACATTCCTAAATCACAATCATTTTTCATTTTACCAAACAATTTTCAAATCTGCCTTTTGCAATATTCTCACTGATGCAGTCACCCCGATGTTCGCACACTTCTATAATGAAGCACCATCTCAGCGAACATCTCACTGCTTCCTCCCTAATCCATGCTGTCATTACAACATACTAACTAATTCTTACCATAGAGGACACACACTCCCTAAAATACACCTCACATGTACGCGACAGGCAGGGATTACTCACACACAGCTCTCTCTCATGGGTTATAACCCTCCAGCAAAGGCTGCTAATGCCCCAGCTCCATGCACTAAAATGCTGTCTCCTCCCCCATCAAAGCAGTATTTGGAAAGAATAGAAATTATGATGTTCTGCCCTAAATTATAAATTTCCAAAAGCAGAAGCTCCTAGAAAACCCTTAAACCATCTAAAAAACAAACTGAGAGCTCAGAGGGAAGGAATATAAAATCAACTCAGCAAGTGACTACGCCACATGCTATTCTGGCACTGTCTAGTTCTTTTAAATTGAAAAGGTAGCTTGAGAAAGGATCTCTTCTCTCACTGGCCTAGAACTTACCGTGTAGGCTGGACTGGGCAGCCAGCAAACCCAAGATCTGCTGGTCTGTGCCTCTCCAGTGCTCAGATTACATGTGCATGCCATGACATCCAGATTCTTCTCCCCCTCCCTTTTAAAAATGTGGTTTCCAGGGGAACAAAAGGTCCCCTCTGTTGAAAACCACTGATCTAGAGATGACAGAAGCAGCCCTGTACAGAGATTTAGATAGTGAGTACAGGCCTTCGGCCACTAGCCACAAGGGTGAGCTGCCTTCAGAGGATCCTCCAGCCTCAGATAAATGTAAAGGCCCTTATTTTACCACTCCAGCCCAATCAGGGGTTTCCTAAGGTCATTTCAACACAGGCATATACTGCATTTTGAGTATTATGCCTTCTTTTATAAAAGGAGCTATTTTCCAAAGCCTCAGTACACCACTAGAAACACTTCTCCATTTTGCTGTTTAAAAATCTCAACAGCAAATATTTCTTTTCTTTCTTTTTTTGGTTTTCGAGACAGGGTTTCTCTGTGTAGCCCTGGCTGTCCTGGAACTCACTCTGGAGACCAGGCTAGCCTCGAACTCAGAAATCCGCCTGCCTCTGTCTCCCAAGTGCTGTGATTAAAGGCAAATATTTAAGTAATCATAAATAATTAACTCATTTCAAACAAATCTAAACTATCAGACTAACCACATTACACTGAGGTCCCTATGGTCTTGCTACTAGCATGGGAAAGCTTTCATAGCAACAGTTCCTAGGTTCCATCCCTGCTATAAATCTGTGCTACAAAGGAAACTATGGGTAAACACAAGGACTGATGTCTCCACAGGAGGGACAACCTCCTTTACAGCATTCCTTCAGCAGCCACACACTCCTGACACCAAGGACAGTCCTCAGTAGGGGAGAGAGCTAAGCTCTGCCTCAACAGGATACCGTAACTCTTTATCCAGACTACAGAGGCTCTCTAACTTTGTTCTATAAATCTTTAAGACTGTGAGAAGGTGATTCGCATTCAGTACCAAAGTACTTGGAATTCTGACGTAAGCTTCTCCAGGCTGGCGACAAGCAGCCAGATGTTCTCCCAATGCTCGGCAACAGTGTCTGTTCCAGTAAGCCATGTGCTCACACACTACAGTGTACTCTGTCACTAAGGAAGGACACTGGGGTGGACAGATGTGTTAGGAGCACTATCACTTAATATTCCAACTTACTGGGTATTTTAATTTGGATTTTTTGGAGGGCAAAAACCCCAAAACAGACAAAACCCCCAAAACCAATGTTAAGTCAAAGCTGTTGTTTCCAGTGTATTTCTCTACATAAGAATCTTTTTATTGGTCTGGAGAGATGGCCGAGCAGTTAAGAGCACTGGCTGCTCTTGCAGAGAATCTAGGTTCCATTCTCAGCAGCCACAAGGCAGTTCACAACTGTCTATAGCTTCAGGTCCAGGGGATCTGACACCTTCATACAGACATACAGGCAAGGTCAGGGGATCTGACACCTTCATACAGACATACAGGCAAGGTCAGGGATCTGACACCTTCATACAGACATACAGGCGAGGTCAGG
>NW_021604718.1:60991-81999 GCF_004785775.1 Grammomys surdaster
TACAGGCGAGGTCAGGGGATCTGACACCTTCATACAGACATACAGGCAAGCAAACACCAATGCACATAAAAGGTGACAGACCTTTTTAAAGAATCTTTTATTGATCTAGAATTTTCCATTCAGCAAATTTAAATGTACACTATGCAATACAATGAAAAACAAACCAGTAGTCAAAATATGAGTTCTAGTTTGGCACTTACTAGGAGGCGATCCCAAACAAAGCTCTCACACTCCTGTCTGTGAAGTACCACAACAGGAATCGCCAGCCCTGCCTAGCCTGCTATGAAGGGGCTCACGTAAGTATGTTGAGTGTGCTTTCTATTAAAAACAGAAGTGTCGCTTGTGTCTGTGTGTGGGCCTGTGCGTGTGAGTGCCATGCCTGTGGAGAGCATTGGATCCTCTGAATCTGGAGTCACAGGCAATTAGAAGCTTCCCCACATGTGTGCTGGAATAGAACTTGGATCCTCTGCAAGAACAGTATGAACTGTCAACAACTGAGCCATCTCTCCAGCCCCAGAAGGTAGCTTTAAATACTGCAAGTTGAAGTGAATATCCAACTATAAAATAAGTCTGTACCTGCAGTTTCCAGCATGGAGCTTTCCATGTAGTAAAATCTCAATATTTTTAGATCTTTCTCTCACATTGGAAGTTCAGCATTTCTCTGAAGTAACAGTAAAAAGAGAAGATTATTAAAATGTAATCATGTAATCCGAGAGTCCTTGAAATCCTCCATGATTTGTCTATCTATGGATACCTGTAGTTTCTACAAGCTACAAGTGTACACAGATTCAACACCTCTTAGATGGAACCTGAGAATTACTACGGTTGGCAGTATATCGTAACCCGTCCTTTAAAGACGGACCTCAGACCCACCCTTCCTTTGCATGCTTCTTTCCTATTCCGGTCTGCGAGAGAGCAGAAACTGTGGTTTATCTTTTATCCCTGGCATCTAGTCATGACCTGATCATAAAACAAAAATAATAGACACAATCCAAAAACAGATCACTGCTGACCTCCAGAACAGAGAAGGCTGGGGAGTCAGAAGGACAGAGGTGTCTGCAGACAAACTGCTGCCGACTGTAGCAGAGCAGCACTCTCCCTCCTCCAGCCAGTCCCAGTCAACAATTCAGACAAAGATTTTAGATACTGTTCCTTCCACTGTACACTGTGTGTGGTCATGGTAACAGCTCTCTGCTGCGCACACAAGTTCTGCTAGTCAGGCACACAGGTCAACTATTAGGGAAAGCAGTTCCCGGAGCCCAGCTGAGACCCACATCTTGACCCCTGAGTGACTCTGAACCACAGCTGAGAGCAGCAGCTGGGTCAGGCTGGTCCTTCTCACATCTGTCCTCTTACGTGATACTCTCCCGTCCGCTCCCTCCCGTACTCCCTGCACTGAGTAGTACACTCAGCTCTCAAAAGAACTCTCAATACTTTTTTCCTCCATGAAACCATTCTAAATACTGTAACGCACAGACAACCACCACTTCTGGGTTTAAGTCCACACCTTGGGAATATAGTTCCCTAGTCTGTTTCTTTATTTCTAAGTAGCCTGTTCCACATGCGGGTGAACCTGGAACACTGTCTGATAGGTATCAACAAATCTTCTTCACTACAGTAAACCCAAAACTTAAACGTTGGGTGTGTATAAATACACACACGCGGTAATGGTGAGTGCTGTTAAATGGACAGGACCTAGACTCACCTGGAGACAGGCCTCTGGCCGGGAAGGGTTATCTTGATTACACTGAGCTGGGAACACCCAGTCATTCCCTGGCTGGGATCCTGGACATCCTGGCAGGGAGCTGACCAGCAGCATGACCTCATGACTCTCTGCTTCCTGACTGTGGACTGGCTGTGACCAGCTGCTTTAGGCTCCTCTTGCCTTGACTCACCCACCATAAAGGACTGTATTCTTCAGTTGTGAGCCAAGAGAAATCTTTTTCCTTCACGTTACTTTTGTCAGGGCACGTCATCAAAGCAATAGGAAAAGAAAGTAAGACACGCATGATGCAAACAAAACACCAATGCATAGAAAGCAAAACAAATAAATCATTAAAAAAATAAAAACCGCCGGGCTGTGGTGGCGCACGCCTTTAATCCCAGCACTTGGGAGGCAGAGGCAGGCGGATTTCTGAGTTCGAGGCCAGCCTGGTCTGCAGAGTGAGTTCCAGGACAGCCAGGGGTACACAGAGAAACCCTGTCTCGAAAAACCAAAAAAAAAATAAAAAATAAAAAAAAATAAAAACCAATCAGGGAAGGTAGGGTGCTACAGAATCTTGTACATCTCAGTGGATTTTTACAAGATTGGATGTTCTTAATTTTTGACATAGGATTATCACAGTGTAGCCCCACACTGACCCCAAGCTCACAATCATTCCACCTCAAGCTCTTGATTGCTAGAATTACTGGTCTGTACACACCTATCACAATAGAGGAACCACCAAGAATACTTTTGTACGGCAATGTGCCCAAAAGGGATATACACAGAAGAAGGAAACTTAAGAATGTGCCATGATGTAAAATGATGATGATATGATGATGGAGGAGGGGAAGGAGGAGGGGGGGGAGGAGGAGGAGGAGGAGGAGGAGGAGGAGGAGGAGGAGGAGGAGGAAGAGGAGGAGGAGGAGGAAGAAGAGGAGGAGGAGGAAGAAGAAGAGGAGGAGGAAGAGGAGGAGGAAGAGGAGGAGGAGAAGAGGAAGAGGAGGAGGAGGAGGAGGAAGAGGAGGAGGAAGAGGAGGAGGAAGAGGAGGAGGAGGAGGAGGAAGAAGAGGAGGAGGAAGAGGAGGAGGAAGAGGAGGAGGAGGAGTAAAACTGCCCAAAGATAAAGCTGGGATATCAGAACAGCAGAGTGTTTTGAAGAAGCATGAGGACAAGACAAAGTGGGGCTGTCGGAACGCAAGTTCTCTCCCTAGACCCACGTACAAGTGCTGGGTGTGGTGGTGTGCACTTGTAACCCCAAGACTGAGCAGAGACAGAAGGGAGGAGTCCTGGGACTTGTTGGCCAGCAGCCTAACTAGAGATCCAGGCCGATGCAGTCCTGTCTGAGAGGAGACAGACGCATCCTTTAGACTGCACACAAACTTGAGAACAGGGACACATATACATGACAATAAAGACATAAAGCACAGCATTAAATATTAAAATTTACAAATCCTGATACAGAATTAGTTATTGCCACGTCAGAACCCTTTAAGCATTACCACGGGTAATTCAGAAAACACCAAAATACGAGTGTAAATAGCAGACTCTAAGTCAAGAATAAAGCTAATTTTTTTTTATTACTGCTGAAATCCACAGATTACTAAAAAATTTACCCTCTGTTATTGTCTGATACTTGAAAGACTAAAATGCTAACAAGAACCTTCAAAACGTCGGTAAGAGCAGTGGTGCAGACCTGTAATCCCAGCAGAGGAGAGGCAGAAGGACTGCCATCAATCTGCAAGCAGGCTAGTATGCATGGTGTGCTCCAAGCCAGGGAGGGCTTCTGTATCTGGACTGTGTCAAGCACAAGCTTCGTCATGTGAGCTGATAACACTGCTACTCCCCGTTTCTGTGTTTGCATGAAACTGTCTTGCTTCTCTAACATTTTTATTTCATTTGAGATAGGGCCTCACTATACAGCCCTGGCTGAACATCATCTCTTCAGAACTCTGAAAGAACGCTATCTACTGAAAGACTGCAGTAGGAGAGACAGGGCCAGAGAAGCAGCGATGCTGGGGACACACTGCCTTCAGATCTGGACTTCATGCTGACATTCTCAACAAGCTTCCCTTTCCAGAGTCCCCGACAAGCCCGAGGTGGAGTCTTGACAAAGGAAAACAAAGTTATCCACATTCACTGCTTCTTCACAGGCTACACAGCTATCCATGTGGCCAACACAGTCTAGGCAAGCTGTCCTGACCACAGTAAGCTTGGGACCTTGGCAATGCTCTCCAATGTTCTCCTGGAAATAATGAAGGTCATGCTGAAGGAAGCCCCAAAGAATGTGCAGCATTCCTCTCTGCTGACAGGTACAGCGTTCAAGTTAGCCTATAGTTTTTACTCAAGACCAACTATTCTAAATATGTACAGTTGCGTAAAATATTTTCAATTGAAGGTGACTAATTTCCCTAACCCTCTGCCGACATAAGGCACCACTTATAAGACAGATCTGGCTGTCACAATGGGAACTGTTATAAATCTTAAGATAAGACAACACTGCTGTTAAACATACAATACCCAGTCAGACCCACAACAAAGTATCGTTCTCTGCTCAGAACACCTACAGGCCAAGGACCCTATGTCACACTGTGTTTGGGGATATAAATATGTAAATGAAGTTTGGGGATACAAAGAAATAACAGATCACAATTTTAAAAAACTTCACGTGTATTGCATGTGTGTCTTGTGGGGATGTTGGATTCCCTAGGACTATAATAAGAGACAGTTGTGAGCTGCCATATGGGACCTGGGAATTAAACCCAGGTTCTCTCAAAGAACTGCCAGTGCTCTTAACCAGGCAACTATTTCTCCAACCCCCAGACCACACTCTGTTACTTTTTAAACCTTTTACCTGATATCAGTATCATTTAACATTGAGTTGCTGATTTCAAAAGAGATCATCCAACCATAAGGCACTCAGAACACTGCACAAGAAGGAATCAGAAACCTAAGGAGACAGCCTGCAGCATCACACAGAGGGACAGCAGAGCTGGGGAGATGGTTCATTCCAGCAGCAGGTATGAAGACCTGAGTTTGATCCTGGTACCAACATAAACCAAACAACAACAGCAACAGCAACAAAACCCAGCTAGAGACGATGTGCCTGGAAACAGGAAGATTCATTCCTGAGGATCCCTGGCCAGCTAGTCTAACCAATCCATGAGCGCCCGATTCAGTGAGAAACACTATCACAAAATAAAGTAGAAAGTGACAGTCGACAATAACAGGTTAACCTCTGGTCTTTGCACACATGCAAGAACATTTATACACACACATACACACAACAAAATCAGGTCATCACAACTATGTCAATACAAGACGTCAACATCAGTATTTCACACAAGATTAGGGAGTTGGATTCTTTCTTTTTTCTTTTTTTTTTTTTTTGGTTTTTTCGAGACAGGGTTTCTCTGTGTAGCCCTGGCTGTCCTGGAACTCACTCTGTAGACCAGGCTAGCCTCGAACTCTTGAACTCAGAAATCCGCCTGCCTCTGCTTCCCAAGTGCTGGGATTAAAGGCGTGCGCCACCACCGCCCAGCCTCTTTTTTTTTTTACAGATGAGAAAAAATTAAAATCTTCATTGGCAACTGGCAGACTAGAAAGAAAACAAATAGAAACGATGTATTAAAAAAAATAAAAGAAATGATGTATTTCTAAATCTAAGTTCAAGGAAGTTAGAGCTAGCAAGAGCCCTAAATGAAAGGTTTAAGGGGGAAGGGTAAAGAAGGAGAGTCACCTACTGAGGATGCTAAGAATAGAACAATTATTTCTGGGAATTAAATTAGATCTGTTACAGGAATGCGGTAATACAAGATGAACTTAGTACTCACATAAGCCAGACACCGCAGGCTGAGTGCTACAGGAAAGAGCGGAGGCCTGGTCATGAGCATGACGACGGGCCAAGTGGATGCCGAGCAGAGGGCTCACGATCAAGACCAAGTCCTCTCACACCCACCTTACTAAACAGTTTCCCAGAGCCTTCAAACATCAAGAGAGGACTTGTTGTTTTCTGACCTCTTGTGGGCACATGCTGATGCCATCACTCCAGATCTGAACCGCCGGATGGAAAGGGCTCTCTGACACAGACGTCCAATACATGCCCTGGCATCACGCTGCCCTAGATGTCACAAGCTACTAGAATGTCACTTGAAAGGGGAGGGGTTGTCTTTAGAAATATAAAGGTAGTTTTGAGATGATGACACTGAACAATATGAAAGAAAGAAAAGCTACAAAGACTTTCAAAGCAACCTAGGTCTTTCCCTGCTTCTGTGTGTGCATGTGTGTGTAGGCCAGAGGTTGATCTTGGGTGCCTTCCACCGTGTTTTGAGAAAGGCTTTCTCACTGAATCTGGACCTCAATAACTTGGCTAGGCTAGCTGGCCAGCTAGCCCAAAGGCTCCACCCATCCTCCTGTCTCTGAGATCACACATGTGCTGTATCCAGCTTTCACATGCTGCCAGGGATCCAAGCCACGGCCTCATGCGCTCACTGCGAGCACTATGGCCTCTCCCCAGGTCCCTCGCTTTCTTTGGTCTTTATAAAGAATGCCCAACACTACTAATACTACACTAATGACCTGAGGACAGCAAAGCAGCAACTGCTGCTGTTCTACTGTGGGCTGTGTGCTGTATGCTGTATGCTGTGTGCTGTGTGCTGTGTGCTGTGTGTGCTGTGTGCTGTATGCTATGGGCTGTGTGCTGTGTGCTGTGTGCTGTGGGCTGTATGCTGTGTGCTGTATGCTGTGGGCTGTGTGCTGTGTGCTGTATGCTGTGGGCTGTGTGCTGTGTGCTGTGTGCTGTGTGTGTGCTGTATGCTGTGTGCTGTGTGCTGTGTGTGTGCTGTGTGTGTGCTGTGTGCTGTATGCTGTGGGCTGTGTGCTGTGTGCTGTATGCTGTGTGCTGTGTGCTGTGTGTGTGCTGTGTGCTGTGGGCTGTGTGCTGTGGGGTGTATGCTGTGTGCTGTGTGCTGTGTGTGTGCTGTGGGCTGTATGCTGTGGGCTGTGTGAGCTTGGAGACACAACCAGTATAAACCTGCAGAAGGGTACGCATACGATTTCCTTCACAAGCACAGTGGCAACACCACTAAGATCTACAAGGAAGAGATTTTGAAGGAAACAAGGAAATCTGTAATCACATGATTCAATGTTACAGGAGCAAACATGTCCAGGGTCTACAGTTAGTCAGACAACAGGTCTAGACAGAATAAACATTTGTTCTCTTACCTTTCTTTTATGTTGCCATGGGAATCTGTTTGCAGGAACTTAATTTCTGCAACCAGATGATAAAGCAAGGGGAGGGGGCTGCATCAAAGAAAGAAGAAAGGCACTCACACGAAGGCAGCCAAGACAGGACAGAGCAGAGCTGTTACAAGCATCTGTAGGTACTATCTGCCACAGCTATTCAAGTTAATATTCCGTGGAGCCTTACAGACAAAAACATCAGTGCCAGGTAACATGATGAGGGAAAAGCAGGAGTGGAGAACAGACACAGAGCCAAAGATTGAAATAAATGGGATTTTAAATATTCAGATACTCTGAGGAAGACACAAGTGACTTAAACTTGACCAGTATCAAGAAAAAGCCTGGAAGTCAAGGATGTTAGAAACCACTCGGCCGGCCAGCAGCTCCTCTTTCTTTCTCAGCTGAACTCAACAGCTAATCTCCTTGTTCCTTCCTTTTGGCAGCAAAACCCTTCAACCACAACAAGAAAACTGAAGTAAGCCCATGTTATTTGGAGAGCTGGAATGGAGTACCCTGAATTTCCAGAGCTCAACAAAAATCCTGGCTCTGGCATTCAGGACTTGTGGAATGACAGCACAGGGCACAGGTCAGGGCCCTGCAATGATTCATCTCTCCTGTGCTATCGTAAACCACACACAGGAATTAGCACCTCTATCAGTTAAAGAACAGAAATGAAAAACTAGGGAGCTACATCCCAGCTCCGCTGGGTCTGCAACCCACCTTGGCTTACTTCTTCAGCACAAAAGTCGGTCTCTACAAAGGCGAATATGACCGTAAAGGATTCTGAGCCGCTGAAAACCCCTCCCCTTCTGATTGCTCCCAGATCCACTCAGCTCTAGCTGCTGCTCCTCGGGTCTTCTGTTAACCCTTCAATTCCAAAAGCTCTTACCTTCTCACCCACCCCTCACGTCCAACCCCTCAGCTCAGTCTTCCCTCACTGTTACATCCACCACCGCCCTGCTGCTTAAAAGTATAACACAGGATGGCAGACAGTATTTGCTTGTCTAGAAGGCATGTGCAAGGACCTAGGTTTCTCAGTACTGAGAGGAAGACAGAAAGGAAAAAGAAAAGGAAAGAAAGACAAGCTAAGCCACTCTGCACCTTCCTCTCTGTCTCTCAGTCCCTGACACTGCAGCCGGCTTCCTTTCCATCTCTACTGTGGGCACAGCAGGGCTGTGGGAAGGAGAGCACTTCTGCACTCTGTGAACATTCTCTGCCCTGTACCTTAAGAGCAACCCACACATTGGAGTCACCATGTAACATACAGAGCCATGTTCCTGGAGAGAGAGAGGAACCCACAGTGCAGCACCTTTTAACACTCCACTTGTCACCAGAATCTATCCACTTCCCCAAGACCAAAACTTGGGAATTGTTCGACTTTCCTGTACCACTTCTGTCTCATCATTGGCCTGGGCTGGGAGCACACCTAGGACCCTGGAACAACCTCTAAAGTGTATTATTTTACAGAATGGCATCTTTTCTTCCGTTAAGAATTTAACAAATTCTTTTACAATGGAAAACTGGTTAATCCTCACCACAAATGTGCTTAAATTACAGAAGCACTTTGCAAAGATCAATATTCTCAAACTGAAACTTTTGAAAAAAATTCAAGTTTAAAGAAAGTTCTGGTCTTAATATTTCCTCAGTAACTACGTAAGCAATTTGCATGTCCATGACAACCCTCAGCAGAAAGCCCTATGTTCCAGGTCAGGAACATTGTATGAGGTGCACTGATATCACAGCAACCAGACCACTCCAATAGGAACAAATTGGCTTTGTGTCAAATTTCACAAAGAACAGAAATTTGATGTATTTTCAAAGGCCTAGCAAGTGAGGCTTGGTTATTTCATTTCTATATACTGTACTTATACAACACCAACAGGATTGGTCCCAAATTTCCATAAATATATACTGATAAATTCAAGATGGATGGTATTCATAAATCCAGAAGTCACCTAGTTTTTCAGGAAAAAATTTCATCTGGTCATTAACTTCATCTTCAATTTATTAGGTCTCAGAGAGAACATGACTTTAGTAGGTTGTCTACCTTTTAGATTAGTTGCACAGTGACGCTGCAAAGGACTGTACAGAAACTGTCACACACACACAACTTCAGCAGCCACACCAATCAGAGACTCTTGAAGTGCTGGAACCCTGGACCCCTAAACCAAAGCAGTTCTAACAAGTGTGTCACTCCTTTATATAAGCCCAACTCATCCACAGAACTAGGCTAAAAATGCCAGCCTGGAGGCTGGAGTGCAGCCCACTGGATACTGTGCACACACCAGTCCCCGGGTTCAATCACTCACTATGCAGAAGGAGGAGAGAGAAGTAAAGCCAGCCTACATGGAGCTAGAAAGGGAGTACCTGATAATGCCTTCAATGAAAATCATTGATGAACTGAAGAATCACGTTAAAATGCCAGTTAATATTAAAGTGACTGAGTCCAGGGAATTCCCTGACATTTGAGCCCTAAGCTTTAGGAGTTTAGCATACTCCCCAACATTATCTACAGAAGGCAAAGCCAACACAGATCATCTCTGAATTAAAGAGAAATCAAAAGAAGAACACTTCTCAATAATCAAAACTCAACGTGGCGGAACTGAGAGGTCTGGAGTCCACTGACCGCCACGAGTGGGAACAGAATTCAATAAAGTAAACTGTATCCCGGCTCAGCTGAACTCTTCAGTCTTTCTCCTCTAGCCATCCAAGCCCTTGCCAGGAACTGGGGAAGAGCTGCTCAGGAGTTATGAGCATTGACAAGGTCTTCTGGTGGCTCACCTGGAACTCCAGCTTCAGAGGATCCAATGCCCCCTAATGGACTCCAGAGGCACCTACCACACTGTGGTGTAGAGACACGTATTCAAACAAAGCACTCATACAAACAACAATAAATAAATCTAAACATCCCACACACACCACACACACCACGCACACACCCTCTTGCCAGTCATCATGTCTTGTGGACCCTTTCTATTTATTGTCTTTCTTGAGACAGGGCATTTGTTGTGTTCACTCTGCAGGCCAGGCTGGCCTCAAACTTATGGCTGGGAGTTATGATTTGTATTTACATGTTTCTTATTAAGACTAGTAACATCCAGCTAACTACAAAGACAGTAAATGGAAGATAGGCCAGCTAAAAGCAGCCTGGTGGCCCACTCCTGTGATCCTAGCCTCAGACAAGTGGATCAAGAGTTCCTGACCAGCAGGCTCTGTCTGGAAGGAAAGCAGGAAGAAAGGCAGGAAGGGGAGGAAGAGAGACCAGCTATTATTACAACTAATAGTAAAGGTGCAGCTTCCTCAATCATCAAGAGTGAAAAAAGTCATCTTTTCATGCCAAATCATACAGTTTTATTTTTACCTTGGTTCACTAAAATAAAATAAATGGCAAATGGCTACTAGTACTTAGGAAAAAAAGCCTCATTTATTTTTGTTATATTTACTGGAATAATCTTGTCCTATATAGCATGCTAAACCAGATTTAGTTTCTTAGAAGAAATTACCATGTTTAACTACAAGTTTGCTACATGTTTACATGCCGATCATAAACTATGCATCACCTGTCTACAACACAGAAAGCAACCCATAAAATGCAGCCTTTAAACTCATCCATTCTTCTAAAAGCCCAATGACAAAATGAGCTGTGTTGTTCTGTACTCTTATCTCAGGAACCTAGCCACTATTTGGTGGCATGCAGTATATACCAACGAATAAATGGCTGTGAATGATCTAGAAGTAAAATTTTTTTTTTTTTTTTTTTTGGTTTTTTGAGACAGAGTTTCTCTGTATAGCCCGGGCTGTCCTGGAACTCACTCTGTAGACCAGGCTGGCCTCGAACTCAGAAATCCACCGGCCTCTGCCTTCCAAGCGCTGGGATTAAAGGCATGCGCCACCACTGCCGGGCTCTGGAAGTAATTTTTAATTCTCACTCTCAAGGCCTGGTGCCCAACCAAGTGTGCCCAGCAAGGGGCTGGAGAGACCCCTGCCCCAAAGGAAAGGCACTGCCGTTCCTGTTTGTATTTCCTTAAATTCGCCACAAAGATTTTCCCCTATGCCCCAAACCACACAATCAATGCTTTGCAACAATGTGGTCTTTAACGATTTTGCTTCCCTTTTCAGGTAGTGAATAAAGTTCCTTAAAACTTAGAGAACTTAGTTTAGTTCCCTTTAGATTTTTAAAAAGAAAGATATTTGTAAAACCATACCAATTCTCAAATTTCTAGACTCTCATTCATCTTTGACTCACAGTTGGTAATACTACAATTTGCCTCTTGTTTCTGTTACTGTTGTTCACTACATACTACAAATTAAAACAAAAATCATAAACTTAAGAGAAAAAAATAGGGGCTGGAGAGATGGCTCAGTGGTTAAGAGCATTGACTGCTTTTTCAGAGGTCCTGAATTCAATTCCCAGCAACCACATGGTGGCTCACAACCATCTTTAATGGGATCTGATGCCCTCTTCTGGTCTGTCTGAAGACAGCTACAGTGTATTCATATGCATAACTTAAATAAAAAAAAATCTTAAAAAAAAAAAAAAAAAGAAAAAGAAAAAAAGAAAGTTACAAACCAAAGTATATCATGTCCCATTCGGGAATTCCTTTTTTGAAGAGACCTCAAGTCCCTCCCGACTTAATACAATGTCACCAGCAGGACTAAGAGGCCAGGTCCCACACCAACTTTTTACACTGTTACCAGAGGAACTGCCTTCTCTCAAGACTTCAGTCTAAATCCCCCTCAATTATTTCCATTCAAATGGAGTTCACTATTCCCCAACATCAAACTATCTCAGGATGAAGGTGAAGAAAGGGAACATAAGCCTCAAAGTGGATTAAAGAAGAAATTCAAGAAGCCAGGTGTAGTGTTGCATGCCTTTAATCCCAGGACTCTGAGAGGCAGAGGCCAACCTGGTCTACACTGTGAATTCTAGGACAGCCCATCTCAAACAACAACAAACAACAAACAAACAAAAGATGTTTTTTCAGCCAGACCTAAAAAGCTACTAATTGAAAACACAATTTCAAATAACTTGAGAGAAGTAACACCTGTAAATCTAACCGGAGGTGACATTTGCTCAGTCACACAGAATTTCAGTTATCTTTTCCTCATCAATAGGCTATATCATAAATCTCTAAGGTAGAGACTCTGCCTCTCTGGAAAGTCAGGCAAGGAACTGAACAGTGGTTGTCTCTGAAAGACCAGAAAGCAGGGCTGAGGGCAGAAACAGGCAGCTTTCTGCTGCATACCTTCTTGATCCTTCTTTCAAGCAACCTGCTTTGTGTTGTGCACTGCTGCTGGGGATGGAATGCAGGGCCTCCTTCCCACAGGCCAGGCCAGGGCTGTCCCACAGGTTACATCATTGGGCCAGCACTACCTATGTTTAAGAAGCTGTTTGGTAGAAGTCTAATTGTGAGGTTGTGCTCAATTATATCACACAGAGAATAACAGCACTGGAGGAAGTGGTGTTGGCTTCACTATGGCACTTCACTGTGAGGCTGGCTCTTCTGTCAGGGCAGCAGTGTCCATAGGGAACCTTGCAAGTTCGCCCTCTTAGAAGCCCTGAGTTCTGTTGCTTCACTCTCTGAGCATACAAAAGGAAACAAAAGCCTGATACTGTACCAATTAGGAATGAAGAATGGAGGTACTTAAGGCACTAGTAAGTACTAGAGAAACAATGACTCTAACAAACCAGTCACAAATACAGGAGAGATGTAAATTATTAACATTTCCTTTAAAATGTAAACTGCCATTCTGAGAAGGGGGTGGGAGGAGAGGGAGAAGTCAAGGTTGGTACCATCTGCAACACAGCTCAAGCAGCCTGAACTAGCCAATGCAATGTGATCTGTCGATGGACACAATTGCACAATCTCAATTACCCAGAAGATTCTACCAAACAGGAAATTCACGATGTGACTTTAAGTAACACAGGACTCATACTTAAAGGTTAACACATCCAGAACCCTGGAATTTATTCCAAAACAAAACAAAAACCATTTCACAGACTCTTTCGGAAAACATGAACACATGTAAATCACTAAAACGCAGAAAGGGCTCATCTGTTTGAATATTTACTTTCAGACAGGGAGCTCTAAATTAATACTAAGCCTCAATAAAAAAATACTATATGAATCCTTGAAAGTTCCTTACGACATTTCCGGAGTGGAAGTTTTACGGTATAAATTTAATCTGAAACCTGCTCCCTGGGTCTTGCATGGTAGCAAAAGCCTTGATTTTCAGCGCTGGCAGACAAAATTTGTTGAGTTCCAGGCCAGGCTTTGGTCTAGCAGTGGGGTTCAGGCCAGACAGGGAGATCCATCGTGAGATTGTCTCAAACGAACTAAAATAAAAAAGCTGAAAAGCATCGTTCCCTATGTTCCAGGATCTCCAGAAAACCACCACGTCCCTCGGGTGCTTACACGCTGATAAAGCTCCCTGCACATCTTCTAAGGGATTAAAAAAAGAAAAGAAAAGCAGCCCCAGGAATTATTTCAATGAAAAACTATTTATGCCTCCGGCACTAGTCCTACCTTCGTGATCTCGAGGGGAGCCCAACGGATCAGAACCCCTCTGGCTCCGTATGGAAAACTGTTTTGTCAAACAATACCGAAATGAGCAGCGGTATGTGACTAAGCAAGCCGGGCGAGCTGGGGCGTCCTCGCAGGCGCTGCCACCCTCCCTCCCCGAAAAGGAAATACGCTTTCAACCGGATCGGAAACACACCACGCAAGCTGGCACCGCGCGCGGTCCCCGTGAATCAAAAGTCGGTATTTTAAAGCTCTTCGGGGTGCTGCTAATCCGAGTGCGAATCCCCAAAGAACGTTTCCTGAGCCGGGATTTGTTTTATCTCTTTTTTTTTTTTAATCGATGGAGGTTTGCAAAAATGAGGGAAGAAATAATAATTCCGGGTAAGGGAGCGCTTTTTCTTGCAAGTTTCGCTCAGGTGACCGCAGTCCCCGGGGTCAGGCTCGCCTCTACTCCTCCTCTCGCAGGAGCTCCGCCCAGCTCCTCGGCTAACCCCAAAGTGGCGGTACCCGGAGGCAGGGTCCTGCGACCCCAGCGCTGCAGAGGGACCCCGCCGGGAGGAGCAATCGCGGGAGCAGGGAGAGCGCAGGGTGGAGCACCATGCCACCGCGCCCACGGCTGATCGGATCCCGCACACGGGTCACCCCCTACCCGCGCGTGCAGGGCGAGGGGTGCACGACAGGTCCTGCTCCATCTCCCCCTCTGCACCCCAAAGACACGCCCGGAGGAGAATTCCTACCGCTGGGCGCATCGCTGAGCCGTAGGGACAGGCCTGGCCCTCGGGCATGCAAGGCCACCCTGTTAGATCCACCGAGTCCCCCCCAAACCCGAGGCCCGGCGACACTCACCACACCGAGCCATAGGCGCCCGAGCCCACCGGGGACAGGTTCTGGTATCGCTCGGGCACCTCCCAGATGGTCTTGTTCAGCTCCTGCCGGTAGAACGTGGGCCTCTCCTGCGACATCTTCCAAGCGGCGGCTGCGGGGCGTGGAGGTGGCCGAGCCCGGGGTGGGGGAGCCCCCTGCCTGCAGCCAGCCGCACGTTCTCCGCTCGCCCGAGGCAGACCGGACCCCGGCTCGCCCGCTCGCCCGCGCAAGTGCGGAGGCTGCGACCCAGCGGCGCGCGTTCGTCCTCCCCTCCCGTCAGCCGCGGCGAGCCTCGGTAACGTGCTGGGGAGCCGGCTGCACGGCTCGAGGCTGCTCCCGCCGCGGTCCCCCTGCAGCCGCTCCCCGGGCAGCGCACGCCGACGCCGCGCCGCACCACACCGGCTCGAGCTCCAGCGCCCGCTCGGGCTCCAGTGGCCGCGATCCCACAGGCAGCCGCCGGGAGCCTCTCGCACAACTCTCGCGAGAACAGCTCCCGGAGGCGTTTCCCCCCCCCCCACCCACCCTGGTTCCGCGAACCGAGATCTTACCCAATATGGAACCTGCCCACGGGGCGGGGGCGGGGGCTCGGGGGCGGGGCTCAGGGGGCGGTTCGCGAGAAGAGCGCGCGCAGGACGGAGAGGGTCTCGCGAGAAGAGAGACGCGGCTGGGGAGCCGAGGCAGGAACTCTCGGGGAAACTGCGCTGCCGGGGCCCCGAGGGTGGAGGGCCGCCGCGTGGGGCGCGCGCGCCCCCGTGTGGTCGGACCGGCGAATGCCCGGCGCCGTGGCGGAAAGAGGGGTGGGGGGAAGAGAGCCAAACGACCTTTGAACCCCGAGCCACCTGCTCGCTGCAGCCCGCAATTTCCAAGAAACACTTGCGAGGACAGACAGGCCCCGTCCAGCAAGCTGCTGCATTCCCATCTGCTCAAGGACATGTGGCTTACCCCGGGATGCTGATGAAACCTGGCCTCCCCCCCCCCCCCCGCCCAGGCAAATATCAACCCTGCCTCAAAGCCCAGGCTCTCCCTCCGGAGAGACGCTCCTAGCAGCTCCTAAATGTTCGCAGGCAGGAGAGCCTTACCCTGGAAGTTACAGGAGGAGAGTCCAGGGACCCACGGGGAATCTAAGGCAAAAGCTCGGAGGTAGACGTCGTGAATGTCCGCTTTCAGGCTGGGGGACCTGCGTTTGCAAGGCCCTGGGTTCAATACCCACTACTGGGAGGGAAGGTAAACACACACACACACACACACACACACAAAATGCAGGTAGGTCATGCCAATTCTGGAAGGTCTTCTTATATAGTTTATTTATTTACATGCACACAGCTTGTAATCCCAGCATTTGGAAAGACCAGGAGACCCTTCTCATATATTTTATTTATTTACTTACTTACTTATTTATTTAGATTCACACAGCCTGTAATCCCAGCGTTTGGAAAGACCAGGAGTACATAGCCTCTGCTATGTACTGAGTAGTTAAAGAGGCCAGCCTGAGCTATTATGAGACCCGTATCCGGAACGCCCCCAAACCCACCCAACTCAGGTTTGAGACCAACTCCTGACCTTTAGAGCCATCCAAAACGTAGAAATTTAAAGGAAAAATTGGGGAGAATGACTTAATCCATGCCCCTGGGAGTATGGGGCAGCAGGGCGAGGAGCTCTGACCACACCGCATTTAAGACAAGTCTGTCGAGCTGGCTTAGGCCCCGGTTCTAGTCTCTCCGGGAGAAATCCAACCCTGCGTGGAATCTTCCGTAGAAGCGGAGAAAGCTAATAACAGCGAGTGGGGAAAGTTAGACCGGTCAGAACCCACATCACCCCTGCCTACACCGAGCAGGAGAAAGGAACTCTGACTCTCGTGGCTGTTTCTAGAAGATCCTGCTATGCGGAGGGCAGCCCGGGGCCCTTCCCCTCGCCCCGGATGCCATCCTCGCCGTGCTCGCCCGTCACCCGCGCAGCCGGAACGCCGGCGGGTTCTGCGGCAACGGCTCGGGAACTGCCGGCCTCCGCGTCCGCAGCGCCGCCGCCAGCCAGGCTGGAGCCGAGTCTGTCCCCAGCGTCTGCGCTCCTGCCGGCCACCGGAAACCAGGTGAGCCTCGGTCGGGAGCCCACAGCCCGCTCGCGTCCCGGAGCACGGCTGCTGGGGTCACCTGCAGAGCCGGGAGGGTCCCAGGCGCTCTTTCAGGGATTTGCACAATGAATGGGTGAATGAATGAATGGCGGTGGTCCCTGGAATGAAGAAATGAATGAAAGAATGAACGAATGAAGGAATGGTGGTGGTCCCTGGAATGAAGGAATGAATGAAGGAATGAATGAAAGAATGAATGAATGGATGGCGGCGGTCCCTGGAATGAAGGAATGAATGGCGGTGGTCCCTGGAATGAATGAATGAATGAATGAATGGCGGTGGTCCCTGGAATGAATGAATGAATGAATGAATGAATGAATGAATGGCGGTGGTCCCTGGAATGAAGGAATGAGTGAATGAATGGCGGTGGTCCCTGGAATGAATGAATGAATGAATAAATGAATGGCGGTGGTCCCTGGAATGAAGGAATGAATGAATGAATGGCGGTGGTCCCAGGAACTTCTCTCTCCTTATAGAAAGGCTGCTTGAAACAGCAATGACAAGAGACAAAATGGGGTTTGCATACTGTGGACCCTTTGAAAACTGGCTCCTGTGTGGTCAACAGCTGAAGGAACTGCTCTGTTCTGTGGGCCACACTTCCACCCCATCTGTGTCCTTTCCTCATTGGGCCTCAGCTCAGGGCCCCTTTTGCTTCCAGACTTGACTGGTTTTGTTCATTTTGTTCTCTCTGCCTGAACCCCGCCCTCCCTGCCCTGTCCCCCTTCTCTGTCTTCTAGTCCTTCTTGATGGATCCTGCTTTGGGTCCTCCCATGACGTCTTCTCTGTTCAACCCAGTACTGAGTATCTATCTCTCCAACACTCCCCCTTGGTATTGCACGGTGTAACATTAAACGAAGGTGTTTATGCAGCTGGAGGGCTGTCACATTCAAGTGTCTCCTGCTACAGGATGGTGCTGTCTGCCGACACCTTTTTGGTATCCCCCATACAGTCTCCATCAAAACCGAGAGATTTTGGTTGGGAATTACAAGTGCTTTTGGGGTTTGTTTGTTTGTTTGTTTGTTTTAAAATTGGAAGTGAATTTTGTCTTACGGTTTTAGGAAACATGTGAAAGATGACGTATAAAATATATTCTTGTACCTTAACTAATTTCCAGGGTTTCCTTTTCATTGGGTCAAAATTTTATAAATCAGGTTACATTTATAAATCAGCCCTTGTGTGCTGCACCACATCAGGCTCACCGGCTCTGCCGTAGACAGGCTCTCACTGTGGCTGTCCTGGAACTCAAGGAGATCCGTCTGCCTCTGTCTCTGGAGCGCTGGGATTAAAGGTGTACACCACCACTACACCAGGCTCCTCCAGCTTCTTCTTCGCTTTCTCTTCCTTTTTTTTTTTTTTTTTGTTTGGTTTTTGGTTTTTCGAGACAGGGCTTCTCTGTGTAGCCCTGGCTGTCCTGGAACTCACTCTGTAGACCAGGCTGGCCTTGAACTCAGAAATCCACCTGCCTCTGCCTCCCAAGTGCTGGGATTAAAGGTGTGCGCCACCACTGCCCGGCTGCTCCTCCAGCTTCTTAAGACACACTTTTGTACCGCCCCAGAAATTCTGACTCAGGAAATGATTTTTATTTGGCTTGTGGTTTTGTTTGTTTTGAAGTAGGATCTCATACAGCCGGGGATGACCAACTTGCTTGGGATGGCTTGCTATGTAACAGGGGTTGGTCTTGAACTCCTGACCCTCCTGCCTCCGTGCCACCACACTCAGCTCCCTGAGTTTTTGTTTTTAAAGTTTGTTTCTTGTGTGTGTGTGGTCATAGATGTGGGCTACACTGCCAGGTACAGGTCCCAGGACAACTTGTGGTTTCTGTCCTTTCACCTCATGGGTCCCAAGGCGCAAATTCAGGTTGTTAGTCACCTTAACCTGCAGAGCCATCTCAGCAGCCCTCCTCTAGGGACACTTTTAAACCCTTTGTCCTCCTTCCCCTCCCTCCTTCTTCCCTCTCTCAGTTTAAAGTTGACATGACTCAGATATTTTAAATTATTTCCCTTAGATCATCTCTAAGTGTGTTGAATCCTGACCCTGAAATACCTAATCTCCCCAGGCCCCACTTGAACTCAGTCTCAATTCACCTTCTCGGGGAGTTCTCCATTCCCCAGGCTGGGATCCTCAGTGTCTGCCTAGGTCATGTGATTTTAAGACAGGAATCTATTTTACAGTCGAGGAGATAGGGCCTGCATTGTGGCCGTGCTGAATCACTGCGGTAGGCTGAGGAACTCCCTACACCTGTCAGAAAAGGCTGATGGTTATCAGGAAGATGGCTTCTCCCCAGCGCAAAGCCTGGAGGGGGTGGGGGGAGGTTAGGCTGCCGATAGTGGGTGGTCCTTCCTGCCCTTCCCCCCACACCAGGCTCTGCACTGGGAAGATGCTGCTATCTTCGGGCTGCATTCCTCAGAGGAGCTGGAAGACGACCTCACCCTGAACCTTTAGCACTGTGGAGGGAAATGGTCAGAGTGTTGACTTTTACCACTTAGTCATCCTGCAACAACATGGCCTCCCTGTGGAATGTAAAGGAAGCCAGTTGTACTGCCCTAAGGTTGCCCAAGTGCTAGGCCCAATACTAATCATTGTTTAAAACTTTTATTTATGTATGAATTTGTGTATTTTCACTGCATGTATGTCTGTGCAACATGTACATGCCTGGTGCGTGCAGAGGTCAGAGGAGAGCATCAGATCCTGTGAAACAGAAGTTACAGATGGCTGTGAGCGGCCATGTCAGTGCTAGGAGCCAAACCCTGGTCTTCTTGTTTGCACAAGCATCAACTGAGCCTGCTCTTGAGCCCCCTAATTGGAATTATTAATCAGACATGGTGGTAGTTACTTACCTGTAATCCAGCGTGGAGGCAGGAAGAACAGGAGGCCCATGTTATCCTCTGATACAATAGTGAGGTTCTGGCTGGCTTGTTTTAAAATGTAATTAAAAAACAAAAGGCCAGGTGTAGTGGCAAATGCCTTTACCCTAGCACTTGTGGGTTAGAGGCAAGTGGATCTCTGTGGTGTTCAAGGCCAGCCTACTCTACACAACAAATTCCAACACAGCCAGAGCTGCGTAGTAAGACCCCTTAAAAGACAAACATACACCCCTAGACACACACACACACACAAAGTAAAGAGTAAACACTGAAGTTGTCTGAACCTTGTTCAGTTGGGTTTGGGGTTTGCTTGTTCACTTGATTGTTCTGACAGGGTCTTGACCTTGTAGCCCAGGCTGATCTCAAACCTGTGATCCTTCTGCTTCTGTGTACTGGGATTACAGGCCAGGCGACCATACCTGTGTCCATGAGGAAAACGAGAATAACATGTCCCTTGACTCTGAGGTAGAACGGTTGTGAATTTAAAATTGTACAACACGGAGGAAGGATCTTGTAAAACTGCTGGGCAGAGATACCGTTAGGATACGTGAATTATGTTCCCTTCAAAATCTACTGACGGCAGGCAGTCACCCACAGCTCCAGCTCCAGTGCTCAGGGGCCTGAGTCAGAGAGACTGCTGGGAACTCGGCATTCAGAGCCAGACTGAGCGACAAAGGACACGGAGAGCACACCTCGATGCAGTCCCACCACTCAGGACGTGGAAACTGGGAGATGGTGATTTCAAGGTTATCCTTGCCTACATTGTGAGTCTGAGGCTAACCTGGACTACAAGCGACTTTACTTCAAAAGAGGCAAGGGTGCTGGAGAGATGGCTTAGCTGATAAAAGTGCACACTGCTCTTGCAGAGGTCCTGAGATTGGTTCCCAGGGACCACACTGGGCGGTTGACAGCCACCAACTCCAGCTCCCATTTCTGCCCTAGGAGAACACCTATACTCACACATGAGAACATACAAAGACACACACACACACACACACAAAGACAAATAATAAAAATATCTTTTTTTTTTTTTTAAATCAAGAAAAGTGGTAGGCCGGGCAGTGGTGGCGCACGCCTTTAATCCCAGCACTTGGGAGGCAGAGGCAGGTGGATCTCTGAGTTCGAGGCCAGCCTGGTCTACAGAGTGAATTCTAGGACAGCCAGGGCTACACAGAGAAACCCTGTCCTGAAAAAAAACAAAACAAAAATAAACAAAAAAAAAAAGGAAAGAAAAGTACGAATTGATTTAAATTTCTAAAACATTGTATCCTTTGTCTCACAACTCTTGTTTCTTTTTTTTTCTCTTTCTCACAACTCTTTAGAGACAGGGTTGCTCTATGTAGCCCTGGTTGGCTGACCTGGAACTTGCTATGTAGACTAGGTTGGTCTGAACCTCACAGAAATCCTCCTGGTTTTGCCTACCAGGTGCTAGGATTAAATAAGTACATGCTACTACACCCAGCCCTAAATATTTTTTTGTTACATTTATTTATTTGGGGGGCGGGATGCCATGCGTTATCGTGTATTATATGTAAAGTCAGAGGATAGCTTGTAGGAGTCAGTTACTGTTATTATATGGGTCCCAAGACTTGAACACAGGTCCTCAGGCTTTTACTGAGCCATCTCGCCGACCCTAATACAGGTTTGGTTTGGTTTGGTTTGGTTTGGTTTGGTTTGGTTTGGTTTGG
>NW_021604718.1:82009-102569 GCF_004785775.1 Grammomys surdaster
GGTTTGGTTTGGTTTGGTTTGGTTTGGTTTGGTTTGGTTTGGTTTGGTTTGGTTTTTTCAAGACAGGGTTTCTCTGTGTAGCCCTGACTGTCCTGAAACTCGCTCTGCAGACCAGGCTGGCCTCGAACTCAGAGATCTACTTGCCCCTGCTTCCCAAGTTCTGGGATTGAAGGCCTGTGCTACCACTTCCCCGGCAATACCTGTTTGTGCCTGATGTCTTTCCAGCTAACCCAGGAACAATGCAAACAGAGAGGAGCGTCCAGAGTTTCGGCAACAGATACCGGCAAATCCCTTTTATGTACGATGTCAAGCGAAACGTGTACAATGAGGAGAATTTCCAGCAGGAGCACAGGAGGAGAGGCCCCATTTCTGGGACCATGGACATCAACATCACCACCTTTAAGCACCACGTGCAGTGCCGGTGAGTATACCCAGCCTCTCAGCCGGGAGAGAGCTAACCTCACTCCTCTGCCGCCCCGCTTGTCTTTGTTTCCCTTCTCTGAATTGCTGTCAGAGCCCTGCCACTTGGGGTGTGTGTATGTGTGTGTGTGTGTGTGTGTGTGTGAGTCTTACAGGGTCCCCCGATTATAAACTCCTTGGGCATTAACTTTTAGACTATTTCCTGGTATTCCACAATAACAAAAGACCCAAGGCTGAGTAGTCTCTGAATGGCGGAGGTTTGTTTGGCTTATGATTCTGATAGCCACTGGGTCCAAAGGGTACAGGTTCTCGTGTCCAGGTGAGGGTGCCCTGCTGTGTCACAACACGGCTGAGAAGTGGAAAGGAAAGCCACACTTCACAGAACTTGCTCTTTCCATGTAGTGGTGGTGCACGGAGCTTATCCCAGCACTCGGGAGGCAGAGGCAGGCAAGATCTCTGAGCCTGGTCTGCAGAGTGAGTTCCAGGAGAGCCAGTGCTACACAGAGAAACCTTGTCTCGAAATGGATAAATAAAAAAATTAATTCATTAATTAAAAGAAAAACCCAAACCCTGCTCTCCTGGTGCTAACTCAGCCCCACAGGAGCTAGCTGCAGGCATGGGGAAGGGGCTCTGTTTGAATCCCTTTCTGTGCTGAGAACCTCTTAGCAAACCGACAAGTAAAAGGGCCTCTTTTCAGGGTCATTTCTCTTATTCTTTCTTGTTTTGTTTTTTCTTTGAGACAGGGTCTCGATCTGGTCTCAGGCTCTCTATGTAGCCCTGTCTAGCCTTGAAGTTCTGACCCCCTGCTTCCACCACCTTTACTTTTTTTTTTTTTCCAGTACTGGGGATTGAACCCACATTTTGACACACAACTAGGAAAGCACTCTTATCACTGAGCTGTGTCCCTAAACTGCTGGGGGATTTGTTGTCATTGTTGGTTGTATAGTAAAGTATATATGATATCCAGCTGGTTGTTTTGACCATTTTAAGTGGAGATTTTGTGGCATAATTGTTATTACGCAACTACTACCACAGTCGGTTTGCAAAAAAAAACGTTTTCATCACCTCAAACAGAAACTCTGTCCTTATTAAGCAACCGGCTCCTTGCCTCTCACCCCACCCTCACAGAAGTCCCTGTGAGTCTGCCTCCTCTAGACAGATCGCTGAACCTGCCCTTTGGATTCAAGCAGGACGATGCTGCATATGTCTTTCTGTGTCTGCCTTGTTTCACCTAGAACCACACTTTCAAGGTCCATTCGCATTGTAACAAGTGCCAGCCCGGCACACTGCCTCTCATCTGTGGCTGAGTAACAATCCGCTCTCCCTGTCCTCCATCCATTCTCAGGTTGTTTCCCTCCTTTGGCCTCTGAGAATTATGTTGCTGTGAACACTGGTACAGATCTGTTTCCATCCCGGTTTTGAATTCTCCCAGGACCCTGCATAAGGGTAGAATTCCCAGGTCATGTGGCAGTTCTTTGTGCAGCTATGAGCTGCCATGTGCATGCTGGGAGCTAAACTCTGGGCCTCAGGAAGAGTAGCCAGTGCTCTTAAGCAATGAGCCGCTTCCCTAGCTCCTGCAAAGTCTTTACTTTGATAAAAAGTTCAATCTGTTTTAGTCTGAGAATTTTATAGTTTAGCTGGGATTTTTTTTTCTCTCTCTCTATTTGCTAAAGATTGACCCTTGGGCCTCACTCATAAGACACGTGATCTACCACTGAACTATAGCCAAATCTTTTCTTACTTTTTATTTTATTTTTTAAAGATTTATTTATTTTATATATGTGAGTACACTGTCGCTGTCTTCAGACACACCAGAAGAGGGCATCGGATCCCCATTACAGACGGTTGTGAGCCACCATGTGGTTGCTGGAATTGAACTCAGGACCTCTGGAAGAGCAGTCAGTGCTCTTAACTGCTGAGCCATCTCTCCAGCCCCGCACACACACTCTTAACTGTTTAAGTCATCTCTCTGCTCAGTAATTTCATAATATATAAGATAGATAAAATTAGAAGGAAAAATAGTTATATTAAAATACACTGAGCCAGGTGGTGGTAGGTGCCTTTAGTTCCACTACTGGGAGGCTGAGGCAGGTGGATCTCTGAGTTCAAAGCTAGCCTGATCTGTAAAGTGAGTTCCAGGACAGCCAGGGCTATACAGAGAAACTGTCTCAGTTTTCTGTGCCAAAACACACACACACACGCACACGCACACGCACACACACACGGGTCTAATAACCACCGTAGCTTCATGGAGGTAATGAATGTAAATGATATTTCAGGATATCCCTAGCAATAGTAACATTCTGGTTATAAGGTCCAGCTCCGGAGCTTCTAATTCAGTTTATGATCAATATTCCTAATTGAAGGAGCCAAGCATGGTGGCACATGCCTGTAACCCCATCAAGGCTGAAGCAGAAGGATTGTCACGATTCTGAGTTCTGCCTAAAGTCCATAGACCGCCAGACAGCTACAGAGCAAGATGTCTTCAAAGAACCAACCAAACAACCTTTACTGAAGAAAGTATGAAAATTTGACAGAATTTAGAGGAAATAATGACTCTTTGCCCCAGAATTCACTCTCACCTCAAAATCTGCCTAAGACTTGCAGATTCCATTCACCTGAGGTTCGGAATCCTGGGACGTCCATCATGACAGTAACTCTCACTGCTGCGGCTGTCCTCGCCCGCTCCCGGCCTCCTGCCTGCGAGTGTCGACAGCCAGGTCCCCTGTGTCTCTGCTTCAGCCATTCCACACCCTTCACTCATGTCCTGCCTTGTGCAAGTCCAGGTCCCTCTGCTTGGAGAGCACTGCCCTACCATCCCCTGCCTCAGGCAACAAGAGCGAGTGTCTCACCAGAGCAGGTGCTAGGCCCCGGGCAGGTATGGGGCTGAGGGTTCCGTCCTCAGAACCACGTGCAAGCAGACAAGATGACCGCCTTTCATAACCGTACCCTCGTATCACTAAGGCGACTGCAACCTCTGGCCTCCATCTGCTCCAATGTCCCTCCCCTCTAGACACAAATCGGACCCACTCTGCTCCATGTGGCCCTTCTCTTCCCTTTTCTGGCTTAAGATCTAAATGAGATAGATGCTATAGATGTTTTAAGTCTCAGCCTATATATACATATGTGTGTGTGCATGTGTGTGTGTGTGTATGTGTGTGTGTGTGTGTATATATATATATATATATATATATATATGTATATAAAATCTTTGCTTTTACTGCTTACATTTTTCTTTCTTCTCTTCATATTTCTACTTCGAAAGCACCATTCCAGCCTTTTCTAAAATTTTAACCAGAAATGTAGGCCAGCAGGGCGCTGAAAGCGTGGATGCTTCTTTTTTCAATGTCTAGGAACAGTAAACACTAGATAAGCGGCTTTGGTTTTCTGGTTGAGGAAGATTTTTTAGCAAATAAAAATAATCTTCTAACTCCATCTCTTCCTTTCTGCAGAAAAACATCTTATCTCATTCCTCCTTTTCCTCCCGTTGGTTAGCAACTCCCTGTTCCCTCTTTGGTGTCAGACGGCCCTGCACTTTCTCACCAACTCTGACACTCCCCGCCCTTTTGTTTAATTGAGACAGTCTAATGTAGCTCAGGCTGTCCTCAAATTTACTGCGTAGCCAGAGATGACCGTGAACTGTGTGTGTGTGTGTGTGTGTGTGTGTGTGTGCGCGTGCGCGCGCGCACTCTATGGAAGTCAGAGAACAACCTTGGGGGTTGGATCTTGCCTTCCATCTCGTTAGAGATTTGTCCTTGTTCTTGTTCGCTACTGCACATGCAGCCTTGCTGTCTGGTCAGCCCCTGAGAACCCTGTCTCCGCTCCCCATCTCCCTGAGGGTCGTTGGCCTTATAAGTTCTTTCACTATGTATCTGGCTCTTACCCTGGTTCTGGGAATTGAGACTCAGGTCCTCACACGAGCCACGCCCCCGCCCACATTTCTCACTTAGGACGCATTCATTAAATCAGAAAAGCCTCCCCATTTCCCCCTTCAGCACAGTTTCCTGTTGCTCTTACCCCCTCCTTAATTCTGTGCAGCTCAGACCCAGTTTTTTTCCAATGCCAAAGACCTCAGTGACTGCCAGGGTTTGTGGTATTCAGCCAAACAGCACATATGGAGGAGGGGGCACTGCACCAGGTGAAGGGACAGACTGCGCCTGCGCCATGCTCTGGGTTTACAGACTGCGCCTGCGCCATGCTCTGGGTTTGCGGTGGGAGCATCATGCTCGTTTTCTCTAATTACGATTGTAAACCTACCTTAAACCCAGCAACTGCCTTGAAAACAGCAGTTCAACAATCCTTCCGAACCAGCAGCCTTGCTTCTCGGCCTCTGAGGGGGCATCTATCCACAGTGTGCTCAGCTTTGTAGAGAAGCCAGAATGCTGAGCGAGGTATCAGAAGACATGGCTTCCTGCCCCAACCCTGCTCATATGTGTGGTTCTGACCTTGGGAAAATTCTTCATAATTATTTGGCCTTGGAGATGCTTATGGTCATGCCAGACAGAATACATGGGATCGGGGCTGGACAGCTGGCTCAGCCGTCAAGAGCGCTGGCTGTTCTTGCAGAGGATCTAAGTTCAATTCCCAGCACCCACATTGTGGTTCCTAACTATCCATAACTCCAGTTCCAGGGGACCCAATGCCTTCTTCTGACCTCCTTGGGCACTACACACACATGCTACACATATGTACACACATACAGGCAAAACACTTATACATATAAGCCTAAAAATGTTTAAATACACGAAATCACTTCATTTCTGAGCATACACTTTAGTAGCGCATATGCTAAAGTTATATTTGTTGTTAAGGTCAAATCTCTTATCTAACCCAACACATCTGCGAAGAAAATCGTCCCAGTCA
The DNA here is from genome assembly GCF_004785775.1 of Grammomys surdaster. Taxonomy (NCBI): domain Eukaryota; kingdom Metazoa; phylum Chordata; class Mammalia; order Rodentia; family Muridae; genus Grammomys; species Grammomys surdaster. The sequence continues at coordinate 87,293 of NW_021604718.1, forward strand.
GCCGCCAGCCCATGCCAAACTATGAATGGGAAAATGCAACTTAAAGCCAAACCGGTTCCACTCCATCTGTAGAGCATGGTCTTCCTCCAGATCAGTTGTCCTCTATCCATAGGTCGTGACCTCTTTGACGGTTGATCTTTCACAGGGGTCACCTGAAATCATCGGAAAACACAGATATTTTAGTACTCATAATAGTAGTAGCAAAATCACAGTTGTAAAATAGCCACAAAATGATTGTATGGTTGGGGGTCAGCAGGCTGTGAGGCACTGTATTACAGGGTCACGGGGTAGGGAGCCTGAGAACCACCGTGAGAACCACCGGCCTAGATGGCCTGAAGCTCCTGTATGGTTATTCCATCTCAGCCACACTAGCATTTTGTTCTTGTTTTGAGATACGGTGTCATGAGATAGGCTGTTTCATGGGCTCAAGTGATCCTCCTGCCTCAGCCTCCCTAGTAGCTGGGACTGCAGGTATGTGCTACTGCACTCTGCTTTTCCCAACCAACATGATGGGGTTTTTTTGTTTGTTGGTTGGCCCTCGCTGTGTGGCCCTTTGTAGACCAGTCTGGCTTTGAACTCATCTGCCAGCCTCTGCCCACTGAGCTGGGGTCAAAGTGTTCTGTCACACCTTTCAGTGCTTTCTTGCTTCCCCCGACTCCTCCCTCCCTCTTTCTTTAAGACAGGTTGTGTCATCCAGTATGCAGGTCACCTTCATGGTCACTGTGCACCCAGAGATGATATGGACAGCTCCTCCTGCCTCTGCCTCCTGAGGGTTGAGATTATGGGCATGCGTCTCATCTGCCACCCCTCGTATATATGGTGCTGGAGACTTAACGGAGGGCTTTGTGCACACTTGGCGAGCACGCGCCCTACCGACCGAGCCACATCCCCAGTCCCCCACCCACTCCCATATTTCCTTCTATAGAGAAATGTTCTGCCACTTGCAGACTGTTTAGCTCTGCCACTGGGTGCCAGTCATGAGAACCAGAAGCATCTCCAGACACGGCATCCTGCCTCCCGGGAGACAGACCTGCTCCCGGGAGAGACCTACAGATAACACAGCCCTTGACCTTCGAAGTCTTCTCTCTATATGGCTAGCTGTTCAAGTACAGAACTCCATTTCCTGTGAGTCTAGACATCCCAGGCAAATCCATCCAGACAGTGAGTCAGTGTTTGGTTAGTTAGATCAGTCTGTGTGGAAGTGTTGTGAAGGTGTTACCTGAAGCAGGACGGCTCCTCCGAGGGTAAAGACACCATGAAGAGCTTGGTTGCCACGGTTGCTGCAAGCGGTGATGCTTGCTTGCTGTGCTTCAACTCCCTGAGTTCAATCCCAGTGACTCATATGGTAGAAGGAGAGAACTGACTCCTGAAAGTTGTCCTCTGACCTCCATACATGCCCACACACACGCACACACACACACACGCACACACACATAAATACATATAAAAACTAAGGTGTTAACTATCAGCCGTTGATCTCATAACAACAACAAAAACATTTGTTTTTTAGTGTGTATTGGTGTTTTCCCTTCATGTATGTCTGTGTGCCGTGGTGTGTGTGTGTGTGTGTGTGTGTGTTGCCTGCAGAGGCCAGAAGAATTGGATTCCCTGGGACTAGAGTTACAGATGGTTGTAAGCTATCACGTGGGTGTGCTGGGAACCTAACACTGATCCTCTGGAAGAGCAACAAGTGCCCCAACCTCTGAGCCAGTCTCCCCAGTCTCCAAAACACTTTTCTTATTAAAGACACAGTGATACTAGTTCGTTCTCTACCAGAAGTTAGTAGGTTTGACTCTCTCTAAACAGCCAATCAAAATACAGAGCTAACTGTACACTGGACATTGAGTGTCAGTTCTTTCCAGGTACACCTTGCTGGTTCTCACTGGTGGTTTTGTCCTCTGGGGATATTTCTTGAGGTATAGAGGTATCTTTTGTTCTCTAAGTCGGGGATGGATAGACTACCATCTTCTATTGGGTAGAAGTCAGGGATGTTAAAAATGCTGAAACTCGTAGGACCGTCAGTCTCACAGCAAAGGATATTTTGATCCAACATGTTCAAATGTCACTTGTGCTGTTCCATGGCAAACGTGCTATGGGAGTGCGGGTTGCACCCTGCACTTTGACTTAGCCAGGGGATTCTCTCTGCGGAACCTAGCTGAGTCTCTGTTCTTCTTTCTCCCAGCTGCTCATGGCACAAGTTCCTACGATGCATGCTCACGGTCTTCCCCTTCCTGGAGTGGATATGCTTGTATCGATTCAAGGACTGGCTTCTCGGAGACTTACTCGCTGGTTTAAGTGTTGGTCTTGTTCAAGTTCCCCAAGGTAAGAGCAACTCCAAAGCCTCCCTACCCAGAGCTGATCTCCTGGCCCAGAGCTGCGTTCAGGAGCAAGCAGCAGTGCTGGATGAACAGAAAGACAGCAAAGGAACTGTAGACATTTCTTCCTTTACTCCCCAGGTTTTTAAACCCCTCCAGGTGGTTCCAAAACATCTGGTTGAATTGAGACCCAGGAAGACTTCCCATGGAATTTGCTGTCCCCACTCCTGGTCATTCTCTGCCTCAGTGGTGGTTTCACTCCTCCTGTTGAGAGTAGATCTCAAGAGGCGTCAGTTTTCCTTAAGAAGAGGTTGAGTGTCATCCAATTCCCAGTTCAGATGCAAGAGTAGATGGTCACAAGGGAGAGCTCCCTGGGGGTGGCGGTGTGGCGGTGTGGCAGGGGTAGACAGCTCTCCTTTCCATGCAGGAGCAGTGGGGGCACACCTGCAATCCTAGCACCAGAAAGGTGGGTGCAGGAAGATGAGCATTCAAGGCCCATCCTTATCTACTTGAGAGCTTATCTGAAAAACAAACAAAACAATGATTCCAAATAGGAACCAATAACTCTTTGTTTCTGAAACAGCGTTCCACAATATAAGCTGGCCTCTGTCTCAGAGATCTGCCTGCCTCTGCCTCCCAAGTGCTGAGATTAAAGGCGTGCGCAATCGGGCACAGCTAATTTTGTTTCTTTCTTAACATTTCTGTATTTATTCTGTGTGTGGAGAGGTCAGAGGACGACTGAGGGAGTTTGTTCTCACCTCCTGTCGCGATGTGTGTCCTGGAAATCTAGGTCAGGTCTTCAGGCTTGACTTTATGCTCTGAGCCATCTCACTCCAACCCCACCCTTTTTAAAACACACACACACACACACACACGAGAGAGAGAGAGAGAGAGAGAGAGAGAGAGAGAGAGAGAGAGAGAGAGAGAGGTTGACTTTATTAAGGGTTCCATACCGTTATGTGCTAGCTTTATCTTTAAAGAGAGTTCAGCCTTCTCTCTGACATCTTTTCATTGTGTGCAGTGATTGTATGTGGCACTGTGTTACACTGACATGGGAGGTAAGTGTATACCGTCCATCAGACATGACCCCACGTCTCCTCCATTTCTGCCCCTTGTCCTCCTGTACTGTTTTACTTGTTCTTGCACGTCATACGTGATTGCATGTGCCTGTATAAGACCTAGGAACCACACACGAGAGCAGACAGCCCACGTTCGTGTTTCTGAGACAGTAATAATTCACTTCCTTTGCTGACCTCCATTCCCCATGCTGGCGACACAGGTTCACTCCTGACGGCTGAGAAGCCTCCGCCGGAGGTGCACACGCTTTGTTTACCTATCCCTCTGTCCCCGGACACTGGGCGTCTGGAGTCAGCAACTTTCCTAATGTCCCTCAAGTGTTGTTCCTCCACAAATGACCACTCAAGTGTGGGAGTCCCTGTGCTCAGAGAATCCCAAAGCTAGGATGTCCCTCTGGCTCTCTGCAGATGGATGTGCTAACAGGCCTCATGTTTACCACAGCCAGTCCTCCCTGGCAGAACTGATGTTCTAATGCTTCCCCGTCTACAGAGAAACGGGCTAGACAGCCAACCAAAGACGCTCTATGTCTATGTGAAGATGCTGGGTTTCATTACTGGCCTACGGTTCTCACGTAGTCGTGCTGGAGGCTAAACTCAGGGTCCTGTGCACACTAGGGAAGTCCAGTCACTGTGCTCGCCGCAGCCCTAGTCTTCTGAACATCTCTCAGGCAAACAGTTTGCCAGGATCTAGTAAATGTCCCCTGGAGTTTTCATGAACGATATGTAACCTTGAGGAATTTGTATGTCTGTCTGTGGACCAGGAGAAATATGCAAGAATATCCATCCATAGCTTAGTCCTACCCTGGAATCAGAGGCAGAATCTTGTGAAATCCTGGAGACAAGAATGAAGCAAATGGCCGCTACAGACCCTGATGCCTCTTTAGTTTGATTCTAGTTTTTGACAAAGTCATAATAAATTTCCTATTTAGCATAAGGTGACTTAAGCATAGTTTCTACTTTTTGTAATCTATAGAACCTTGATTAAGAAAAAAATGGGGAACGGGGATCTAACTCAGTCAGTAGGGCCATAGGGTGCTTACTGCCTGAGGCTACAAGCATGACCTGAGCTCAACCCTCAACCCACAAAAACGTGCAAGGAGAGAACCAGCTCCATGAAGGTGTCCTCTGACCTACATACACATACAAGTTACGGCACACACACACACACACACACACACACACACACTCCATAATAATAAGTAAGCATTTTGGTAGGTTTTTCTGTTTGTTTTTCTTTTAGACAAAGTCTCTCTACAGAGAGACCCGGATCTCACTATGTAGAGAAGGCTGGCCTTGAATTCACAGAGATCCATCTGCCTGTGCCTCTTCAGTGCCGGGCTTCAGTGTTCGGCTGAGGACAGTAGAGTAGGTTTTAAAGCCTCAAATAGGAGTATTAAGAAAAGAGACTGGGGCAGTTAGCATATAGATGACAGAGTGCATATGGCAACCTGAAGTCAAGTGATTCTGCCTTGTTCTCCAGCTCTGCTTTTGGCCCTGGAGGATTCCCAGGGCCACCTCTTTTATTTTTTATTACTTTCATTTATGTACATATGTGTGTGTGTGTGTGTGTGTATGTGGCTAGGTATATGTTAGTGCAGGTGCTCTTTACAGACCAGAGACATTCAATCCCCTGGAACTGGAGTCAGAGGTGGATGTCTGCCACCAAACATTGGTGCTAGGAACCAGCCTCGGTCCTCTGAAAGAGCAGCAGTGTTCTACACTGCTTGCCTGCCTGTCTGTCCCCAGCCTTCTGGAGCTGCACGGCAGCAAGCACAATCTGAAATGCTGGAGCTAGAGACGCCACAGCTCACTGTGTCCTTTCCCCGTCTGTGAGTCTGTCAGAGAGCTACACTATAGAGCTAGGCTGTGGCTCACTTGGTAAAGTACCTGGAGCCTTCACAAGCCCTCGCCTCAGTCTTCAGCACTCATAAGCTGAACAGTGGCCAACACCTGTAATCTCAGCAGTCAGGAGGTCAGAGGTCAAGGTTACTCTCAGATACACAGTGAGTCTGAAGCCAGCCGCAGCTATGGGAGTCTCCATCTTAAAACAAAGCTAAAACACAAAAGCATGTTGGGAACTAGCAGTCTCTACATATGGCCTGAGCACTCTTAGCAGTTTTCACTGAAGGTAATTTTTAAAACCAAACCGGTTGTCTTTGCTTAATTAAGTGCTTTTGCTTTTCAGGCCTGACACTTAGTTTACTGACAAGGCAACTGATTCCTCCCCTCAACGTCACTTACGCTGCCTTCTGCTCCTCAGTCATTTACGTGATTTTTGGATCATGCCATCAAATGTCCATCGGTGAGTTCAATCCCGGCCATAGGAGCAAGATGAGCGTCAGTTACTCACTGGTCTCCCAGCAGTCAGTGCTAAGCAGCTCTGAGCCCCCATCAGGAAATGCTCGGGAACGTTATCCCAGATGAGGAAGGGTGTCTCGGTCAGGATGTTACTGCTGTGAACAGACACTGTGACCAAGGCAACTCGTATAAGGACAACATTTGACTGGGGCTGGTTTACAGGTTCCGAGGTTCAGTCTGTTATCACGAAGGCGGGAGCATGGCAGCATCTAGGCAGGCATGGTACAGGAGGAGCTGAGAGTTCTACATCTTCATCTGAAGGCTGCTAGCAGAATACTAGCTTTCCTAGGCAGCTGGGACGAGGGTCTTAAAGCCCACACCTGCAGTGACACACCTACTCCAACAAGGCCACGCCCACTGCAATAAGGCCACACCCACTCCAACAGGGCCACACCCACTCCAACAAGGCCACACCTTGGCCACTCCCTGGGCCGAGCATATACAAACCATCACACATGGTTTTCGAGGTTTCAGCTCATGTCACTTGGATCCGTTGTTTCTGTGGCTGTCTCAAGGCTTAGCATCATGATCTAAAGTGCGTGGTGGAGCAAAGCAGCTCACACAAACACACAAATACATGCAATCACAGGTACATGCGTACACTCAAGCATGTATGTAATATGCACACACAAAACCACATACATACATGCACACACATGCAGACTCAAACACATCCATGTATGCATGCACACATGCATACACACACATCCATGTATGCATGCACACACACACATACTCGTGTATGCATACACACACACACACACATACACATGCACACAGAGCTACACCCACAAGACACATGTACATATACACATACACAAACATATATACAGACTCACACAAATACACAGACACATTAGTGTATGCACACATACACGTACACAGAAACACATGTACACACATGCATGCACATGCAAAATGCACATGAACATACATGTGCATGCAGATGTATACATTCATGTACACATGTATGCATGCACATACATGTACATGCGCACACACACAAGGCAAAGGACAAGATGTACTCAAGAGCATGTTCTTAAGGCCCTACTTCATCCATTTCCAGTAGCATGAACATCAAGGCTTCAACGTATGAGCTTTTAGAGTTCATTTGAGATAAAACCATAATGTCTAAACCCTTGGCCTCCAAAGCCACGTCTGTCCCACTGTGCAGTACGTTCAGTCTTTCTCAGACTCTCCCCCTAGTCTTTACAGGGCTAGCATTGTTCAGTAGTCCAAATCTGATTAAGATAATCCTTGCCTTTGAGTATCTCAAAAACTCAAACTGTGGGGATGGTGAGATGGCTCAGTGGTTAAGAACACTGGCTCCGCTTCTGGAGGGCCTGGGTCAGTTCCCAGTGCCACATGGTAACTTAAAACCATCTGTAACTCCAGTTCCAGGGGAACTAATGCCGTCTTCTGACCTCCACAGGCACCAAGCACATACATTTAGTACACAGACATGCAGGCAGGCAAAACACCCACACACATAAAATAAGTAAATCTAAAGAAAATTTAAGTCTGTGGTGACTTTTGTTAATAATTCCATAATAGACTAATCCACCAGCTGGATCCATAGCAATGAAAACCCACGTTTTATAATGTGATTTGTCAGCTTAGTTAACTCACAATAAGGAAAGTGTCCTAATAGAAACACTCACCCACAGGACAGACGCTTCCCTGGGTCAGGGAACTTAGAGATGACTAGAATAGTTACATCCGGTGTATCAGAAGACTTATGTAACAGGTGGGCCCGCATAGAAGTCAGATCACAAACTGCTGTTTGGAGAGGCGCCCCCCCTCCACCCTTCACTAAGTGACTGACCACTCAGTGTTCTTTTCAATGCCTTCTCTGGCGCTGGCCGCAGCCTGGCCCCCACCCCCAGCTCTAGACTTGGGGTGCCACTCTGCTTCAGGAAGGGTGTCTTCACATGCTTGGCTCAAACATGCTTCGTGTTGACTTGCATTCGAATGTAAAGAAGACAGTTTTACTCCCATATTCCCGAGTTCCTCGGGAGCCTCACAGCCACATTCAAGCACTGTTGACAGTGTGGAGTAGAGGTAGGCCTCACCTGTGTCCCCTGTGTCTGTTGAGGACAAAACGAAATTGAAGCCTCTTCTGTGTCACCATGTACTTGCCCTGAACAAGCACTGGGCGTTATTTTCTTCCTGGTGTTCTGTTGGCACGTTCGCCACCTTCCCTCTTTTGGGGGGAGCAGAGTCTCCCAGTGTAGCTCTGGCTGGCCTGGAACTTGCCATGTAAACCAGGCTGGCTGGGATTAAGGGCGGGTGCCACCACACCCGGCTCCCTCCCTCTTTTAACTTAGTCTCTAAGTGCAGGCACAGTGGCCAAGCCTGACAGTAATTTCCAGGCCGTCTGCGTGAGTGCCGGCCTCGGCACCCACAGGGGTGGGACACCTGACCTACCAGCTCTGAACTCAGCGAAGCCCCAGTTCTCATCCTCCTTCCTTCCTCTTCCTTCTCTGTGATGACCTGCCAAATAACAGTAATAATAATAGTAAAGTATTAATAACAATAGGGACTAAGAATGCTTCAGTCCTCTAATCTTGAAACCTGTGTCTCACACGTCTCCCCAGGCCCCTTCTTCCTCGTGAGTGCTCTGATGATCAACGTCCTAAAAGAGAGACCATTCAGCAATGGTCACCTGATCTTGGGCACTTTTGTGAAGGATGACTTCTCTCTCCCCACCTTCTACGTAAACTACAACAGGTCCTTAAGTGTGGTGGCATCCACAACTTTCCTGACTGGAATTATTCAGGTAGGAGCTGAGCCTCGAAATTGGCTTGAATGTGAAATGCTCCCTTGAGGACTCCTGTGAGTGAACACTTGGTCCCCAGCTGGTGGCACTGTTTGGGAAGGACCTTTAGAAGACAGCCCCCAAGGAGAATGTGCCATGAAGGCAGGCCGGGAGGGTTTTCAAGCCAGCCCCACGTGCTTCTGCTCTCTGCTTGCTGGGTGCGGGCAGGCAAGGAGTGCCGTTTGCACACTCGTGCCAGCAGTAAGTTGCAGCAGGTGTCAGAGCCCCTCCTGGAGCCAGTATGTCTGGACTTGCATAGGTTCCTCTCTGAGCACTGACGTAGAGTCCAACGCTGAGTGTCCTCGTCAGCCCTTCTTGGAGTGAGAAAGAGGAGGGTCTGGGGGCCTAGAACACATTCCTCAGTTCTGCCTTCCAAAAATCACTTTTTCAAGCCAAGTGGTGGTGGTGTACACCTTTAATCCCAGCACTTGGGAGGCTGAAGCAGGCAGATCTCTGTTTGAGGCTGGCCTGGTCTACAGAGTGAGTCCCAGGCAGCCAGGGCTACACAGAGAGACCCTGTCTCAGAAAAAAAAAAAAAAAAAAAACTAGACAAACAAGAACACTTTTTCTAGTCTTTGGACAAGAAGGTGAAAGACTTCTGGTCTCACAAACTGAGTTTGGGCTTGATAAGCGTCAGAGAGCCAGAGTGAAGTTGGATCCTGCAGTGGTGAGAGCCGAGAGTTGCAGGACAGTCATACAGCGGCACAAACCCCGCGGTTTCTCTAGTGGCCTCACTGACATCCTCTGAGAGCTGGCCGTCTCAGGCTCCCTGCCATACCCAGGCCATTCTTTCAGGCTGACTTCTCTGGCCTCTCAGCTGATTCTCTCTGATCCCTCCGGGACTGCCTTTCATCAGCAGACTCTCCTGGGAGTCCACAAAGGACAAGCTGGCCCCACGGATGACACTGACACCGAAAGGCTGAGTGCAGTGGGAAAGGTTGCACCCCAGTGAACCTCAGCTCAGTGAATAAGGTGGAAACAGTGGTTGGAGTGCTCCTGAGAGGATGAAATGAAACCTGGTGTGAAATGCTCAGCAAGAGCCTGGGACACCGTGAGCGCCAGGGAGGCGGTCACTGTGTAGGAGACAGACTAGCACCCTAACATCCCTCCCAGAGGGCCACGTGTCTCTGTCCTAGCCACTAAGGAGACCAAGACAGGAGGATAGCCTGAGCCCAAGTGTTTGAGGCCAGCCTGGGCCACATAATGAGACTCTATATGAATGAATGAATGAATGAATGAATGAGTGAGTGAGTGAGTGAGTGAGTGAATGAGTGAATGAGGACCTAGTTGAAGTATTTTATAAAATGGTAACTGCATACCCCCACATTTATATACACAAATGTGCAGATTTAACAGGTCGAGAAAACCCTTTAAGTAGGAAAACAGTAAAAACCCATGTGGAGATAAAGTATAAACTCCCGAAAATGAAAGGCAAAGAGGAGAAAATGTCTGTTAAGCGGGAGAGAGAAGCATTTTTCCCTACAAACGAAAAGCACCTCAAATAACAGCAAGTTTCTTCTCGGAAATTCCAGTGAAAAGCGGGGCTTATGAGTGAGCACAGTGGGGCAGCCAGCAGCGAAATACTGAGAGTGGGGGCGACACAGCCGCCTCGCTGAAAGCCTTGAGCAAAAGCCATTAAGGGGCTGAGGCTGGAGACGGGCTTCATCAGTGAGGAGTGCGTCTCGCTCTGGCAGAGGACCTGAGGCATATCAGGCTCACTGATGCCTGTGACACCATTTCCACGAGGTCCAGTGTCCTCTTGTACCATACAACTGCACATACACAGAACCACACATAAAAATAGATACAAAAAGAAAACAAATCTAGAGGCTGGGGAGATGCCTCAGCTGCTGAGAGCACTGGCAGCTCTTACAGAAGATCCAGGTTCAATTCCCAGCGCCCACATGGCTGCCCCCAGTCATGGGTATCTCTAACCCTAGGGGATCTGAAGCCCACTTCTGCCCACTAGGCACATACATGGTGCACGGCCCAAGGCCTGCTTGGCCTACAGAGTGAGTTCAAAGGCAAGCTGAGAAACCTAACAAGACCCCGCCTCCAAACTGAAAGTATAGGAGAGGTGCTTAGCAGGTCAGAGAGCTGCTGCTCTCACAGAGGTGAGAGGTCAGTTCCCAGCACCCATGGCAGGCAGCTCACAGCCAGCTGTGATTCCAGTTCCAGGGTTCTGACACCTTCTTCTGGCTTCCTCAACCCGGTGTATGCTTGGACACATACACACAGATACACGTACATAAACAAAAAAAAGTGTCTTTTAAAAAATGTAAAGGGAGACTTAGGCTGGAAAGATGACTCAGTGGTATGCCAAAGACTTAAAGTTCCACGAAATCACAAGATCTCTGTCCTGGAATTCCATGTGTAGAACAAGCTGGCCCTGAACTCGCAGAGATCTGCCTGCCTCTGCCTGCCACACCGAAGACTGATGTGGCGTCTGTTTGCATATTTGCTTGTTATGAGACAGGGTCTCACATAGCCTGGGCTGCTCTTAAGCCTCCTATGTAATCAGAGGTGACCTTGAACTCCTGGTCCTCCTGCTTGCTGGAGCTGCAGGTGTGCACCATCACACCATGGTCTGCCTCTTAGTTCCTCCATGTTGTCTTTTCCACTGTGAAAAATTGCATTTCCCACAGAGATGAGAAGGGCTCCGACCCAAGGCCTCGTTTGTCCCCTTCGGTCTTCTGTCGCTGCTTCCTCTGTGTCCATCTAGAGGGCGGAGAGTGAAGCACCCAACAGCTGCCGGCGGTTCAGAAGAGAAAGAAAGAGTGTGGGATGGTGCAAGTTGGGAGCTTCTGACTCAGCACGCAAGGAGCCCAGTTCACCGGGGAAAGAGAGCCTGAGGAGTTAGTTCTCCACGGTGCCCTGATCTTCTGCTTGGGAACCTTTGAGCAGAGGCTATAGGGTCCCCGGAGAGTCCAATTGGTGTGACTGCTGACCTAGGGTTACTATTGCTGTGATGAAACACCATGACAGATGTAACTATAGGAGGAGAGTGTTTACTTCACTCACAGTTCCGTACAGCAGTTCATCATGAAAGTGAAGGCAGGAGCTCAAACAGGGCAGAAACCTGGGAGCAGGAGCTGATACAGAGGCCATGGAGGGGTGCTGCTGACTAACTTGCTCCTCATGACTGCCTTTCTATAGAACTCAGCAGCACCATCCAAGGGACAGCACCACCCACCGTGACCTGGGCCCTCCTTTGTCCGTCATTAATTAAGAAAATGCCGCACAGACTTGCCTACAACCTGATCCTATGGAGTCGGTTTCTTAATTGAAGCTCCCTCCTCTCAAATGACTGGAGTCTGTGTCAAGCTGACATAAAGCTAGTCAACATAACTCCTGCCTCTCTTTGTTTTTTCTTTTCTTCCCAACCCCACCACAGCTGTCCATGGGTATGTTGGGCATGGGCTTCGTGGCCACATATCTTCCAGACGCCGCAATCAGCGCGTATCTGGCCGCCGTGGCGCTGCACATCATTGTGGCCCAGATGACATACGTCTTTGGGATCATGATCAGCTTCCACGCCGGTCCCATCTCCTTCATCTACGTGAGTAACCTCAAGCCGCCCCCACAGGGTTCAAACACTTCTCTGGCCTACAAAGAAAAGAGGGCCCAAGTAGACACACTTCTCCCTGTCCCAGAAGGGTAAGAGGGCTCAGAAGGAATGAACTCCATCCCCTATGAATGTAGGCTCTTGGTCAACTGCAGGAGCCACTTAGAGTGTGTGCACAGACGGAACAATCACTTAAGTTTAGCCTTTTAAACTAGATGGTTGACATTAAAATTTGGCCATGGAGCAGGGCAGCAGTGTACACACCTTTAATCCCAGCACTTGGGAGGCAGAGGCAGGCGGATCTCTGAGTTAGAGGCCAGCCTGATCTACAGAATAAGTTCCAGGACAGCCAGGGCTACACAGAGAAACCCTGTCTCCAAAAACCAAAAAAAAAATAAAAAATAAAAAAAATAAACAAAGCAAAACAAAAACTCAGTAACAGGGCAGAGCCATGCTCAGCTGGGAAACTTGCCTGCCAGCATGCGTGTTGTGGACCTAAGCCCCATCCCTATACCCTGCCTGCTAGGAGGGAACGGACTCCCAAAAGTTCTGTAGACACACCCATACTAAATTCAATGTGGTTATAAAGTTACTATTTCATAGTTCTTCCTATCACAGGCCACATAGCAGATTTGTATCCTAAATGCACAGAGGGTGTACGGAGCCCTGCATGCAAGAATAAAACAGAAGTTCAACTAAAGGACACGAATGGCCTGAAAATAAGAGTGGACAGATTGATACACCACCACTTATACTCAGGAGACAGAGTCAGGGGATCAGGAATTTTGAGGCCAGCCTGTTTTATATAGTGAGTTCCAGGCTAGCCAGGGCTACATAGGAGACTTTATTTCAACCTCTAACCCCCATAACCAATTCTTAGGTTCTTTCTCTTACAATGAAACATAGAGGGTATATTCTCTCCTTATTCAACATTACTGCCTTTTTTTTTTTTTTTTTTTTTTGGTGGTATCCACTCTTCAATTTAAAAACAAAACATATCAAACCAAGTTTGGTGACTCGAGCATGTAATTTTAACCCACTTTGAAGGCTGAAGCAGGAAGATCTCAAGTTCAAGGACTGTTTGGGCTACAAGATAAATTCAGGGCCAGCCTAAGCAACTTTTTTCTCAACTAACTAACTATCTATCTATCTATCTATCTATCTATCTATCTATCTATCTATCTTCCTGATCACTGCCCCCCTCCTCCCAGCCCCACCTCAAATAGTTTCCCCATCCCCTTCTCTTTTGAGCCAGTGGAGCCCTCCCCCACCAGGTTTCCCCTCACTCTGGCACATCAAGTCTCTGCAGGGCCAGGCACATCCTCACTGAGGCCAGATGAGGCAGCCCAGGTAGAGAATGGAAACTACAGACACAGCCTGGGCATCTTAATGAGAGCTTGATTCAAAAGAAAAAAGAAACAGCAAAGGGCAGGGGATGGCATTCAGTGGAAGAGCACTTGCCTAACACGATGAGACTCTAGGTCTGATCCCTAATATGGAGAAAAACCAACACCACCACTCAGCCTTACACCTGCCCTGGGGTTCCCGTGGAACCCGCTGGGCTGCAGTTGGACCCAACGGCCATTCTTTGCTCTTCAATCTGAGAAGAGTGTCCTGTTGGAGATTTCAGCAGCTGTGACATCCCTAACAAAGCCTCTGCCACATTTTCTTCTTTCAGAACATAATTAACTACTGCATAGCTCTCCCCAAGGCGAACTCCACCAGCATCCTGCTCTTCCTCACTGCTGTGGTGGCTCTGAGAATCAACAAATGCATCCGCATCTCCTTCAACCGGTATCCCATTGAGTTCCCCATGGAGCTGCTGCTGGTAGGTGGGGCACTGTCCAAGAGGGAGGGAGGGGAGATAGGTAAGAATGCTCGATGTGCCCTTAGTCCCAGAACTTGGGAGGTGAGGCCTGCCTGGTCCACAGCTTCCCGGACAGCCAAGGACTCTGTCTTGGGGGATGCGGTTGCTACTTCCAGAGGATCTGAGTTCATTTCCCAAAACCTACCTCAGAGGCGCGTAACCCAGCTCCAGCTGAGGAATCAGATGCCTTTTCCTGGCTCTATGGACACTCCTCCACACATATGGCATGCACACAAACATATACATAAGGAAAACATAAACTTCTTAAACTAGAACTGTAAGGAAACATTGAATCAGATCAAAGCTGATAGAACATTTTTGTTTAAGAGTTATTTATTTGAATTTTATGTGCATGGGTGTTTTATTGTGTGTGTGTAAGGCACCACATGCATGCCTGGTGCCTAAAAAGTCAGAAAAAGAGAAATGGAGTTACAGATGGTTGTGAGCTGCCACGTGGGTGCTGGGAATTGAACCCAGGTTCTCCGCAAGATCAGCAGTGCTCTTACCCACTAGTTTGTAAAAGTCTCTGTGTTTATGTCTCTGTCTTTCTTTCTCTCTCTCTCTCTCTCTCTCTCTCTCTCTCTCTCTCTCTCTCTGGTATTTTAAGATAGAGTCTCACTGTGTAACCCAGACTGTCCTCAAATTTGTGACAGTCCTCCTCCCTCTGCTTCTCAAGCACTGGAGTTTCAGCTATCACTCCTGACTATGAAATGCTTTTCCTTTTTATTTATTTCTAAATTTGATTTACTATCCATATGTGGATGCCACAGATAAGCATGTAAGCTCTACAGTACACACGTGAAAGTCAGAGAACCAGTTTGGTGGAGTGGACCCTCTCCTTCTGCTGTGGGTCCAGGGATCAGATTCAGGTTGTTAGGCAAATGCTTTGACCTGTGAAGTCAGTCGTATGTTCTTGTTTTGTAAAAAATTTGGGGTTTGCTCAAGTATACTTGGCACTAGGGATGCTACATATTTGTTTGCACAAGGAGATGTTCGGCATGTCATAGTTATCTTCAATTATGCTAGTCACCATCTCTCACCACACGGGAGTATCTTTCTGTTCCTTTGTTTTGGTTTAGTTTTGAAACATGGTCTCACTGGACAGCTCAAGCTGGCCTCTAACTCTCAACCTACCCACAAGTTCTGGGATTACAGATACAAAGCCTCTGATCAGCCAACAGACACATAGCCCCATGCCCAGCCTATGGTCAGCCAACAGACACATAGCCCTATGGCCAGCTGACGGACACACAGCCCCATGGCCAGCTGACGGACACA
>NW_021604718.1:102579-104336 GCF_004785775.1 Grammomys surdaster
GTGAACATTTAAGATCTATTGCTGTCCTGGTTTTCAAGACTGCAGTAAACTATTATTAAATGTAGTCACAGAGCTGTACCAATGATCTCTGCCCAAATGCTTACTTTTTACACATGTATTGTGTACGGTAGGATGTGTGCACACGTGTAAGTTAGAGAGAGCTGGCCCACGTGGGTGCGTGTCGAGTCCAGAGGCTGACACCAGGGCCTCTGTTGCTCTCTACCTTGACTTTTCTTTTGATTTTTAAAAGATTTTAAAAAATTCTCAAGCCGGGCGGTGGTGGCACACACCTTTAATACCAACACTTGGGAGGCAGAGGCAGGCGGATTTCTGAGTTCGAGGCCAGCCTGGTCTACAGAGTGAGTTCCAGGACAGCCAGGGCTACGCAGAGAAACCCTGTCTTGAAAAAAAAAAAATTCTCTGCATATGTGGGTATGTCAGGGGTATGTCCATGTGAACGTAGGTGCCTTCAGAGGCCAGAAGAGGATATCGGGTCCCCTGAAGCAGCAGTCACAGATGGTTCTGAGCCACCTCATGTGGGTGCTGGGAACTGAACTTAGGTCCTCTGGAAGAACAAGCACGTGTTCTTCAACCCTAAGCTTCTCCCCAGCCCTGCCCTCCTCTTTGTCTCTTTGTTCTTTTGAGTCAGAGACTCTCACTGACCCTGGAGCTCTGACTGGCCGTCCTGTGGGCTCCTGGAAAACGGCAGAACCCCTCTGTCCCCATCCATGTATCAGAGGCCAAGGCGGGCTGCGGCTTTGGTTCCAGTGCCAAAGGAGCTTGGAGAGTCAGAACAGAGGGCCCTCTAGTCAGGATGGCCGCATTTCACTCCCTCATGCAGAGCCCCTGAGCCCTCACCCTGTACTAATCACACACCTCTCCTCTTAACTCCCGGCAGATTCTTGGCTTCAGCCTCCTTACGAGCCGGATAACCATGGCCACCGAGAACAGCAAGATGCTGATTAACATGATCCCTTACAGGTCAGCCATTCCGCTTTCCTTCTTTGTCGCTTTTGGGTTTCGTTTGGTTTTTGTTTTTTGGTTTTTTTCAAGACAGGGTTTCTTTGTGCAGCTATAACTGTCCTGGGACTCACTCTGTAGACCAGGCTGGCCTTGAACTCAGAGATCCCCCTGCCTCTGCCTCCCAAATGGTGGGATTAAAGGCGTGCGCCACCACCGAGCATCATTCCACTTCTCGAGATTGCTTTTCCTTTATTTTTGTAACAGGGTCTTGCGGTAGGCAGCTCAACCTCACAGTCTCCTGGCTCAGCCTCCCAAGTGCTGAGGTGACAGGCATGTGCTTGTTGTGACCAGTTGTTCTCTCTCAGGTCCCCTCTCAGCCTCTCCCCACACAGCCTGCCTCACAGTCTTTTCTAGGACTGTGAGTTTGTTGTCCACTGCTGAGTTCACTCAGCACCCAGGTCCAGTTCTCAGCCTTTTGAATAAGATCAAGTGTGGAACCCAGAGGTTTGTGAACAAGCAGGGGCCACCACAGCTCCTTGTGTTAGTGTTCTGTCTAAACTCCACCTCCACAGTTACCTGGCAACAGCCAGGTAGGCCTGCCCACTATAAAAGGGGGCTGGTTGTCCCCTCCTCTCTCCCTTGCTCTCTTGCTGTCTTGCCTCTAGCTTCTCTCTTTTTCCCTCCCCCCTTCTCTTCCCCCTCTCTCCACGTGGTCATGGCCAGCCTCCACTTCCCTCTTCTCTCTCTCTCTACCTCTACCTCTACCTCTACCTCTACCTCTACCTCTACCTCTA
>NW_021604718.1:104346-117367 GCF_004785775.1 Grammomys surdaster
TCTACCTCTACCTCTACCTCTACCTCTACCTCTACCTCTACCTCTACTACCCTCCGGGCTGCCCTCTCCATTCATTCCCTGAATAAACTCTATTCTATGCTATACAGGCCTGTGACTGGTCCCTCAGGGAAGAAATGCCTCCGCATGGGCCCGCTGAGACATTCCCTTCCATGACCTTGTCTCTCCTTTACTCACCCTCTGTCACTTTCCTCACCCGAGCCTGTCAGCTTCTCCAGACATCTGCTGGGTACTCAGAACACCAAAGACACTTGATTCTTCTTTCTGTAGGCATTAACCCTCCCTTGTCTGGTTAACTTTGAAGAGCAGAACAAGAAAGCCAGGCATGTAATACCCACATGTAACCCCAGCATTTGGGGGTGGAGGCAAGAGGATTAGGAGTTAAAAGACTAGCCTTGGCTACACATCAATCACAAGGCTAGCCTGGGCTGAATGACACACACACCCCCCAAATTAAACAACTAAAAGATGGGATGAGAGGTTGTTTTCTAGTGCCCCTGGTAGGAAACTCAGGACTCCATGTTCAGAAGAGAACTGTTGCTTTGCCATCACCCACTTTACTGTGGGTTTCAGCTGCTCCCCTATTCCTCTCCCTCCTTCTCTTCTTCTTTACACTGTGCTGGGGTTGAAGCTAGGGCCGCATGCAGGTTAAGCAAGCACTGTGCCATTGAACAACATTTTCTTCTTAATTGGGGAGGTTATCTCTGAAAAACTGGCAGCTCTGAGGGACTCGCGATTCCTCTGCGTTTGGTTTGATCTAATGACTCTCGCTGTCATCGGACACTTGCCATTTTTTACTTTAATTAGAAAGGACTAGATGGCAGTGTCTTGACCCGCAAGCAGACTTTTGAAGAATACTGCTCATGACTCCACATTGCACACAGGGGAATCCCAAAGTGTTGGGGACATTGGCTGAGGTCCAGGATAACAACAGGTGGGCCGTTTGATACGATCATGTTGAACCAGGCCTGTATCCCAACAGTTTCCTGTGAAATGCAGTGATGGCCAAGCCTTTGGCATCGTAGTCAATTACAGAGACATGGTCTGATACCACCTCTATACAATAATGAGTGTGTTAGGGGGGCAAGGTACAAGGGAAAGTCAGGTAGCAATGTGTGTGAGGTTTCTTCTTTCTTTCTTTCTTTCTTTCTTTCTTTCTTTCTTTCTTTCTTTCTCTCTTTCTGTTTTTAAAGACAGGGTTTCTCTGTACAGTCCTGGCTGTCCTAGAACTCACTCTGTAGTCCAGGCTGACCTCAGACTCACAGAGATCCACTGCCTCTGCCTCCCGAGCACAGGCATTCAAGGCATGCACCACCACCGCCAGACTAACTTGCATTTTTAAAAACATGTCTTTTTGTTTTGTTTGTACCTTTTGGGAGGATTGGGCAGGTTTCTGCCACACCTTGCATGAGGAGGTCAGAGGGCAACGGTGGGAGTTGTTCTCTCCTTCTACACTGGGAGTCCCAGGAATCACACTGGAGCTTGGGGGAGAACGTCAGTCAGTAAGGTGTCTCTCAGCTGGTCAGTATTCTTCAGCTTGGCTTTCACTGTAAGATTCAAGGGTACATACAGAGAAGAAGTATTCAAAACTCCGATTTAAACATTGCTTTGACCGCTCTTTATTTGAGCCCTTTTGTATTCATCCATGGTGCCAGAAACTGGTAGAATTGGACCCTGTAACCTGACTCCTGCTATGCCTGTAGTTCCTGGCCATGGTCTCTGTTTTGTCTTTGTTCACTTTTTTGATACAGGCAGTCCAGTTTGAAGTTCTGATCCTCCACCATGCACATCCCAAATGTGAGATTTTTGCTGTGCCCTACCACACCCAGATTCTGTATCCTCTTTAATCCTAATTTGCTGATAAGCATTGAGTGACACCAACAACAGTAGGAAGGAAAGCAGCGGCTTATAGTGTTGAGCTTGGATAATAAACTATATTTATTATACATCTCATTGGAATAGTCACATTCTTATCCGACTTTATAAATGGACAAAAAAGGAGAAGTGAGCTTTAATCATGAACTAAAAGGAAGGTTTTATGTCTTAATGTATGAGTACACCGTAGCTGTCTTCAGACACACCAGAAGAGTGCATCAGATCCCATTACAGATGGTTGTGAGCCACCATGTGGTTGCTGGGAATTGAACTCAGGTCCTCTGCAAGAGCAGCCAGTGCTCTTCACTGCTGAGCCATCTCTCCAGCCCCTAAGAGGAAGTTTTAATTAGATAAGGCATTATCTCTTCAATTAGATTAAGCTAATGTTTGCTCTACAAAAACATCTACCACAGAAACAGAGTTCCTAAGTGTGTAAGCACACAGCTGGCCTCACTGTGGATCTTCTATTGTTTTCTAGAATAGAATCCAAATATGGAGTCATATGTATTTGTCTGTTTGATTAAATGGTAAAAGATAGTGAAAACAAGCATGCTGGACACACACATACATGACAAATACACACACACATATACACAGACACATGTACATACATACGATAAAGACAGATACACATATACATGTAGGCAGAATGCATATATATAATACATAAACATACATACTTGCACACATAGGCACACACATTACATAAAGACATAACCATACCACATACACACACATACACACTACACATACATACACTCACTCATACACAATTGTATACACTACACACATATGCACACACACAAAAACACACACAGGCACACATGGTTAATGATGAGGAAGTGGAATTCAAAAAACAGGAATTGCAAATAACAAACAACCTCTAAAAGATTTAGAAGACATTTCCCAAGACTTATAAAGTTATCCAAAGAAATGAAAGATGGAGCATATCCACGCTCCTAAAATAGCTTTAAAGGATTGTGTTAGCATGAAGATATATATAAGATATCTCACATATAAGGAAGGTATACTTACATAAGCGCCTTCCCAAACCATCAGGATTTCTTTTCCTTTTTTTTGTCTCCTCCTATCATGCGTGACATTTGAAGGTTAAGCCTCTTGAGTCCTGAGAGGAAGCCTATGCAGTTCTGGCACATTATCATTTTGTACATTGGTCAGACCTCTTCCATTATGTTTACGAGAAGCCTTGGCCTGGGGTGGTATTTCCCTTACCATGTCTTCAGTTTCTGTAAGTCTTTATAAAACTGGCCTGATTTCTTCTTCCTTCAGCACTTGAATCCATCAGTGAACTGGCCAAAGGGTTCTGATCCTCCTGCCTCTCCCTCCCAGGTTCTAGGTTTATTACAGGCAAACGTTCATACCCAGCTTGGATGGTATTAAACAAAACCTCTGTTATCTCTGTCCCTTTCTTGTGATAAAATACCCTCTGACAAATGCAAGTTATGGGAGAAAGTTTACTGCCGCTCACACCGAAAGCATACAGCCTCTCATGCTTGAAGCAGCGGGCACAGCATTCTCTGTCAGGAGGCGGAGGCTGAGGGGTGTACAGTGTGCTTCTGCACTTACAGTCCTGGGTCCCCACGGGGGAGCAGCAGCG
Source organism: Grammomys surdaster (assembly GCF_004785775.1). Classification (NCBI taxonomy): domain Eukaryota; kingdom Metazoa; phylum Chordata; class Mammalia; order Rodentia; family Muridae; genus Grammomys; species Grammomys surdaster. The sequence goes on from NW_021604718.1 coordinate 107,858, forward strand.
CCACAGTGGGCAAGTCTGCCCACCTTCCTTAATGCAATGAAGACAACCCTCATGGGTGCCCAGAGGCTCATCTCCCAGGTGACTCCAGATAATTTAAGTGGACAGTTATCACCACCATCACACTGTGACCATTGTGTGCTTTGGGTTCTCTCTCTCCTAGAGAACACTTTGTTAATTTGAGTCATTCAAAGCATTTATTCATTGACTTGGAATTATCAAATATGTCAGTATAAAGATATGTGTAACACTTTTATTATCTTGTCAACATATGATAAAATTCATTCTTTAAGGCGAACAGTTCAATGGGCCAGGCATGATGGTGCACAGTTGTAGTGCCAACCCTAGGGAGGTTTAGACAGGGGACCAGGAACTCCAGATCAGCCTGGGCCACCTAAGGTTTTGATTCAAAAAGTAAAAAACAAAAAGCAAACAAACGAAACCTGTGAGGGAGAAGGTGCGTATGGAAGTTGTATGTGCCTGGGTGAAGGTCACCGGGGAGATCCTGTCCTGACCAATGTGAATAGAGGAGCACTTGTGAGCCTTTCAGCTCTGAAGCATCCTAGGTATAGGAGTGGCCTGCAACACGCACCCCCAGAACGTCCTCAGGAGCAGAAGCAGTTTCCTTCACTCACACCTGGTACTTGCCCTCAACTGTAGGGTAGGAACAAGGACCAGAAAACCACAGAGGATGTTGTCTTTTTTTTTGGTTTGGTTTTTCGAGACAGGGTTTCTCTGTGTAGCCCTGGCTGTCCTGGAACTCACTCTGTAGACCAGGCTAGCCTCGAACTCTCGAACTCAGAAATCCGCCTGCCTCTGCCTCCCAAGTGCTGGGATTAAAGGGTGCACCACCACCGCCCGGCTAAGAGGATGTTGTCTTGATGGCCTTTGTCACTTGCCTTGGTTTGTTGGCTGTTTTGACAAGCTGCTGCCTCCATTGCTGTTTGTCTTTTATTTGTTTAGAAGGAAAAAAAAAGAAAAGGTTGGGGAGGGACCATGAGGTCTGCTTGGCGTGAGGACAGAGGGAGAGGGGAAGTGAGGGACTGCCTACCACCCAGTAGTAATTCCACTCTTCTGTTCCAGCTTCGTGTTCCCTGAGACTCCAGAGTTCGGTGTCCTTAGCAAAATTGTTTTACAAGCCATGTCTTTAGCTTTAGTGAGCTCCTTCCTGCTCATCTCTCTGGGCAAGAAGATTGCATTCTTCCACAACTACAGAACCAACTCCAACCAGGTGAGCCCGTGTGTCCTGTTATCTGATAAGGTGGTTCTCTGATGTGACCCTCCCACCCAGGTGAGGGCCATGTGTCCTGTTATCTGATAGGATAGTTCTCTGATGTGAGCCTATCCACCCAGGTGAGGGCCATGTGTCCTGTTATCTGATAGGATGGTTCTCTGATATGAGCCTCCCTCCAACACGCAGGGCCCATTCCTCTTTACCAGTTTGTTGGGCCATAATTTGTACTGTAATCACATAAGGTTTCTGAGAAGTGGAGGATGTATAACTTTGAACCTTCCTGAATTCATACAAGTATTGTTCTCCTAGAATGGATGTGGTACAGAGAGGTGAAGGAATTAACCAGGTGGGGTGACAAATGTTTGTTACCCCAGAACTCAGGAAGTAGGGGCAGGCTCAGGAGTTAAAGGCCAGCCTCGGATGCATGAGACAATGATGATAGCAAATGATAAAAGAGGGGGCGGTGCTTATAGGGGGTGGTGCTGCTGAGCTAGCCAGCAGAGTTTCTGTCTTCCTTCCCTATGGCCTAGAAGCCAGATGGATGCTGGGACACAGGTGACATGAGCTAGCACATACAAACCAGGCTGCTTGTACCTGTCATTAACGTAATGCCTTGCCTTTTGGCTTTTGTGTTTATTTTTTTAGAAAAAAAAAATCTCTAATTACTCTGAAATTGTTCCTTTCCCTAGAACTCAAGAGGGACACAGAAGCAAGCAGTGTCCTAGCCAGACATTTGGGTTACTGTAGAGGGGGCCATCACTGAGCTCCCTCTGTAAGCCCAAAACCAAGGGGTCATGAGAAAGAGGAATAAGGCAAGAGTCCGTTTTTCCTACTTTCAGAAGGCATGTCCTTCTCAGAAGCAAGGGCAGAGACGCAATTTAATCCACAAAACGAGACTGGCCGCTCTGGGTGTTCCTCGAGGCTCCGTCCGGCCCGAGTGTTATTGGAAGGCTGCAAGAACCCTAATGCCGCCTCAAAAAACAGTGTACTCATACTTCTAAATCAGATCCCTCAAAAAAAGTGGGCTCAAGCCAGGCGGTGGTGGCGCACACCTTTTATCCCAGCACTTGGGAGGCAGAGGCAGGCGGATTTCTGAGTTCGAGGCCAGCCTGGTCTACAGAGTGAGTTCCAAGACAGCCAGGGCTATACAGAGAAACCCTGTCTTGAAAAACCAAAAATAAAAAAATAAAAAAGTGGGCTCAAAGGCTCTGCCGTTTCTTTGCAGGATTTAATAGCCATTGGCCTTTGCAACGTGGTCAGCTCCTTTTTCCGATGTTGCGTGTTTACGGGTAGTATGGCCAGGACTATCATCCAAGACAAGTCTGGAGGAAGGCAGCAGGTGTGTTGAAAAGGCACCGTACCCCTAGCATGTGCACAGAAGGAGAGACACGCACATCTGTCCTCGTGGCCGTCTGCATGTCCGTTTGGAGCAGGGCTGCATCGGGGTTGTTGTAATGTTGTAGTTAGTCGGGAGCCTCTGGGAAGAGTTTGGATTCTGTGCTCGCTTTAATATTTGCTCAGATCTCTGTCTTTAAACGTCACTGGGAGGGGGTGTCGGGTAGCACATCCCGTAACCCCAGCACTTGTCTCCAGCCCCGCTGTGGGTCTGGGGAGACGGCTCAGTGGTTGAGAGTACTTGATGCAGAGGACCTGGGTTTGATTCCTTGTACCCTTCTCAGGTCGCTCACAACCATCTGTATCTCCAGTTCTGGGCTCCCCGGGTACCAGGCATGGGCATGGTATCCATACATGCATGCAGGCAAACAGTCATCCTTTAAAAAGATGAATTATTCCAGGCATAGTGGTACAGGCCTTAAATTCCAGCACTCAGGAAGCAGAGGCAAGCAGATCTCCATGAGTTCAAGGCCACTCCGGTCTACATAATAAGTGAGTTCCAGGACAGCCAGGGCTACCCCATGAGATTCTGTCTCAAATACAAAACAAGGAAACAATGAAACCCCCCCGAAGATGGGAAGCTGTCAGAGTGCCAGCACCACAGAAGCAGGTGGGACATGTGACACGGAAGCAGAGTGGAAGGGATTCGGGGCTGTCAGTGAGGCGTGTGCCTGAGGGTAGAGTTAATCACTTGTGTGTGGAGAAGCTAACGTTTTGAAAGCCGAGACACAGAGCTAGATCCTAGGAGACTCATAGTCGTGAGTTGTGACAATAAGGATTCCAGGGAAAACTGAAACTCCCCCCACAGCATTCACATGACACTCATGAAGTACCTACTGTGTGTCAAATACTTCACTAAGATCCTAAAAGGCACGTGTGCTGAGCCCCCAACTCTTCTCAAGGAAAAAAAAAAAAAAAGGCATGCTTCTCAGTAAACAGCCGGCCACAGCTGCAGACAGGGACCAGCCCCTGCCTGCCGGCTCTCCTCAACCAGCTCTGTCTCCTCAGTTTGCCTCTCTGGTAGGCGCAGGTGTGATGCTGCTGCTGATGGTGAAGATGGGAACCTTCTTCCACAATCTGCCTAACGTACGTGGGATGAGTCAGGGCGGGCGGGGCTGGAGGTGGGTGGGGTTTGGGGTGGGCGGGGCCGGGGTGGACGGGGCTGGAGAAACGGGTCAGTGGTTAAGGGCACTGGCTGATCTTCCAGGAGGCCCAGAGGACTAATTCCCCGAACCTATTGGCTCTCACAACAGTCTATAACTCCAGTTCCAAGGGATTTGGTGCCCTCTTCTGGCCTCCTCAGGCACCGCATACATGTGATACACACACATACTTGCAAACAAACACACTCGTACACATAAAAAAAATAAATCTTAGAAGAAAGGTGGAATCTTGGTAGAGCGTCCACGCAAAGAATTGCACTTGTATGGTCCCTGTGGTGGATCCAGGGAGATGGCGGTGGGTGAGAGCACCTGTTGTACAAGCATGAGACCCTGAGCTCAGCTCTCCAGCCCCAGGTAAGAGCCAGCTGCGGCTGCATCTCCTGTGACCCAGGGCTGGAAGGATGCCGGCAGAGACAGAGGATGGCTGGTGCCTGCTGACTGGGCAGCCTTGCTTAAAAGAGAAAAAAATTAGTGCGCTCCCAGTTGCGTGAGAGAGCTTGTCTCAGCAGAGTATGATGAGGAGTGACAGAGTGGGACAGCTGCATCTTCCCCTGTCCTCTGTGTGCAGGCATAGGTACACACAGCCGTAGACACAGCACAGCAGTGATCCTGCTGTGTCTTCACCATAAGGCTGCACACTAAACAGGATCATGTGGGATCCACGTCTGTGTCATACACGTGTATATTCTTGTAAACCAAGGTCACGTTGATCTCATAGAGAGTGGTCAAGAAACACAGTTACGATTGTTGTCCTTAAGCTGTAACTCAGCTCTGGGGTTGGGGACTCGGTGAGGAGTGACAGATTCAGACGTAGGAAGCCATTATCAGTGAGACTCAGACACTTGCTGTCATTGTGTCTGTGCCATCTGTCTTCTCTGCCTGTCTGAATTCTGTTCCTCCGTTGCTATCCCTGATTATCGCCAGCATCAGAAGAGCAGGCCTGCAGGTTGACTTTTAGCCCTGTGCTGAGCTCAACTGCATGTGTCCCTGCTTAAACGTGTCCCTTCTTCCCTGTGTCTGAGACACGAGCTGACCTTTAGCCACAGTGTGTGTGTTTATGAAACCAAGCGATTATAAGCTATAGGTTCATGCCCCAAACATGCAGAACATGGCAGCGGCTGCCTCTGTGACGATTGAAATCACACAGACCAGGCATAGTAACAGACACGTGTAATTCTAGCACCCAGTATACAGAGGCAGGAGAATAGCAGCCAGCCTGGTCTTCATAGTGAGTTCCAGGATAACCAGGACTACATAGGAAGACTTTGTCTCAAGGAAACAAAAACAAAAAAAGTTTTTAAAAATAAAATTATGTAGGATTGTAATTATTGTTTATTTATTTATTTTACGTATGTGAGTACACTGTCGCTCTCTTCAGACACAACAAAAGAGGGCAGAAGAGGACATCAGATCTACCTACAGATGGTGGTGAGCCATCACCTGGTTGCTGGGAATTGAACTCGGGTCCTTTGGAAGAGTAAGCAGTCAGTGCTCTTAACCGATGAGTCATTGCTTTAGCTCCTGTAATTATTTTTAGTGAAATGAATGTCTTACCTTAATATTTAAAAAGGACACAGCTCTGCTCTACATGGCTCTGGGACGGGCTTTGTTTCCTGTAGCTATAATTTAGTCAGGTGGTGGTGGTGCATGCTTTTAATCCCAGCACCTGGGAGGCAGAAGCAGGTCTTGGTGTGAGGCCAGCCTGGTCTATGGTATGAATTTCTGGGACAGCCAGGGCTACAGAGGGAAACCTTGTCTGGAAAAACAAAAACCATAACAAAATACAAAAGCGAAGAAGAAAGAAAGAAGGACAGAGAGAGAGAGAGAGAGAGAGAGAGAGAGAGAGAGAGAGAGAGAGAATATGAATGAGAATTCTCCAAACCCCTGTGAAATTGAGGTATTGTCCGCCCCACCACACATTGTTTAAAGTTTGGCTGCAGGGTGTCTGGAGAGATGGCTCAGGGGACCAGTGCACTAGATGCTCCTGGACAGTCCTGTTCAGGTCCCAGCAACCACATGGTAACTCACAACCATCTGTAATAGCATCTGATTCCCTCTTCTGGTGTGTCTGAAGGACAGACTGCTTGTCTATGTAAAAATATGTGAATAAACAAATCTTTTTAAAAAAAGATTAGGTAAAATCAATATATTTAACAACAACAACTGGTAGGAAGAAGCCATGCCTGAGTTTGTCTGTGCTGGGCTGTCTTTTACTGACCCACTGTATCTGTATTGTTGTACTGGACTTTCTCAGAAAGCAAGCACAAACGGGCCCAGCTAGTGTCCCAGCTGAATCAGCTCTGACCTTGGTGTAGTCTTTCCTGTTGGACTTAACACACTAGAGTAGTGGAGAAAAATGGAAAGAGCTTCTATTTGTGCCCTATGTCAGAGTTTGGGTGTGCTGTTCATATGAAAAAAAAACCATGTAGTATTTCTAGAGACAAGGCTAGTTTTTGTGGTTCCTTTGAGAGGACTTGGGAAATTTGTCCCTGAAGGGAGAATGAGGCCGTTTGTCTTTCCCCACAGGCCGTACTGGCAGGGATCATCTTAAGCAATGTGGTGCCCTACCTTGAAGCCGTTTACAACTTACCCACTCTGTGGAGACAGGACCAGTATGACTGCGTGAGTACAGCTGCCTCAGGGTGTGAACTGGGGCGTGCAGGGGGAGCAGAACCAGCTAGAGCTGAGCTTCAAGCTCGAGTGCAGAGTGACCACAGCATCTCTGAGCATCTCAAAAGGGACAGGCAAAGGCTCAGTCAGCAGGAGTTTGCCTTGTTTGTTTGTTTGTTTGTTTGTTTGTTTGTTTTTCAAGACAGGGTTTCTCTGTGTAGCCCGGGCTGTCCTGGAACTCACTCTGTAGACCAGGCTGGCCTCGAACTCAGAAATCCGCCTCCCTCTGCCTCCCAAGTGCTGGGATTAAAGGCGTGCGCCACTGCTGCCCGGCTAGGAGCTGGCCATTTAAGACCCTGGAATCCACATAAAAAAGCTAGGCATTGTGGCACAGATTTAGAATCCCAGGGCTGGAAAGGCAAAGACAGGGGTATCCCTGGGGCTTACTGGCTGCCGGCCTAGCTTACAGGGAGCTCCAAGGCAATGTGAGACCTAATTTCAAAAAACAAACATACAGGCATATACACATGTGGCCACACCAGCATGAGGACACACATACATGCACAAAATAAATAAAAATTTAAAAATAAATAGTTGCTCTCCTCTTCTGTCCCTGCACAATTGCCCACTTCTTTCTTTTTCTCTCCCTCTTTTAGTCCCCCCACCCCACCCCCGGCCAGTTCCCTGGCCTTAGTCCTTGGGGCCAGTGAACTAGACCACCCGAAAACAGCTTCCCAGTAAACCTGCCGTTAATATAAAATAAATAGTTATAATATTGCAAATCCTTAACTGTCATTCAGTGAGTTCTGATTCCTTATGTCAACCCACCTACCATCTGACAATGCAGATAGATAGCATTGTCTCCATGTTGTACACGGGGACATTGATATTTGAAAAGGAAATGAAGGGAAGGGTGAAGAGAAGATCCAGGCAGCCTCTGAGGTTGTCTGAGGTGGGCCTGGCACCTCCATTCTGTTCATTTTCAAGGTTTCTTTCCCCCTCCAACCCTTTTCCACAAGGTCATTTGGATGGTGACATTCTCCGCTGCGATTTTCCTGGGACTAGACCTTGGACTGCTCATCTCACTGGTCTTCACTTTCTTTATCATCACTGTCCGCTCGCACAGGTACTCAGCCTCTGGTCGGTGCAGGACAGCCGTGCAAGGCAAGGGCACAGGGACCTAAGACAAGTACATTTCCTTCCAGAACCAAGATCCTCCTCTTGGGTCAGATCCCCAACACCAACATTTACAGAAATGTTAATGACTACCGGGAGGTAAGAAGCCAGCCCAGGGATGGGGAAGATGGCTCAGTGGATAAAGCCAGTGCCACGCATGTGTGAGGAGCCCACTTCCTCAGCACCCCTGGCCTCTCAGTACTTGGGAGGCAGAGAGAAGACATCCCAGGAGAAGCTGGATATCTGGGTGAAACGAGTAATAGACTGCTGGGTTTCAGTGAGAGGCTCTGCCTCAGTAGACAGTGGACAACAATGGGAGAAGACACTTGACCATGACGTCTGGCTTCCACACACGAACCTCTTTCACCTCAGTGCACTCGCACACCCGTATGCCCACACGCATGCAGTCACAGGCACATACATACAAACATACATAACACACACACATACACGCATACGGGAAGTGGAGTGTAGAGCAGCGGTCAGCTCAGTCCCAGTCCTTCACCACTGTGAAGCACTGCAGCCCACCCCACAGGGAATGGGAGACTTGAGACTCCAAGGGACACCCCTGCTTCCAGCAGAGGGCCCCCTCACCTCTCACTGTGACTCGGGGAGAAGGCTAGATAGAGTTAGAAACTGAAGCTTGCAGACAGGAGAGGTGGCGGGTGTGTGGCATGCTCACCTCACCACAGGGCTTTGCGGGCAGGGCTGCAGAGGGACCCGTGCAGCTCCGAGTTCAAGGCCCGAGATCCAACTCCAGTTCCCAGCTAGCAAAAGTACATGGTAAAACCCTGGAGAGAGAGAGAGAGAGAGAGAGAGAGAGAGAGAGAGAGAGAGAGAGAACACATATACACAGAGACACACAGAGAGAGAGACACACACACACAGAAATAGATACAGACACACGGTGGGGGCGGGGCACAGAAAGAGCAAACTAGTTTTCTAACCTTCAGCCTACTAAGGACAGAGGCTCTTGAGGAACCATGAAAGCTGTGTAGTTCTGGTGGTGAGGGTGGATTAGGTCTTTAGGTCTTTAATTCCAGCATTTGGGAAGTAGAGGCAGGCGGATCTCTGTGAGTTTGAGGCCGGACTGGTCTACAGAGCAAGAGCACGTCCCAGGGCAGCCAGGGCTACAGAGTGAGACCCTGTCTTAGAAAACAAACAAACGAACAAACAATTAAGAGCCGATAAGGCTACGTGGCACTTCTCCCTAAAAGAGCAGAGCCTTTACCGTGTCGTGCAGGTGATTCTCATCCCCGGGGTGAAAATCTTTCAGTTCTGCAGTTCCATCACGTTCGTGAACGTGTACCACCTAAAGCACAAGTTGTTAAAAGAGGTGAGGGCCCCCTGCCCCTACCAACCCCCACCCCCGGCAACCCTCTACACCCTTGGGTTTCCCTTCCCACCCCGTCTCTGTGTGAGACCCCCTTCTGTCTCCCAGATCTGTATGGTGAAGGTTCCTCTTAAAGAAGAAGAGATTTACACTCTGTTTCATGAGAGTGAGACCAGCATAGCGGACAACAAAATCTGTAGGTGTTTCTGCGACTGTGAAGAGCTGGAGCCAGAGCCCAGGGTGAGCCACCTCTCCATATCTCTGTCCCTCCTTCTCTCCCTCCACCTTTCTCTCCTTCCTTCTTTCTTTTTTTCTGTTTGTTTTTAAGACAGGGCTTCTCCATGTAGCCCTGGCTGTCCCAGAACTCACTATATAAACCAGCCTGGTTTTCAACTCAGAGATCTGCCTGCCTCTGCTTCAACAGTGTTGGGATTAAAGGCATGCACCACTACCACCCGGCTCTACCACCCCAAGCCCCTTTTACTTTAAAATAAATTAGCCCTCCCATTTAAGGAAAAAACACTCCATTCCACATACACCAATGCACATGCAGATATAACAGTAGATAGACTATGCACACACATGCAGACATAACAGTAGAT